>NW_026991713.1:180022271-180384771 GCF_029215605.1 Mirounga angustirostris | reverse complement strand
CAAGGCCTTAGGAAGGAATGGAGCACCGGGACAGACGAGGGAAACACGGACAAGGGAGGCTTCTGAGGTTTCTCACATCACCCCTGGAGTCCACAGATCCTGCTCCTGTGAGAGGCACAGAGACAGAGACAGAAACAGAGAATGAACACACAACAGAGGGAACCAGAAGAAGTCACAGACTTTCCTCCATCAGCTTGGAAATGACATCCCAGCATTTTGCCCCATTCTCTTCCTGAGAGCGCGGTCACACAGGCCATCCACCCCGGAGGGGAGGGGATTCCACAGGGATGTGTGAGCAGGATGCGGGAATGCCCGGGAACCACTGTGGGGACTGCCCAGCACATGGGCGCAGACGAGGCCCCGGGGCCTGAGCCTAAACCTAATGGGAGCCCCCTGGAAGTGTGCGTCACCAGGGGACAAGGTCGGAATCCGTTCATTGCAACCTTCCCACAGGGGCTGGGAACAGGCAAGAAGGGGGTGGCTTTGCCCAGACCCCAGAGCAGACCCAGGCCCCTCTGAGCTGTGCTCCATGTCCCGCCCAGCCCCTGGCTCATCCTTGCATTGCCAAGTGTGCCCCAGCCTCCTGTGATAGCAGGTACGGAATGTATGTAGAGGTCCTACCCCTGATGGCGTCCCTAGGAGTAGAAGCCAGAACACCCCACTGTGCAGATGGGGAGCCTGGGGAGGCCCTGAGAGGCACAGGGTCTGTCCAGGGCCACAGCCCTGGGCACGCACAGGAGCCCAGTCTGAAGCCAGCTCTGTGTCCTCACAGCGGGGACACCGGCTGCACCCAGGCCTTGGGAAGGCTGTGGGGGGGCTGTGAGGGAGTCACTGTATGGATGGGGCATGGGGGGAGGGGGAGCATTGAGCAGCTGGGGGAGGGGGCCCTCGGGGGTGGGGGTCTTGTGTGAGGAGGAAGTTGGGTAAGGGGACCCCAGGCAGTGGTGACCTCACTTCCCTGACAACAGAGTCCAACAGAATTTGGAACCCAGGTAACCAGGCACCCACATTCCAGAGACAGCCCCCTGCCCAGCTCATTTCGTTGGAGATCAACCAACCATGAACATGTGGGCTTGTTGCCTCCCTAAGTCTGGATGCTGCAGGCTGAAGAAAGCCCGCCCTGCAAATGCTGGCCCCCGCTGGGGATGTCCGATCAGGGCTCCCCACCGCCTCTGGCCGTTTGGCCGGAAGGCCCGAAAGGTGACACCAGGAGGCCCAGAGCCGGCCACCCAGCCCCACAGGGTCTAATCCACCTGTGCAGCCCCAGGTCCCCTCCCCTCCGTGTGTGTGTGTGTGTGTGTGTGTGTGTGTGTGTGTGTGTGTGTGTGTGAAGAGGGGTCATGTGGGGTGGGCCAACGCCATTCAAAAGCAGGCTGATGAGGGGTCAGATAACCCGTGGGCAGGTCATGTTCAAGGTCAAGTCTGGCTGGGTGGGACGGGGTGTGGGGGGCTGTGAGCTTCTGCCCAGGGTTTCTCTCGATCGCCCTGCAGGGATGGGTCATTGTCCCGCGTGCAGGGCTGTGCACCCACAGGTGTGTGTCCGATCTGGGAGCAGCAGGGCGACTGGGCAGGGGACAGAGAGGTTGGCCGGACAGGACTGGGATGCCTCCGGGCCGGCTACCCGTCCCTGTCTTTGCAGACCTCCGATGAGATCGGCACGAGGCTGGCGGACACCCACTCCATGTCCGGGATCCGGAGCGTGACCCCACAGGACTCCCCTGGAGCAGGTGCTGGGGATTGCGGGGAGAGGCCTCCGACAACACCCAGACAGACCACTGTCCCTGGTGGTCATTGACTGCATTGTGCTCCAGGAGCCGGAGCCCACGCAGGCCGAGCCTGAGGCTGAGAAGCCTGGGGCTGGGTGCCCGTGGGTGTGTGCAGAAGGGTGGGGGCTGGCCCCACAGGGAGGAGCACCCAGAGCTTGGTGTGGGGCCTGGAGCACCGACTGGGCTCAGAGCCCCCAGCGGGTGGACTGCGGTCGGGGAGACGCCCCGGGGAGGGCTCCTTCCTGGCTGCGGCTTCTCTGGGAGGCCCTGGGCTGGGTTCTGTATCCACGGAGAGCAGGCTCGGGGTGAGCTTTTCTCCTCTCACAGCTGCTCCACCACCTGAGGAGCTAGAGCCGGTTCCAACTCCATCGGCAGCTCTGGACGGAGGGGTGGTGGCTGCGACTTCAGCAGGAGACCAGGAGCCGGCAGGTGACCCAGCACCCGCCCACAGAGAGCCTGACGGGGGCCAGGAAGGGCCTGCTGGAGAACCTGCCTCCGGAGAGCCTGCCCCTCTGCCTGCCCCTGTGCCTGCCAGAGCCGCCGTCCCTGCGCCTGCCCCGAACTGTGGCCCTGCTCCTGCCCCCGACCCAGCTCCTGCCCTGGATCCTGACCCATCCCTACCCCTGCCAGTGCCCCGGTTCTTGCCCCTGACCCAGATACTGCCCCGGTTCCTGTACGTGCCAAGGCGGCAGACCCTGTCCCTCCCCTTGCACCTGCCACCTCCCCTTCCCTGGCTTGTGCTCCTGTTCCGGCCCCTGCCCCAACTCCTGCCCCTTCCCCTGCCCCTTCCCCTGCCCCTGCCCCTGCCCCTGCCCCTGCTAGAGCCAATGTCCCTTCTCCTGACCCACCTCCTGCCCCTGCACCTGCCCCTTCCCCAGCACCTGCCTGTGCACCTGTTCTTGCCCCTGACCCAGCTCCTGACCCTGCACCAGCCCCTTCCCTTACCTGTGCACCTGTTCTTGCCCCTGATCCGGATCCTGACCCTGACCCAGCTCCTGCCCTGGATCCTGCCCCTTCCCTTGCCCCTGCCTGTGCTCCTATTCTTGCCCCTGACCCGGGTTCTGCCCCTGCCCCTGCCTGTGGTCCTGTGCCTGTCCCTGACCCACCTCCTGCCCCTGCACCTGCCCCTTCCCCTACCTGTGTTCCTGTTCTTGCCCCGGACCCAGCTCCTGCCCTGGATCCTGCCCCTTCTCCTGCCCCTGCCTGTATTCCTGTTCTTGCCCTTGACTCGGCTTCTGCCCCTGCAACTGTCCCTTCCCCAGCCCCTCCCTGTGCTCCTATCCTTGCCTCTGACCCAGCTCCTTCCCCTTTCCCTACCCGTTTCCCTGCCCCTGCGTGTGCGCCCATTCCTGCCCCTGACCCACCCCCTGCCCCTGCACCTGCCCCTTCCTCTGCCTGTGTCCCTGTTCCGGCCCCTGCCAGAGCCGATGCCCCTTCCTCTGCCTGCATCCCTGTTCCTGCCCCTGCCCCTGCCAGAGCCAATGCCCCTTCCCCTGCCTGCGTCCGTGTTCCTGCCCCTGCCCCTGCCAGAGCCGATGCCCCTTCCCCTGCCAGTGTCCCCGTTCCTGCCCCTGCCAGAGCCAATGCCCCTTCCCCTGCCTGCGTCCCTGTTCCTGCCCCTGCCCCAGCTGATGCCCCTTCCCCTGCCTGTGTCCCTGTTCCTGCCCCTGCCAGAGCCAATGCCCCTTCCCCTGCTGGTGTCCCTGTTCCTGCCCCTGCCCCTGCCAGAGCTGATGCCCCTTCCCCTGCTTTCCAGGGCCGCTGCCCCTTCCCCTGGCCCTGCCTGTGCTCCTGTACTTGCCCCTGACCCAGCTCCTACCGTGGATCCTGCCCCTGGCCCTGCCCTTGCATCTGGCCCTGCTCTTGCATCTGGCCCTGCCCCTCCTCCTGCTCCTGCAGGGCTCCCAGAACCACATCCAGAGCCCACATCCTCATGGGGAGAGCTCCTTGTACCATTATCCTTAGCTCCATCACCCGACCCCAATGCCCCGCCAGATTGTTTCATCCCCTCCCCCTATGTTCTTTCTCTCTGGTTGGTATTAACTGTTCTATTCTCTTTCCATATCCTATATGCTGTTTATTATTTATTTTAAATAAAATGAATTGTTTTCAGTTGAAGAAGTCCTGAGCATCAAGTACATTCCCAACGCCGGGCCACCACACCACAGAACATGGCTGTGGAATATCTGCTTCCCCAAAGGAGTCCCCGAACCAGAAGGCCTCCCTGGAAACCCCTAAGCTGCTTCCTCTCTCTGTTCCTTTACCTGTTCTGGATGTTTCCTCTACGTGGAATCACACAGTATGGGCCTTTGTGTCTGCCCCCCTATTTTCAAAGGGGACTCATTCTTTTCTGTGTTGACTTGACATAGAATTTCCGTTATTGGATGTTGAATTCCCTGATGGATTACAGATGAGATGTAACCATAGAGCCCCCTTTGGTAAATATGGACACAATCTCGGGGCGGAGACCCCTGTTCCTGCTGGGACACCTCAGCCTGACCCCAGACAGGAAAGGGCTGGTTCCTCCTGTGACCCACAGAGAAACCAGGGAAATGCAGAAAGCTGGAAGACACACCCCAAAGGGCCAAAGCATTGCTCACAACCCAAAGCCACAGAAAGGTTTCCCATGCCTCTGGTCCAAACCATGCTCCAAGTCACTGGGTTCCACAGGGACAGAGACGAAATGCATGCAAGTCCAAGGGGAGGGGGACAGGCATGGGGGGAGTCAGAGATGCAGGAGCTCCCGGGGAAGGACTCTGGCAAAGGAAACCCTATGGAGGCAGCACTGGTCACCCTCAGACTGGCAGGTGTCTGGTCTGGGGACCAGCAGCCCTGGCGAGAACGTGAGGAAACGGAGGTCCCCGGGAGAGAAGGGTGACGGGCACCCCTGTCTGGGAGAACAGTGAGCAGCACCTATCCCAGGCCACAGGTGCACCCATCACCTAGCGTGGGCAGCTCACTCCCACCGTGTTGAAGGGAACACCGTGTCCATCAACCTCTATTTGCAACAGAATCCATAAAGTGGAGTTTCTGGGTCAACACGTATACAGTGTTGAAGGTACAAGCCTCAACTTCCAACATCCCAGGTCTGCTTGTCCACCTTGAGCCTTGTTTGGGAAGCAAGGGTGGGGATCCCTGGGGCTGTGACCTGTGGGAGGGGTGGGGAGGGGGAGCTCTGAGTGGAGTGACCAAGGTACCCAGGGTGACCTGCCCAGCAGGGACCCTCCCGCCCCGAGCCCCTCTCCTGACCTCGTGCACGATGGAGAGGGTGTGACGGTGAAGGTGCTGGCCCTTGGCTGGCGAGTTCCCTAGCTGGTGCTGGTACTGCTCAAGCTCCAAACCGGGCTCTGATCCCAGAGCTGGCGCGAGAGCCGAAGCTGCAGCTGCCCCAGTCTCGGGAGCTGCGGCACGCATCGGGGAAGGACCTGGCTGGAGCTCTGGGGCAGGTGCTGGAGCTGAATCCCCCTCCAGAGATGATCCAGACCCGGTTCCGCACTTGGATAGGGCTCTTGAACGCACGAACGGCTTTCCTCCCCTGCCCACTTCATGGATGACAAAACTCGGGACGGTGACGGGACCGGCTACATGGGGGTAATGGCTACGGGGGGATTCAGACCAAGGATCCTGCATCCCCTTCACCACGCGCCCCACGCAGGTCAGTCCTGAGCTGCCAGACGGGGACAAGGGCCTGACCCGCTGCTCCCGGCAGCTGCCCCCAGCCGAGCAGAGACACTTGCCGGGGACCTGAAGTCCTCGTTTGACCTCTGCTCCAGCCAGCCCCACGCGAGCAGGGACCGTGCTTCCTCACCGCTGGGTCCCCAACCCCCAGAACAGTGCCTGGGAGGTGGTAGCACTTCAAAGTTTAGTGAATCGGTGGGATTCCCCCAGCAGCACCGTGATGCGGCGGATGTTGTTACAGATGAGAGGTCTGGGCCACAGACTCGTGTTCACGCTTTCTTCCACGCGTGCATCACCCACACCTGTGTCTGTTCGCTGGAACGCAGAGGGGACCCCCAGACACCCTCCCTGCCCTCGGAGCTCCCAGCCTAACCGGTGGGTCAGCATCTCTACCACGGTCAGCAAGTGGGCGATACAGAGCTAGAGCACCTCGAGCACGAGACCTTGCACGAGCCGTGGGGCAGCTAAGATCTAGAACCATCTGACGCACCAGAACGTGCCCCGGCGCTGACTCGAGCCAGCCGTGGAAGCAGCTCGAGAGCCTGAGCCAGGGCCCCGCAGACTAGAGCCCCTCCAGCTCCGACCCGCAGTCCCCCTCCGGAGGCAAAAGCAGCTCCGGGGTGAATTCCAGAGCAGAGCCACCTCCACACCAGTTCTCCCACCCGATCTGGCACCACTGGCAGAGTGAGAGGCAGCCCGAGAACGAGAGCCAGGTCTCGAGGCAGCTCAGCGCTGCTGGGGGAGGCCGGTTTCCTCTGACAAGGCACAGGGACGGGCTGTGGGGATCAGCACAGGGTGATCACCCTGGCAGGGTGGTGATCTTCTCTCCTCCTGCTGCTTCAGCACCATCTCGAGACGGAGAACTGGCCTCTGCCCCGGGGCCGGTCACCGCTGCAGAGTCAACGCGGCTGCAGAAGCAGCTACAGACCCAAAGCCCGCTTGCAGAGCTCGAGGCATTTCCATCTCCTGCTGCGGGGCCTTCGCCAGGAGCTCGGGAGCTGGAGCCACGTGCGCCCCAGTGGGAGGAAGCCCCTGGACCTACGGCTCCATCACCGACTGCAGAGCTAGAGCCAAGGCAAGACTCCGAGCTGGACCGGCTCCACAGTCAGCTCCGGCGGTACCTCCGACCTGGAACCAGCGCTGGCTCCCCCTGCAGAGCTAGGGCCAGTGGGGGCGAGACCCAAGCCAGCACCAGCTACAGCCAGCTGCGGCCCCACCTCCCGGAGCAGCTGATGAGCTACAACCAGGGCCAGTTCCAGCACCAGAGTCGGCCTGTCCTCACCAGCGAACGCATTCCTTTCTTCTCTTTTGGCTTTTGTTTCTTTTCATGTTTCCAGGTATATTTGTAGCTTAAGATAAAATAAACTTTATCTTTTTAAACATTTCAAAGTGTGCAAACCACTGTTATCAACTCCATTTCCCGTGCTGGCACCATCACCCTATCTAGTCCCAGAACACTTAATGCCCTGGAGAGAAACCCCGCACCCTCTGAGCAGGCAGTCACTGGCCATTCCCCATCCCCCTGCTCCCAGGCAACCACTGATCTGGCACCTGTCATTTACCTGGGACGAATTTTTCATACACGTGGGATCATACCGTATGTGGTATTTGGGGTCTAGTTTCTTCCACTGAGTAGGACGTTTTCGAAGTTCACCCACGTGATAGCGTGTATCAGTACTTCATTCCTGGCGTGGCTGAATGAATCCCATTGTATGAACATACCATGTTGTGTTTGTCCATTCAACTGTGGATGCACCTGTGGGTTGTTTTCATCTTTCGGTTATTGTCGAGAGTGTTGCTACGAATACTTCCGTGCAGGCTGTTGTTAGAGGGCCTGTATTCCATTCTTCTGTTTAGAAAATGAGTGGAGTTCGGCCAAATGAGAACAGTATGCTCAACGTGTGGACGACATGCCACACACTTTGCCACAGTGGCTCCGCCATATTACATCTCCCCCAGCAATGGAGGAGGGTTCTGTTTCCCCAGATCCTCTCCAACACATGTTATTTCTGCTTATTCACTATAGCCCCTCCTCCTGGGTGGGGGAAGGCATGTCACTGTGGTGTTGGCTTGCATTTCCTACGATCTCATGAGGAAAATCGCCCCATGTGCTCACTGGGTCGTCTGACTATCTTCTTTGGAGAAATGTCTATTATTTTCAGTGGGGTTGTTTAGGTTCTTAAGTTGTAGGAGTTTTGTACACATTCTAGATGCAAGACTCGTATGAGATTTGCACATATTTCCTACCATTCTTTGGGTTTCTTTACATTCTCTTGAGATTACTCTTTCGTTCACAAAAGTTTTTGGCAACGTTGAAGTCCAGTGTCTCTGTTTTCTCTGTTGTTGTTTGGTCTTCGGGTGCCATACAAGAGACACCATATTGCCAGATCCAAGGGAAGGAAGATCTGCCCCTAGGTGCTCTTAGTTTCCTTCTGAGTGTTAAGAATTTTCACTCTTAAAGTTCATTCTTGGATCCATGTGGAGTTCATTTTTTATAGGGTGGAAGGGAATGCTCTGACTTCACTCCTTCGTATGTGGATATCCGGTTTCTCAACACCGTTTGTTGGAGACACTGTTTTTGCCTCATTGAATGATCTTGGTCTCCGTGTTCGAAAACAACTGACTGTACATGTATGTATTCCTTGATTCTCAGCAGTATTCCATTGATCCATATGTGTTGGTCTTCTCTGCTCATACCTTTCGGGAAATATTATAATCTCGTACAGAGTTTTTCAAATTCTTAGGATTATTTGCATATAAGATCATGTCATATATAAATAACCTTTTTCTTCTTCCTTTCCATTTGTGAGCTTTTAGTAACTAATCTTGTATAATTTCTCTGACCAAACTTCCATGACAATATTGAAATGATGTGGTGGACATGGGCATCCTTGACTTTTTGGGGATTTTAAGGAGAAAACTCCCAGTCTTTCACCACAAAGAATGATATACATATGAGTTATTTTTCATAAATATCCTTTATCATAATTTTTAAAGAATTATTTATTTATTTATTTATTTATTTATTTATTTATTTATTTATTTGAGAGCATGCAAACCCAAGAGTGGGGAGGGGCAGAGGGAGAGAATCTCCAAGCAGACTCCCGACTGAGTGCAGAGCCCTCCCTGGAGCTCAATCTGAAGACTCTTAAGATCATGACCTGAGCCCAAACCAAGAGTCGGACACTCAACCCACTGAGCCACCCAGGCACCTCTCCTTTATCACAACTGAATCTTCTATTTCTATTTTATTGAGAATACTTGTTATGAAAAGGTTTGGATTTTGTCAAAGCTTATCCTACAACAATTGACATGATCATGTTTCTTCTGGATGTGGTCTAGGACACTGATTAGCTACGTTGAACAGCCTTTGCATTCCCGGTGTAAATCACACTTGGTCATGATGTAGAGTCCTGTCAATGTGCTGCTAGATTCTGTCTGCTAGAATTCTGTTGAGGATTTTTGCCTCGCTCTTCATAATGGATTTTGGCCTGCAACTGTCTTTTCTTGTAAGGTCTTTGTCAGTCTTTGGAATCGGGACAATGCTGGCATTCTAGGGTGACGTGGGAAGTGTTCCCTCCTCTTGTACTTTTTTCAGACTTTCAGAAGGATTGGTATTATGTCTTCTTTAAACGTGTGGGCCAAATCACCAGGGAAAGCATCAGGTTCTGGACTTTTCATTCTTGGGAAGTTCTCATGACTGCTTCAGTCTATTATTATAGGTCTGCTCAGGGTTTCCATTTCTTCTGGAGTCACTTTGGTAGTTTGTGTGCTTCTCAGAATGATCTGCTTCATCTCAGGGAGCCAATTGGTTGGTATAAAGTGGTTCCATTTTGGTCTCTTTGTCAATTTTGGTAAATCAGCAAAAGAAAGAACTGTTGTTTTCACTGATTTTTCTCACATGCTCTTCTCTTCCATTTATCTCTGCCCTAATCTTCATAGTTTCCTTTGCTCTACTAACTTTGATCTTCTCCTTCAACTGAACCAGAGGAACATTCTAACTGTTCCAGATGCCAGCCAGCCAGAGGGCCATTGTCTAGGTCTGGGTTGTTGGGTAGAGAAGCAATACAGACTGGAGTGGATCAGGCTACCTGGGCAATTTCTACCTCAACTAGCATTCCAGGTCACCCCCAGACCGTCATTTCAGGCTGAAGCTCTCCTCCTGCCAGGCATGATGCCCAGCAACAGACTGACCTGACTTCCCATGAACCACTCACAACCTTAGGGGCCTTCTGTGCTCTAGGAACAAGCAGACTAGCTGAATTTTGCCAAGGAGCACTGCCCATGAGCAGAAAACCTGCATAGCTCAGGGCACTGTCTTCTGTGTGCTTCCTTCACACCTTCCCATGTGTGGGTCACAGCCACCTGTGCCCATGGACACCCTAGAGCACCCATTCACCCAGGGTGTCGGATCAATGCAAAGTCAGCCCTTCAATTCTGCCACCGCACCCCCAACACAACACCCAAGACCAAAAGGAGCGCTCACTCCAAGTCCTGGGACCAGCTCAGATGCAGCCCCTACCTGCGCAGCAGGGACATCGCCTACCCCGCTCTGCATGCTCCTCCAGCCCGATGTAGATGTGGAGGACATTAGTGTGGGTTTTGTCCCAGGATCCCTGATGGCCAGGAAAAGGAGGTGACTGTCCCACCCTTTCTCCCTGACAGACATCCCTTCCTGGAGCCTGGGTCCCCACTCCACAGCCATAAGGGGCCAAGAAGACTCAGTCTCTAGAAGCTTCTGGGCTAGATGCTGACCGGGGTTGCCTTACACAGTCTGGTGTTTCTGCTGGCCTTGCCATTCCTCAAGTTCCGGAGTTGACCTCCCAGTCGTCGCTGGAGACCTCAGGCATCATCTCAGCCTCTGTCAGCACCTCCCCCTCCTCAGCCTCCATCACATCTGTGGCAGCCTCGGACTCACACGAGGGCCGTGTCTCGGGGTCTGCAACCATGGCTCCTTGCTGCTGCTCTCCATGCAGCAGGTGGGCGCTGCTGCCTCAACCCCATCAGCCTGGACATGAAGATCGGCACCATGTACAAGAGCATCCTGCTGACCTGGGCACGTGGGGCATCCCTTTGGTCTCCTGACTCAGACGTCTCTGAGTACTGACCTCACTGGAACAGCTAGCTACTCTGACGAAGCCACCTCTGGACCTTCCAGGCAGCATGCCCAGGCCTGGAAGGACGCAGACGACCACCGCGGCCCCCACTCTACACAGTAGGAAACTGCGGCAGCCTCCCCACCTCTGGCTGGTGCTTGCTTGGTGATCCCCATGCTTGGGTGGGGACAATAACATGCCCACCAAGCTCCTTCTAAATCTACGATGCTGTGGCTCTGGTAAGACTGCCCAGATTGTGTCCCCTGAACCCCCCAACCCGCAGTGTCCCCTGACTCCTTGCCCAATATCCAGAGAGCCCTGCGTGATCTGGTCTAGACATGCTCCCCAGTGTGCACACCTCAGCCCACTCCAGCCTCTGTAGGGCCTTCGTCCCCCAGGGAGCCCGGCAAGAATTTGCCCCTCAGAACCCCTGCCGTCCCTCCCTATGACCCCCATCCAGGGTGGCCTCACCTCCAAGCCTGGGCTCAAAGGCTACTTCCTCCGGCTCCTCTGTAAGCTCAGGCTTTGGGTCAGATTGAGCTGGGTTCAAACCCACAGCAGGGCCATGTCACAGCCCTGTGACTGGCAAGCTCCTGTGGGAACTCCTGGGACCTCAGTTTTCTACTTTGGAGATGGGGTCAGTGACTCCCACCTCAGGAGGATGGGTTGGGGTTTAAAGCAGGGAGATGAAGGTGTTTGAGTGCCGGATTTTGGGGAGAGGGGCTGCTGCCAGGAAGACAGGGGGAGGGGATGTAGAGGAGGAAAAGGCGGCCTGACCTCCTCCCTGCCCACACGTGTCCCCATCACCCTCCCCTGACCCCCCCGCCATGCACTGAGACGCACACTGAAGTTGAACGTGGGGGCCAGGACGGCAGCGGGGGTATATTTCATTTCTCTCTAGTCCCCAGGTCTCCATGTCCACTCATTCCAGCGGCCCTGCCTGGCGGGACTGGGGCTGGCCCCCGGCCTAAGAGGACATGAGGGTCACTGAGCAGGCAGTGGAGATCGGGACACGGAGGTCCAACGCCACAGCCAGCCCCTCGGGGTTGCGCAGGCCTGCTGGCAGGTGGGGTCCCGCGCAGGCGCTGTCTGCTGGGCCGTGTGCGCCTGCGCAGGATCCACCTGCCTCCGACCCACCGTTGGTGGTAGGGCCCCGCCCACCCAGAGTGCACCTGCGCCACATCCACCCAAAAGGTGGGAGCCGACCGGCCACGCTGAGCCACGCTAATGAAGTTCCTCCTCCAAGCCCTCATGGGACAGTCGGCAAACTGAGGGCAGGAGAGGCAGGGACTGGCCTGGGACCCACCAGCTGAGCAGAGGCTAGAGGAACAGGGAGGGTTCCAGCTTCCGAGGCCAAGCTTCACCTCGCATGGGGTTTCCTTTGGGAACGAGGACCCCTATGATCCGGGGGACCCCTGCCCACACTCCCATGTGGGGCCCTTTCCTGTGGTCACCCTCGCGCGGGCACACGTACACAAGGCTCTGCGTGCGCGCGCGCGCACACACACACACACACAAACTCCCCAGGGGCGTCCAAGGGGGCGTGGACCCTGGAGGGGACAAGGGGGAAAGAAGGAGGAGGTTGGAGGCAGCTGGGCCGTGGGCTGTGGGCATTGTCTCCTGGGAACATGCCCGGGGCTGTAGCATGGGGCTCGGGGGAGACATGCCAGGCTGATGGCCAGGGCGTCCCCAAGATGCCCAAGGGCTGTCACAGGCACCCACATTCTAGAGACAGCCCCCTTCCTACTCAGTTCACTTGGGTGGAGATGCTGCAATCCTGCTGTATCCCGATGTCCCCAGGATGTGGTCTCAGCAAAGCCGACAGTGAGAGCTGTTGCCTACACTGCAGACCTGGGGTCAGGTCCCACCCCTGACACCTCTGGCCATTTGCCTGGAGGGGCCCAAAGGGAACACAGGGAGGCCCAGAGCCAGCCAGGCCAGCCAGACACCGCTGTGATCCGACCGTGCAGCCCAGCGCCCCTCCTGTGTGTGTGTGTGTGTGCAGAGGTCTCGGGCAGGGTAGCCCACCCTGAGCAGGAGCAGGGTGATGAGGGGCCAGATGCCTGGTGGGTGGATCATGTTGACACCCCGGGTCAAGGCTGGCTGGGTGGGACGGGGTGTGCTGGGGCGGCCTCCTTCTCCCCAGGGTTGATCCGGAGCCCTGTCAATACATGTCACTGCACCCCGGGCGCAGGGCTGTGCCCGCACGGGGCTGTGTCTGATCTGGGGGCAGCAGTGGGGCTGGGCAGGAGGACGGTGAGGACGGCCGGGCAGGGCTGTGATGCCTCTGGGCCGGGCGCTGCTCACTGTCTTCGCAGAGCCCCGTGGAAGAAATTGGGGACAAGCTGGTCAACAGGCGCCTCACTCTATGGCTCCCCGGCGTGGGGCACGTGCACCAGGCAGCCGGTAAGGGCTGGTGCGGGCTCAGGGGGAGTGTGGGGACGAGGGCGCTCCAGGACCGGGCTCGGGGAGGGCCGGGAGGGTCTCCTGCCCCGACGCCATCCAGGACACTGACGACCCGGGGTGCCACGACGGCTGTGCCCCTTACGTGGCCATGATCTCAACCCAAGGGGTCTGGGCTGCTCCCTTCACAGACACACACACACAGACACACACGCCAAACACACACACACACCCAGTCCTTCAAACACACACACACACACACCTGGTCCTTCACACACAGACACACACACCCGGTCCAGCCCCCGCCTTGGCCAGGTACAAAATCACCCTTCACATACGTGGAAGATGATCCGAACCAATTTGGATATTCTGTTGCACTTCAGGACATGGACAGGAATAGTTTTGCAGTTTCTGTGTTGGGAATTGTCCCTCCTTTATCCAAAGATCAGCCCCACCGTGAACCTGAGTGGGCCCTGCCGCTGGGGGCGAGCCAGAGGCTGTGGGCGGTCCGTGCTGACAGCCTGAGGAAGCTGGTGGAGCCGGGCCAGGCCCTCTCCTGTGGCCCCTCTCCCGGAGCACCTCCCAGAGGAACGCCTCCCAGCCCTTCCCACACCTGCTGCTCACAAAGGTGAGCAGGGCCCCCCGTCCCGCCCGGAGGCTCCCCCTCACCTGTGGGCTGTGTGTCTTGGGCCTGGCACGTCCCCTCTCCGAACCTCAGGTGTCTCCTGGGGACCCTGCGTGCCACGAGGCCAGGCCCCACACACGGGGTTGCCGTTGGGCCTGTTGGGACCGCTCCCCGACCCTGTGGCCGGCCCACGGGGAGGATGGCCTGGGGCTGAGGCGGTTCCTCTCCACCGTGAAGGAGCTCTCTGCCCCAAGCCTCGGTGTCCTGTGTCCCGGGCAAAGCCGCATTCCTGGCTGTGAGGAGGTTTCAGATTCCATCTGGGGCTCCCATCCTGGGTGGAACCAGAGCAGGGATCCCTGGGGGCTGGCAGAGGGGCCCCAGAGCCACTCAGACCTCTGAAAGGTGCTGGCTGGGCTTCATCGACTCCACAAATGGACAGGAAGCCCCTTCTAGACATTTTCCATAATTCAGGGAACAGGGCAGACAAATGTCCCTGCCCCGCGGGCCTCTTTCTAGGTGGGGGTCCGCCGCTAAGCCTAGACGACAAAGCAGAGATGGGCACACGACGTTCCGTGGGACACCCTGCCGGCCTCCTCTACATACGGATCCCTCTGCTCTCATTGTCCGAAGGATGACGGGTCCTAGGACGAAGAAGAGCCCTTGTCTCCGAGGTGGTGAGGGAACGCGGGGGACCAGTCAGGTGCGGAGCCATGGGTCTCGTGCACATCTGCCGCAGGGCTGGGTCATGGTACAGGAGCTGTGGGCAGGTCGTCTGTGCACACCTGGCCATGACACACCTGGCTGGCCCTCTCGGTGGGGAGGCCTGCGTGCCTGGTGCACCTGTCCCCCACCTACCCCTGGAGGAGCAGCCACGTTCAAGCCTTTCCATGTCCGACCCTCAGGGACAGTTGGGAACCTGGGTCAAGAGAGGCAGGGACTGGCCCAGGACAACTGAGGGGTGCAGAGTCCAAGGAGCTACTCTCCAGTCCTAGGCCAGTCCCAACCGTCCCATGAGGTTTGCTTTGGGGGTGAGAGCCCCTCAGATCCTCGGGAAGAGCTACCCATCCCGTCCCATGTGGGGACATGACCTTGGCACCCCCAGGCACGTAGAGGCACGTGCACCTGCAAACCCACCCCCCCCCACACACACACACACCACTCTGAATGCCCAGCTGGGGGTCAGAAGGGGAAGACACCCTGGGAGCGAGGTGGGTGACAGGGGGGAAAGAAGAAACAGATTGCAGACAGCTGGGCCATGGGGCAGGGCATCAGGACTCCTGGCAAGGACCCAGATCCATAGCATGGGGAGGGGAGACAGGCCAGGCTGAGGGTCACGGGCCCCCAAGGGGCCCCGAAGGGTTGCCAGGGCACTGGGAGAGGACAGGGTCTGGGTTCCGGTGTCCATCACCAGCCTGGGCACTTGGAAGCAGGAAGAGATACCCACCCCCAAGTCCAGAGGGGCTACAGCACAAAGGCCTCAGCTTACTCTTCTGTCACTTGGGCTGTAGAGATGCAGTGTCCCTAGGGTCCCACAGGCTTGTGGAAGAGCCTTTGGCCTTGGATCTCCATCCCCGACCCACTGTGCTCCCAGTCCTGGGAAAATGCTTTGTACTCCCTCGAGGTCCTTCTGAGCAGGGGACAGACTGGGGGCTTGGGGGGCTGAGGACCTGGGTACGCAGAACGTGGCAGAGCACTGACCACTAGTCTGGGGACCAAGGCCAAGACCCTCCTTGTTGCAGCCTCCGGGTCTCCATTTGGAAGAGGTTCCAGATTCACTGCTCTGGTCCGGGTGACAAGGCCTTAGGAAGGAACGGAGCACCGGGACAGAAGAGGGAAACACGGACAAGGGAGGCTTCTGAGGTTTCTCACATCACCCCTGGAGTCCACAGATCCTGCTCCTGTGAGAGACACAGAGACAGAGACAGAAACAGATAAGGAGACAGAGAATGAACACACGACAGAGGGAACCAGAAGAAGTCACAGACTTTCCTCCATCAGCTTGGAAATGACATCCCAGCATTTGGCCCCATTCTCTTCCTGAGAGCGTGGTCACACAGGCCATCCACCCCGGAGGGGAGGGGATTCCACAGGGATGTGTGAGCAGGATGCGGGAATGCCCGGGAACCACTGTGGGGACTGCCCAGCACATGGGCGCAGACGAGGCCCCGGGGCCTGAGCCTAAACCTAATGGGAGCCCCTGGAAGTGTGCGTCACCAGGGGACAAGGTCGGAATCCGTTCATTGCAACCTTCCCACAGGGGCTGGGAACAGGCAAGAAGGGGGTGGCTTTGCCCAGACCCCAGAGCAGACCCAGGCCCCTCTGAGCTGTGCTCCATGTCCCGCCCAGCCCCTGGCTCATCCTTGCATTGCCAAGTGTGCCCCAGCCTCCTGTGATAGCAAGTACGGAATGTATGTAGAGGTCCTACCCCTGATGGCGTCCCTAGGAGTAGAAGCCAGAACACCCCACTGTGCAGATGGGGAGCCTGGGGAGGCCCTGAGAGGCACAGGGTCTGTCCAGGGTCACAGCCCTGGGCACGCACAGGAGCCCAGTCTGAAGCCAGCTTTGTGTCCTCACAGCGGGGACACCGGCTGCACCCAGGCCTTGGGAAGGCTGTGGGTGGGCTGTGAGGGAGTCACTGTATGGATGGGGCATGGGGGGAGGGGGAGCATTGAGCAGCTGGGGGAGAGGGCCCTCGGGGGTGGGGGTTTTGTGTGAGGAGGAAGTTGGGTAAGGGGACCCCAGGCAGTGGTGACCTCACTTCCCTGACAACAGAGTCCAACAGAATTTGGAACCCAGGTAACAAGGCACCCACATTCCAGAGACAGCCCCCCGCCCAGCTCATTTCGTTGGAGATCATCCAACCATGAACATGTGGGCTTGTTGCCTCCCTAAGTCTGGATGCTGCAGGCTGAAGAAAGCCCGCCCTGCAAACGCTGGCCCCCGCTGGGGATGTCCGATCAGGGTTCCCCACCGCCTCTGGCCGTTTGGCCGGAAGGCCCGAAAGGTGACACCAGGAGGCCCAGAGCCGGCTACCCAGCCCCACAGGGTCTAATCCACCTGTGCAGCCCCAGGTCCCCTCCCCTCCGTGTGTGTGTGTGTGTGTGTGTGTGAAGAGGGGTCATGTGGGGTGGGCCAACGCCATTCAAGAGCAGGCTGATGAGGGGTCAGATAACCCGTGGGCAGGTCATGTTCAAGGTCCAGGCTGGCTGGGTGGGACGGGGTGTGGGGGCCTGTGAGCTTCTGCCCAGGGTTTCTCTCGATCGCCCTGCAGGGATGGGTCATTGTCCCGCGTGCGGGGCTGTGCACCCACAGGTGTGTGTCTGATCTGGGAGGAGCAGGGCGAATGGGCAGGGGACAGGGAGGTTGGCCGGGCAGGACTGGGATGCCTCCGGGCCGGCTACCCGTCTCTGTCTTTGCAGACCTCCGATGAGATCGGCACGAGGCTGGCGGACACCCACTCCATGTCCGGGATCCGGAGCGTGACCCCACAGGACTCCCCTGGAGCAGGTGCCGGGGATTGCGGGGAGAGGCCTCCGACACCACCCAGACCACTGTCCCTGGTGGTCATTGACTGCATTGTTCTCCAGGAGCCGGAGCCCATGGAGACTGAGCCTGAGGCTGAGAAGCCCGGGGCTGGGTGCCCGTGGTTGTGTGCAGAAGGGTGGGGGCTGGCCCCACAGGGAGGAGCCCCCAGAGCCTGGTGTGGGGCCTGGAGCACCGACTGGGCTCAGAGCCCCCAGCAGGTGGACTGCGGTCGGGGAGACGCCCCGGGGAGGGCTCCTTCCTGGCTGCGGCTTCTCTGGGAGGCCCTGGGCTGGGTTCTGTATCCACGGAGAGCAGGCTCGGGGTGAGCTTTTCTCCTCTCACAGCTGCTCCACCACCTGAGGAGCTAGAGCCGGTTCCAACTCCATCGGCAGCTCTGGACGGAGGGGTGGTGGCTGCGACTTCAGCAGGAGACCAGGAGCCGGCAGGTGACCCAGCACCCGCCCACAGAGAGCCTGACGGGGGCCAGGAAGGGCCTGCTGGACAACCTGCCTCCGGAGAGCCTGCCCCTGTGCCTGCCCCTGTTCCTGCCAGAGCCGCCGCCCCTGCGCCTGCCCCGAACTGTGGCCCTGCTCCTGCCCCCGACCCAGCTCCTGCCCTGGATCCTGACCCATCCCTACCCCTGCCAGTGCCCCGGTTCTTGCCCCTGACCCAGATACTGCCCCGGTTCCTGTACGTGCCAAGGCGGCAGACCCTGTCCCTCCCCTTGCACCGGCCCCCTCCCCTTCCCCGGCTTGTGCTCCTGTTCCGGCCCCTGCCCCAACTCCTGCCCCTGCCCCTGCCCCTGCTAGAGCCAATGTCCCTTCTCCTGACCCACCTCCTGCCCCTGCACCTGCCCCTTCCCCAGCACCTGCCTGTGCACCTGTTCTTGCCCCTGACCCAGCTCCTGACCCTGCACCAGCCCCTTCCCTTCCCTGTGCACCTGTTCTTGCCCCTGATCCGGATCCTGACCCTGACCCAGCTCCTGCCCTGGATCCTGCCCCTTCCCTTGCCCCTGCCTGTGCTCCTATTCTTGCCCCTGACCCGGGTTCTGCCCCTGCCCCTGCCTGTGGTCCTGTGCCTGTCCCTGACCCACCTCCTGCCCCTGCACCTGCCCCTTCCCCTACCTGTGTTCCTGTTCTTGCCCCGGACCCAGCTCCTGCCCTGGATCCTGCCCCTTCTCCTGCCCCTGCCTGTATTCCTGTTCTTGCCCTTGACTCGGCTTCTGCCCCTGCAACTGTCCCTTCCCCAGCCCCTCCCTGTGCTCCTATCCTTGCCTCTGACCCAGCTCCTTCCCCTTTCCCTACCCGTTTCCCTGCCCCTGCGTGTGCGCCCATTCCTGCCCCTGACCCACCCCCTGCCCCTGCACCTGTCCCTTCCTCTGCCTGTGTCCCTGTTCCGGCCCCTGCCACAGCTGATGCCCGTTCCCCTGCCTGCGTCCCTGTTCCTGCCCCTGCCCCTGTCAGAGCCGATGCCCCTTCCCCTGCGTGCGTCCCTGTTCCTGCCCCTGCCCCTGCCAGAGCTGATGCCCGTTCCCCTGCCTGCGTCCCTGTTCCTGCCCCTGCCCCTGCCAGAGCCGATGCCCCTTCCCCTGCCAGTGTCCCTGTTCCTGCCCCTGCCAGATCCGAAGCCCCTTCCCCTGCCTGCGTCCTTGTTCCTGCCCCTGCCCCTGCCAGAGCCGATGCCCCTTCCCCTGCCAGTGTCCCTGTTCCTGCCCCTGCCCCTGCCAGAGCTGATGCCCCTTCCCCTGCCTGTGTCCCTGTTCCTGCCCCTGCCAGAGCCAATTCCCCTTCCCCTGCCAGTGTCCCTGTTCCTGCCCCTGCCCCTGCCAGAGCCGATGCCCCTTCCCCTGCTTTCCAGGGCCGCTGCCCCTTCCCCTGGCCCTGCCTGTGCTCCTGTACTTGCCCCTGACCCAGCTCTTACCGTGGATCCTGCCCCTGGCCCTGCCCTTGCATCTGGCCCTGCCCTTGCATCTGGTCCTGCCCCTCCTCCTGCTCCTGCAGGGCTCCCAGAACCATATCCAGAGCCCACATCCTCATGGGGAGAGCTCCTTGTACCATTACCCTTAGCTCCATCACCCGACCCCGATGCCCCGCCAGATTGTTTCATCCCCTCCCCCTATGTTCTTTCTCTCTGGTTCGTATTAACTGTTCTATTCTCTTTCCATGTCCTATATGCTGTTTATTATTTATTTTAAATAAAATGAATTGTTTTCAGTTGAACAAGTCCTGAGCATCAAGTACATTCCCAACGCTGGGCCACCACACCACAGAACATGGCTGTGGAATATCTGCTTCCCCACAGGAGTCCCCGAACCAGAAGGCCTCCCTGGAAACCCCTAAGCTGCTTCCTCTCTCTGTTCCTTTACCTGTTCTGGATGTTTCCTGTATGTGGAATCACACAGTATGGGCCTTTGTGTCTGCCCCCCTATTTTCAAAGGGGACTCATTCTTTTCTGTGTTGACTTGACATAGAATTTCCGTTATTGGATGTTGAAAACCCCGATGGATTACAGATGAGATGTAACCATAGAGCCCCCTTTGGTAAATATGGACACAATCTCGGGGCGGAGACCCCTGTTCCTGCTGGGACACCTCAGCCTGACCCCAGACAGGAAAGGGCTGGTTCCTCCTGTGACCCACAGAGAAACCAGGGAAATGCAGAAAGCTGGAAGAAACACCCCAAAGGGCCAAAGCATTGCTCACAACCCAAGGCCACAGAAAGGTTTCCCATGCCTCTGGTCCAAACCATGCTCCAAGTCACTGGGTTCCACAGGGACAGAGATGAAATGCATGCAAGTCCAAGGGGAGGGGGACAGGCATGGGGGGAGTCAGAGATGCAGGAGCTCCCGGGGAAGGACTCTGGCAAAGGAAACCCTATGGAGGCAGCACTGGTCACCCTCAGACTGGCAGGTGTCTGGTCTGGGGACCAGCAGCCCTGGCGAGAACGTGAGGAAACGGAGGTCCCCGGGAGAGAAGGGTGACGGGCACCCCTGTCTGGGAGAACAGTGAGCAGCACCCATCCCAGGCCACAGGTGCACCCATCACCTAGCGTGGGCAGCTCACTCCCACCGTGTCGAAGGGAACACCGTGTCCATCAACCTCTATTTGCAACAGAATCCATAAAGTGGAGTTTCTGGGTCAACACGTATACAGTGTTGAAGGTACAAGCCTCAACTTCCAACATCCCAGGTCTGCTTGTCCACCTTGAGCCTTGTTTGGGAAGCAGGGGTGGGGATCCCTGGGGCTGTGACCTGTGGGAACGGTGGGGAGGGGGAGCTCTGAGTGGAATGACCAAGGTACCCGGGGTGACCTGCCCAGCAGGGACCCTCCCGCCCCCAGCCCCTCTCCTGACCTCGTGCACGATGGCGAGGGTGTGACGGTGAAGGTGCTGGCCCTTGGCTGGCGAGTTCCATAGCTGGTGCTGGAGCTGCTCAAGCTCCAAACCGGGCTCTGTTCCCAGAGCTGGCGTGAGAGCCGAAGCTGCAGCTGCCCCAGTCTCAGGAGCTGCGGCACGCATCAGTGTAGGACCTGGCTCGAGCTCTGGGGCAGGTGCTGGAGCTGAATCCCCCTCCAGAGATAATCTAGACCCGGTTCCGCACTTGGATATGGCTCTTGAACCCACGAACGGCTTTCCTCCCCTGCCCACTTCATGGATGACAAAACTCGGGATGGTGACGGGACCGGCTACATGGGGGTAATGGCTACGGGGGGATTCAGACCAAGGATCCTGCATCCCCTTCACCACGCGCCCCACGCGGGTCGGTCCTGAGCTGCCAGACGGGGACAAGGGCCTGACCCGCTGCTCCCGGCAGCTGCCCCCAGCTGAGCAGAGACACTTGCCGGGGACCTGAAGTCCTCGTTTGACCTCTGCTCCGGCCAGCCCCACGCGAGCAGGGACCGTGCTTCCTCACCGCTGGGTCCCCAACCCCCAGAACAGTGCCTGGGAGGTGGTAGCACTTCAACGTTTAGTGAATCGGTGGGATTCCCCCAGCAGCACCGTGATGCGGCAGATGTTGTTACAGATGAGAGGTCTGGGCCACAGACTCTTGTGTTCACGCTTTCTTCCACGCGTGCATCACCCACACCTGTGTCTGTTCGCTGGAACGCAGAGGGGACCCCCAGACACCCTCCCTGCCCTGGGAGCTCCCAGCCTAACCGGTGGGTCAGCATCTCACCCACGGTCAGCAAGTGGGCGATACAGAGCTAGAGCACCTCGAGCACGAGACCTTGCACGAGGCAGACGCTTAATGACTGAGCCACCCAGGCGCCCTGAGACTGACATTTTTACACAGGCACTAAGACTACTTCCCTGTGCCTACCCCATTCCTCGCAGGTTAGTAAATCGCTCACACAGGGAAGGTGGATACTACATTTAAATATGGGACGAGCACATACACCCAGCAGACATGAGTCAGGTCACCAAGGGGGCAAGTAGAGGCCCAGGCAATGGGGGAACAAGCCAGACATGATGCAAGGGGAGAGAAGAGTGCTCCTGGCAGAGGGCACAGAGAATGTAAAGGATTGGAGTCAGGCCCAAGGCACATGTGGGACAACCACACAGCTTGGTGGCCCACAGAGGGGGGCTGCAGTGGGAGAGGTGAGGCTGGAGAGTACAGACAGGTGGGGAGTGGATCGCAGAGAGGCTCAAAGGTTATGTTCTGAAATGATCAATCTGGTTACCGGAGGAGAATGGTCTCTATACAGCAGAGGACAGGGAGACCCTGACCCTAACCCTAACCCTAACCCGTACCCTAACCCTAACCCTAAACCTAACCCGTACCCTAACCCTAACCCATACCCTAACCCTAACCCCTAACCCGTAGCCTAACCTGTACCCTAACCCGTACCCTAACCCTAACCCGTACCCTAACCCTAACCCGTACCCTAACCCGTACCCTCACCCGTAACCTCACCCATACCCTAACCCATACCCTAACCCATACCCTAACCCTAACCTGTACCCTCACCCGTACCCTAACCCTAACCCGTACCCTCACCCGTACCCGTACCCTCACCCATACCCTAACCCGTACCCTAAGAAAAGAGATGACACTCCCGCTGACCCACGCCTTCAACCCTCACCCCCGGGAACCTTGACGCAGCGCTGGCAGATCAGGCCTCCCGTGCCCCTATATCCTAACCCTCACCCTACGTTGGCTTCTGAGGAGTCAGTCCCCAGAACCTCGCTCCAAAGCCCCAAAGATTCGGGACGCCCGAGCAATATCAAGGGACTCAGGCTGCCACCCAGAAGGAAAATGCACCATTTGGAACTCGGGAAAGCATTCAGACCAGGAGAACTCTGAATGCCCATCCGAGGAACGCACAAATTTGGCGCCCTCTGGCGGCAAAACCTGAGCCTGACACTCAACCTGACCCAAGCCCTCAAGACAATCCCCGGTAAGCAGGCCACAGTGCTGGCACGACGGGCCTGCCATGCCCCTAGGCCCTAACCCTATCCCTCATTGGCATCTGAGGGCTCTGGTCCCAGAGGCCTGGCTCGAAAGCCACAGGGATTGGGGGCACCTGAGCAATACCAGACGATTCAGTCTCCCAGAAGGAAACCGCACCATTTGGAACTCGGGCCAAACGTTTCAGAGTAGAACTCTGCGTGCCCATCCCAGCGAAATGCCACTTTCAACGGTCCCCTGCCCACAAACCCTGAGCCTGACGCTCACCCTGACCCACACCCCCAACTCAGACCCCTGAGCCCCCCGAAGCTTGCCCCAGCGTGGGCACATCAGGGCTGAAATGACCCTAGGCCATAAGTGTATCCCTAGGTTGGCTACTGAGTTTCTGTCCCCAGAAGCCTGACTCCAAAGCCCCAGGGATGGCAATAACCGAGCGACACCAGAGGACTCAGCTTGCCAAAAAGAATTCAAACACACTACTTGGAACTCCGGAAAGCGTTCAGAACAGAAGTCTGAATGCCCATCCCAAGGAACGCACAAATTTGGCGCCCTCTGGCGGCCAACCCTGAGCCTGACACTCAACTTAACCCACGCCCACAAAACAAACCCCCAACAGCATGCTACAGTGCTTGCAGGGCAGGCCTGCCGTGCCCCTAGGCCCTAACCGTAACCCTACGGAGGCTTCTGGAGGTTATGTCCCCAGGGGCCTGGATCCAAAGCCCCAGGGATCTGGAACACCTGACCAGTACCAGAGGACTCAGCCTGCCACTAAACAGGAAAACGTGCCATTCGGAACTCTGGTAAGCATTCAGAGCAGGAAAACTGTGCCGGTCCATCCCAACGAGCCCCAAGTTCAACGTACCCAGGCCGCAATCCCTGATCCTGACACTGCCCCCGACCCACGGCCTCAACTCAGACCCCGGGGAGCTCATCACAGCGCCGGCACATCAGGCCTGTCATGCCCCTAAGCCCTAATCCTAACCCTAGGTTGGTTTCTGAGCGGTCTGTCCCCAGAGCCTGGCGACAAATCCCCAAGGATTCGGGACACCCGAGCACTATCAAGGGACTCAGGCTGCCACCCAGAAGGAAACCGCACCACTGGGAACTCTGGAAAGCTTTCAGAGCAGGAGAATTCTGAATGCCCATCCCAGGGAACTCACAAATTTTGTGCCCTCTGATGACAAACCCTGAGCCTGACACTCAACCTGACCCGCCCTCAAGATGGACCCCCGGTAAGCAGGCCACAGTGCTGGCAGGTTGGCCCTGTCGTGCCCCCAGGACCTAACCGTCACCCTATGAGGGCTTCTGAGGTGTCTGTCCCCAGAGCCTGGCTCCAAAGCCCCAGGGATTTCGGACACCTGACCAGCACCAGAGGACTCAGCCTGCCACCAAAAAGGAAAACATGCCATTTGGAACTCCAGAATGCATTCAGAGCAGCGAACTGTGCCGGTCCATCCCAACGAACCCCAAGTTCAACGTGCGCAGGCTGCAGTCCCTGAGCCTGACACTCCCCCGTGACCCACGGCCTCAACTCAGACCCCGGGGAGCTCATCACAGGGCTGGCACATCAGGCCTGTCATGCCCCTAAGCCCTAAGCCTAACCCTAGGTTGGCTTCTGAGCAGTCTGTCCCCAGAGCCTGGCGACAAATCCCCAAGGATTCGGGACACCCGAGCAGTATCGAGTGACTCAGGCCGCCACCCAGAAGGACACCCCGCCATTTGGAACCCCGGAAAGCATTCATAGCAGGAGAAATCTGCATGCCCATCCAAGCGAAACTGCACTTTTAGGGGCCCCCTGGAGGCCAACCCTGAGCCTAACACTCCTCCTGACCCACGCCCTCAACTCAGAGCCCCGGGAAGCTCGCACAGCATGGGCAGATCTGGGCCAAAAGGACCGGAGGCCCTAACCCTGACCCTAATTTGAGTTCTCAGGGGTCTGTGCGCAGAAGTCTGGCTCCAAAGCCACTGAGATGGGGACCCCTGAGCAAGACCAGAAGACTCAGCCTGTCACCCAGAAGGAAAACACACCTTTGGGAACTCCGGAACGCATTCAGAGCACAAGGATACTGCATGCCCAGCCCAGCGAACCCCCAGTATCATCGGCCCCTTGCCCGAAATCCATGAGCTTGACGCTCATCCTGATGAACGCCCTTAAGTCAAACCACCTGTATCTCACCACAGCGCCGGCACTTGGGGCCTGCCATGCCCACAGGCCCTAACCGTCATCCTGTGGAGGCTTCTGAGGGGTCTGTCCCCAGAGGCCTGCCTCCAATCCCCAGTATTGAGGACACCTGACCAGTACCAGAGGACTCAGACTGCCACTGAAACGGAAAACGCGCCATGTGGAACTCTGAAAAGGCTTCATAGCAGGAGTACACTGCATGCACATTAAAGCATACATGCACTTTCATTGGCCCCCTGGCCGCAAACCATGAGCTTCACACTCACCCTGACCCATGCCCTCAACTCAGACCCCCAGGAAGCTAGCCATAGCGCCCGTAGATTCAACCTGCCAAGGCCCTAGGCCCTAACTGCAACCTAGCTTTGAGTCTCAGGAGTCGATCCTCAGAGGCCTGTTTCCAAAGCCCCAGGAATTGAGACCACCTGAGGAGTACCAGAAGACTCAGCCTGACACCCAGAAGGAAACCTTGCCATTTGGACTCCAGAAAGCATTCAGGGCAAGAGAAACCTGCATGCCCACCCCATCAATCTCCCACATTCAGCGGTCGGGCCTAAAATCCTCAGCCTGGCACTCACCCTGACCCACGCCCACAACACAGCCCCCCGGGAAGCTCGCCACAGTCCTGGTAGATCGGGCCTACCATGCACTTAAGCCCTAACCTTAACCCTATTTTGGCTTCTGAAGGGCCTGTCCCCAGAGATCTTCCTCTAAACTCCAAGGACTGGTGACAACTGAGCAATACCGGAGGACTCAGACTGCCACACAGAAGGAAACCTCGCCATTGGGAACTCCGTATGCCCATCCTAGCGAACCCCCGCTTTCAGCGGCACTCTGGCCAAAATCCCTAGCATGACATTCATCCTGATCGACGCCCTCAACTCAGTCCCCTGGAAAGCCTGCCACGGTGCTTGCAGATCGGACCTGTTATGCCCCTAGTCCCGAACCCTAACCCTGGCTTGGGTTCTGATGGCTTTGTCCCCAGAATCCTGGATACAAAGCCCCAGGCACTGGGGACACCTGAGGAATAGGAGAGGACTCAGGCCGCCACCCAGAAGGATCCCGTGCCATGTGGAACTACGGAAAGGTCTATGACCTGGAGACATCTGCATGCCTATCCCAGCGAGCCCCCACATTCAGCTGTACCTCAACAAAAATACTTGACAGGTTCAATATGCATTTGTGATAAAAACTCTAAACCATCTGGGTACAGAGGGAACACCTCAAGACAACAAAGTCCATATATGAAAAGTTCACAACTGACATCATACTCAAGGCTGAAAAGCTGAAAACATTTCCACTAAGATCAAAAACAAGGCAAAGATGCCCACTCTCATCACTTTCATTCAACACAGTATTGAAAGCCCTAGCCAAAGCAATTAGACAAAAAGAAAGAAAGAAAAAGAAAAGACGAAATCCAAATAGGAAAACTGTCAGTATTTGCAAATGACATAATACTATATATAGAAGTCCCTAAAGATTCCACCAAAAAACCGTTAGAATAAACAAATTCAGTAAAGCTGCAGAATACAAAGTCAATATACAGAGACCTGTTGCATTTCTTTCTTTTCAAGATTTTATTTATTTATTTGACACAGAGAGAGAGACAGCACAAGCAGGGTACGTGGGAGAGGGAGAGGGAGAAGCACACTCCCCACTGAGCAGGGAGCCCAGTGTGGGTCTCGATCCCAGGACCCCGGGATCATGACCTGAGCCAAAGGCAGACGCTTAACTGACTGAGCCACCCGGGCGCCCCAACTTGTTGCATTTCTGTGTACCGATGACAAACCTTCACAAACAGAAAATAAGAAGGCGATGCCATTTACAATTGCATCAAGAAAAAAAAAAATCTAGGATTAAAAGTAACCAAGAATGAGAAAGAGCTGGTACACTGAACACATGGTGGAAAAGGAAGGAAAAACACGGGTGTGTTGACGGGGAATGGATGAGTCAAACAAACGGAGGACGACACAAATAAGTGGAAGCATACGCCATGCTCGTTAACCGAAGAGTAATCATGTTAGCATGTCCATCGCAACCAAAGTGATCTACAGATGTGATGAAATCCCTATCTGAATTCCAGTGGCATTATTCAAAGAAATAGAACACAGTCCTAAAATTCGTATGGAATCACAAAAGACACCAAATACCCAGAGCGATCGGGAGAAAGAAGAAGAGAGCAGGAGTCACCACACTCCCTCATTTCAAGCAAGATGACAAAGCTGTAGTCATCGAAACTGTATGGTACTGGCCTAGAAACACAGCTCAGTGGAACAGAAGAGAAAGCTCAGAAAATGATAATCATAGCACTTTTGGCAAAGTTTATTCATAGAGTCGGTACATTAAAGGTATATTTAAACTTAGTTCTGATACAATTATTATTAACTCTGAATGGGAATTAATATTTATGTCCTCTTTCAACAGCTGATGCCAATAAATGCATTTCTTTAAACTTGTTTTATATAAATATATATTATTAAATAAGGATGATTTAGAATCCATGTTTTTAAGAAATATTAAAATCGCTTTAATAAACCTATCATGGAAAAGGAAACAGAGATATCAATCAACACAACTGATTGCATCACAAAAGACGACCAGACACAGTCCCTTATCTGATGGAAGAATATAACATTTATTGAGTAGTTCTACCCAAATGTTAAACCTGTTGAAAGCTATAGATCCAGCAACTCATTGACAAAAACACACATGTCAGAGAAATGTCCTAACAAATAGTATGAACATGTAATCAATAAAGTCCACACTGCATATATTCCAACAAGAAAAATATTTTCCCAAAAAATAAACTGTAAAACAAAAAAATAAAGGAGGACGAGAAGGAGGAAAAGGGGAAGAGGAAGGGGAAGGAGGAAGGGGAAGAGAAGAGGAGGAGGAGAAGAAGAACAAAAAGAAACCTGAGAAACTAACCCACACATATATGGTCTTAACTTACGACACAAGAGCGGAAAATATACAATGGAGAAAGGACTGTCTCTTCAGTGAACGGTACTGGAAAACTGGACACTAAATGCAGAAGAATGGAACTAGATCACTTTCTTACAGCACACATAAAAATTTTAAATGGATGAATGACTTGAATATAAAACCTGAACCCATAAACCTCCGAGAAGAAAACAAAGGTAGTAAGTGTCTCCACATTGGTTTTGGCAAAGAGTCTTTTAGATCGCACACCAAAAGCAAAGGCAACAAATGCAAAAATAAACAAGTGGAACGACATCAAACAAAAATTTCTATGTGGCAAAAGAAACCATCAAAACTTAAAAGGCGACCTACCCAATGAGAAAAAACAATCTGCACATCATATGTGGGAGAAAAAACTAATATCCAAAATACACAAAACACTCCTACAAATCAAAAGACACAAACAAAAAAGACCTGGACAAAGAATGGGGAGAATATGTGAATACATACTTTCCAAAGATGGCACCCACATGGCCAACAGACACAGAAAAAGTTGTTCAACATCACTAATCGTCGTCAAGAAAACCTATGTCAAAACCGCAATCAGCTATCATCTCACAACTGTAGGGACGACAATCATCCCAGAGACAGACACCAGGTGTGGTCAAGGGTGTGTAGACAAGGGGACCCTGTGCACTGTTGGTGGGAATGTAAACTGGTGCAGCCACTGTGACAAACAGTATGGAGTTTCCTGAAAAAATAAATACAACTATCACATGACCCAGGAATGGCTCTACTGAGTGGATTTCTTTGGAGAACACAAAAACACTACCTCGAAAAGACAGATGCATGTTCACTGCAGCATTATTCACAGTAACCAGACATCGAAACAGAGACCTTGGGAGCATTATGCTAAGTAACTCAGACACAGAAAGACAAATACCAGGTGCTGTCATGGACATTCCACACGGAAACAAAAATACTGAACGCATAGATACTGAGAACAGATGGGTGGTTGCCAGGTTCGGGGATGGGGGGGCACGTGGGAAGGTGGTCAAAGGCACATGTTTGAGTGATAAAATGCTTAAGTCATGGAACGTTTTCTGCAGCATGGAGACTAAAGCTAACCCTGCAGGATGGGGTACAGGTCCCCCCGCTATTTGAAAGTACAGTGTTCCTAGGAAACCTTTCACAGCAGAAATGGTGTAAACCAAAGGAGGAATTACCATTCATTTATACAGAAAAAATAGTGAGCGTGCTCACACTCCAAAAATGACTTCTCTTTGGCTTTTCCTAGGCCTCAGGGCACAACTTCCTAAGGGATGCCCAAAATAAATGGAGATGAAACACAGCAGATGCTCACAGACACGATTCAAAGTGCTGAGGGCTGGACGCAGAGAGCGGTTCCCAGGAAGGAGCTGGTTGGGATGCAGGCTGCCTCTGCAGTGGCTCCCCGCAAAACAGATGCTGAACGCGAGGCTCACTTTTCGACTTCTTTCATAAGAGGGAAATCCTCTTCAGGTTTCTTCCTGTTACTGAAGCCGAATAATGACGTAGATCTTTCAAAAAACCCAAATGTCTTACCATGAACTTTTAAAAAGTGGGGGATACTTGTACTTGAAAGTTGCTGAGGGAGGAGATGTTAAATGTTCTCCCGGATACACGCATCAGCAGATCCACCGTGAGAGGCACCTTCCTGAGCATGGGGAACACGGACTACCTCCTACCCCCAGAAACCTCCTCCTTCCCCTTCCTCAGGACAACAAACCACAGCTGGGAGTTACCCCAATTCCTCCTTTCTGCCACTCCCAATATCTAATCCATTGGCAAATCCTGTGAGCTCCATCTTCAAAATGTACTCAGAATAGGACTAACCACTTCTTCCGAGACCACCTGTCTGGCCCACACGGGAGCCCATCTCTTGCCTGACTTCCTGGAAAAGCTTCATCATGGACCTCCCTTGCCCATCCTCAACCCTCTGTCACCTGTTCTCAGCACTGTAGCCAGGAAGGCCCAGTGAAACAGGGTCCCATGGGGTCACAGCCCTGCAGTGACTTTCTGTCTCCCTCTGTCCCCTCCCTGAGGCCATGTCCTAAGCTGTCTCCTGTGGCCACAGGGCCTTCTTGCTGCTCCTGGACATACCTGGTATGCTCCTGCCCCGGGGCCTTTGCACACGCTTTCCCTCCCGTTTAGAATGCGCTTGATGTGATATCACTCACCTTCTTTAGATCTTGACTCAAGGATCACCTTCCTAGTGAAGTCCCACCTGGCCCCTACGTGAATGGCAAGCACCACCCCCACCTCCCCTTCAGCATGCCAGCCCTGTCTCCTGCTCTATATTTCCACATATAGAACTTACCACAGTCACCAGTCCATCTCGGCAGGGCAGAAACGGAGGCCTACACGGATGGTTTCACCATGGACTACCTCCAATTTCCTGGTCCAAAGCCCCGGGGAAAAGGTGCCCCAGAGCTCTTGCACAGCCAGGATGCCCGGGACAAGGGGGTCCACCTACTGCACCCTGAACACCATCAGGAAAATGAGCCATACGAGGACTCCACCTGCCCATGAGACCTGAAACCAGACACTTTCCTCGATTACAGGTGAGCACACACACGTCCTCTCCTTGCCTGAGGTGCTCATCTGAGAAAGCTGAGCAGAGACCCATCCCAGGACCCAAATCTCCCTTTGCCCAAGGTCCTGGGAAACAAACATCTCTCCTCCCTGCACCAACCACCTGTGATGGAAGTCCGGAATCCTCCTGTGGTCAAGCAGAGTGGTGCACCTGTCCCTCTTTCCTGTGATGTCATCACAAACCAAGCTTTGCTGCACAGGACATCTGCTGTGCCTCCTCTGAGGAAGCAGGGGGCACACTGCACAAGAATCGATAATGCTGCGAGTGAGCTGCTTCCCACCAACCACCCTGCTGAGCCGAGGGCTCGAGAACCAAACAGGAAGCAACTCTCTTATCACATCTGCAGCAGGAGGGCTGGCCAGGGAGGAGAGCCCAGTCCCTATCCCTGGAGCAAGCTGGCCTGCCCATCGTGAGCGATGGTCCACCACCACGGCGTCACAACCTCCCACCTATCTGATCCGACTACCCTGCCAGGCTCAGACCTGCTCACACAGAGAGTCATAAGACCCAGCGACTTCTTTCCACTCCAGCTCAATGCTTCTCACGGAGAAGCAAACTCCAGCCTCACATATGTGCTCATCGTTACCTCTGGAATTCCCTGGGTGGTGTCTACACTGGCCCACACAGCTGTCCCATCCAGGCCACTCCACAAATGCCCTAGGGTTTCAAGCCACTTCCAAGCTGCCCTTAGAAAGGCAGGAACTGGCCCGATGAGGCACACCAGCCAAGTGACTCCATGTGCTAGAAACTCGGACAACATCTTCGCTGAACACCAACGCTTCCGAGTCCGAGCTTCAAACATTCGCTCACTGGGCACTGAGCACCATGTCAACATCAACACTGCTCTTTCAATTCACTTGTCTCCCATTCCTTAAAGTCGGAAACCAAGCTCCAGTCACCACTCTAGTTTCCCTTCAGAGAAATAAGGCAAATGAGAGAATAAAACACTATGTGTGCACAGCACACTTCTATCAAAATATAACTCCTTTGTCTTTCTCATACGGGCAGCCCTACATGACCCATATGAATGAGACATGCCACGAGTTGAGTCATTATATATATATTTGACCTTGTGTTTTTCCTTTTGATATTTGTATCTCGAAGTCAATGTCTATATTGCTCTCTTAAAATAATAATAATAATAATGACATGGTCACATAAGGGTCTGGATCTCCATAGCCACACACCCTGGCTCTGGTCCAGATAAGGAGGAAGACACAACCTCAGCCCAGGAAGCGAGGCCCACACCCTCAGGGATCCCGACACGCCTCACGGGTGATGGGTTCCTTTGCGACATGCACTTGTCCGAGCACAAAGGATGCAGGCACCCTCCAGGATTCCTTGTTTTCTTCATAAATTCCCCAGCTCAAGTCGCAAGCGACTCACGGGGTCAAGCTTCCAGAGCCCAAGATGGGCCACCAGGTAAGCAGCCCCATTGGGAAGGCTAACAGGGGGCTCGATTTCCTTTGGGAGCACGACAAGACACTCCCCAAGCTCCTAAAGAACCTACACTCCTTCTCCATGTGTCCCTCTCACAAAGGGCACCGTACCCTGTTACAGATCTGCGGCTGTGTTTTACTTTAAAACATAATTTCTAATATCGGAATGTGGTACATGGAACAGGAAAAGATGAACACTCACAAAGGATTCTTTTAATATCTTTGAAGATTGTTTTCCCATTGTTTAATTAAAATGGGAAATAAAAACACACAGATAGCCCCTTCCACTAGCAGGAATGATTCTCTTTGGTGATTGAAAAAAAAGCAGGATAAAAAAAAATTTTTTTTAAAAAGTTGCTAAATAAAAAATTTTTTAAAAATTTTAAAAAAAGAAAAAAGAGCAGGAAATGAAAGAGTAACAGATGTTCTGACGACCCGTCATTTCCATAATCAAAGTTTTGAAACTTCACACACAAAGAAAGAAGCTCAAACAAACGTCTCGGCCTGGCAACTCTGAGACGTCTGAACTGGACTAACAGGGACAGATGATGAGGTTGTGTGTGTTGGGTGAGCCTGGTAGCAAAGAAGAAGGTGCTCGGCCAGCTCTCCACCTGGGCCTCACCTGTCCTCAGCCAGGAACCTGCTCACGGCCCTCACCTGTCACAACTCTCACACAGGAGACCCACAGCCAGCCCTGGAGCCCGCCCTGCCCACACCCTCCTGCATAATGCACTCAGCTCTCCTCTGAGGCCCCTGTCAGCTTTACCCAGACCTGGAACTCCCCCATCTGCTGCAGAGCTCCAGGATTCCCCCTCTTCTTCCAAAATGACACTGGCCCAAAGGTAGAAGGCTACTTAATGAATGGTTCACACCTACTTTCCCCTTCTGTCGTATTTCTCTCCATTTACCTTCCTACCTGTGCAAACTGTAAGTAACATATCAATGGAATATGAACATGCTCTGAGATCGGATTCTTTCACTGCAACCTTCTGAGGACTCCTTGTATAATAAAATACCATATCCTATGACGGGGGGATTAAAACTATTATTTACAGAATAATTCAGCCCAAATCACCTCAATTTTAATGGCTCTTCATTAGGCAGAACAGTTTCTGTGGAAAAAGACTTTCCATAGAGGGGCGCCTGGGTGGCTCAGTCGTTAGGCGTCTGCCTTCGGCTCAGGTGGTGATGTTGGGGTCCTGGGATCGAGCCCCGCATCAGGCTCCCTGTTCAGTGGGGAGCCTGCTTCTCCCTCTCCCACCCCACCCCCGCTTGTGTTCTCACTCGCTATCTCTCTCTCTGTCAAATAAATAAAATGTTTAAAAAAAAAGACGTTCCATAGATATTACCTTCCACAAATTTCATAAGGAGTCAACGGAAGCTCTGTGGGATAACCTGACGCACCTAGGCTCAGGCAAGCAGTTCCAGAACTCAACCCAGTGCTCCTGACACCAGCATGCCTCCATCCAGAATTCCCAAACACTCTCCTTCTGACTCCATCACCAAAGAAACTACAGAGAAAATACAGCATGTCAAAATATCTAGATGATACATTTAGAAAAACTAGAAACTCAGGCTCAACTTTTAAACAGTAAAAGCCTGCTTTGAATAATTTTGATTTTTCCCTTGACCCTAACTGTAATTCTTCTGATGAAAACACTAATCAATTATGAAACATCACCTTTGACAAATGACAAGACATCATCCGAATCTGTATCTGACGACAAAAAGCCACCTAACTCTAGATGCTGGCCGCTCAACCATATCCTAGGCCCAATTGAATAAACGCTATTAGATTGAGGAACAAAAGATATCTTAAAAACACACAAAGAGTAAATTTCACCTTCCCTTTCTAATAAAAGTTACTTCTAGGAAACAGATGATCAGAATATATTTTGTAAGCAATAAATGAACAGAGAAAATCGGATCCCCTGCAATGTTCTACCCGCAGGGAAAGTAACTCTTGAACCAAATGGAGAATGCTGAGAGCTACTTAAGTTTTACTTCGTAGCTCAACTAGAAAAAAGAGGAAAGCCCAGGAGGTTTGGGGTTAATCAGAAGTTTTACCTCCAGTCCTGACTTGAAGATGACATTGTGCCAAATGGACCTGCTGCTCTCTCTGAATGCTGACGTCCTGTGACAAGCAGCATCACTGACTCACATGCTGATGTTCAAAACTTCGGGTCTCATGGAGCCAGAGGGGAGAAGTGCTGTCAGGTGGGGATAAGTAGGACCTCCGACCTATGGCAAGCACACCTGCTTCGGTTTCTGGGAGAAGGGGAAACACATACTTGTTTTTTAAGTACTAATTATCTTCATTCTAAAGTAGACCAATGACTTTGACATTTTTGGAAACGCGAAATGACTCTTCCAAATCAACACCTCAACTCATCTGTTCCTCATGCAACTTGAGTAGGGTCTAGTTTACTCCAGCCTCCAGGCCCCCACCTGGAGGACCCTCCTGCACAATCCTGACAGCCCATTACCACCATACCCGGGGAACATGGGGCACAATGCTAAGTTGGAGGACGGCTCTGGGGCTTGTTACCGCCACACCTGTGCCTGGGGGAACAGGGGACACCCTGCTGAACTCGGGGTGCTACTCAAGGTCCATTACCTGCACTCTGCCAGGGGACAGGGGGCACCCCACTGAACTTGGGGACTGTGTGCGGTCCTTACGTGCACTCTTCCAGGGGAACACGGGAAACCCTGAAATGTCCGCAACCCATCCCAAAAAAGCTCGGGTGAGCGGAGCCCTGGAGTTCACGGGGCTGGGGGATACGGCCCGTTGAAGGACTTTCAACGATTAGGAAACTCATCTGAGTTCGCGGGATTAGCTCGCTCCCCGCCTCCTTCGAGGACCCAACTCCCACCCGAGGTGCACCCTACCCCCGGGACCCCACCCCGGCCCACAGCGTGGTCTCACCCAGCCGGGAACTCTACAGGTGAACTCTCCGGGAGCTGGCCTTCTGCCCCACCTCTGCATCCGGGGCCGCTCCGGATCTTCCCTCAGAGAGGTAACTCCACCCCCACGCGGTGATTGGTCGGGGAGGGTGGTGCCCCGAGCCCATTGGATGCCGCGCCTGCCTCTACCGGCCAACCCGCCCTCAGGCCCGCCGCTCCCTACGACGGCAGGTGGTCCAGGAGGCCCGTCCTCACGCCAACACCTGGCTTGGCGGCGCAGGCGTGGGCGGGGGCTATGGGAGGGGTCCGCCCCCCCACACACACCCGGCCCATTCCGCGGCCGCCTCTGGCTGCAGACCACCCCCAGAGCCCTGCCCCTTCCCTTCCTGCACCAACCCCTGCCTGCAGAGCTGTTCCCGGCTCCCGGCAAGATCAGCTGCGCTCGGACCTTCTGAGGCTTTGGGCTTTAGGAAATGCAATGGTTTCACGCATTTCCAAGGCAGTTTTAAACCCAAAAACTAATGCTCTAAACGTGAAGAGCTTCGCCTTCTGGTCTCACCCATGGACTGGATAGTGCTTCTTGGACCTTCAAAGCATCCTTGTAGGATGAGCCCGTTTATGCTGGAATATATATACATATGCTTGGTTCTGCAGGGAAGCTCCAGGATGAAGAATAGCCGCCCTTCTCTGCTGTTGGAGTTGTGAACGAGGAACATTTATTTTTCACTTGAAAAGAAAACATATTGTTATTCTCGACACTGAATGAACAAACCCTTTTAAACACTTTAGAGAAAAAGGAAGAGAGTTTTATTCAAACCCAAGTCAGGACAGCTGCCTGGGAGACACAATCTTCACAAAAAAGGGAGTGCTCCGGGGAAGGAACATTTGAGGCAGGTTTATATATTTGTTCTGTGTTGATTTACATACAGAGTTACATATCATCATGAGGAAGAACATTCAAGAAAGTGACAGACTTTCTCTTATGTTTTCAGTTTGTACAAGTTGGTATGACTCTAATCTTATGGAAGCCAGAGAGGTTCTTTTGTTTTTCTTATCTTTATGTTTGCAATGGCATTTTGGGGTTATCTTTTTCTTCTCAAACCAGATGTACAATATGTGCTTGGGACAGAAATAGGACCCATACTCTGAGGCTTGGCCCAGTCATTTTGACCTTGGTAAAATGTTAAAGGATAGCTTCTCTGGGAGCCCAGGATCCAGGCCCACGGATGGTAAAAGATAAAAATTTCCATTATCATTAGAATTGCTACTAAAGGGAGGAACTTGAGACAAAAGTACCTTTAACAATAGTGCCAAAAAATCAAAATGATGCCTAGAGAAGTTCACCTGTCCCACGGTCAACACAGGTAACAGAGGTGTTCACAGATGCTGGGCTCCTCCCCTTCTCCTGCCCAAATCTCTGAAGCACACAGATAATTTAAAGTCAGAATTTTAGAACTCCTAGACATCTCAGAGATGTCTGGCACCATTCCCTTGGACTATAGAATAAAACAGAGTAGCTCATTTTCACAACACTAATGGAAACATGAAGTGCCCCTAAAGCTTGCATACACTCTCTCAGTTCTTTCCTTGCAGATTTTGACTAATGTTAAGTCATAGTCATACCATATAAACACTATGATGGTTGGGAAGTAAGTAATCATAGCTAAGGGACTATTTTAGCAATGTTTATAAGCACTGTCTCACTTTGTAGAAGAGGCTGAGCTGAGTGTTTTTAAATACTATTTCAGACCTGTCTTACAGCACACTCTGAACATACTAGAGCCTGAATCAATTAAAAAAAAGATAGTTCTTTCAGTAACTTGAAGATCTCAAGCAGATTATAATGTCTCTATTCCTAGAGATCTTGGAGTATCTTACTCAAAGGTCCTCCACTGATCATGATGGGCATAGTTTAAAAGGCCGGCTGAATTCATTCCAGTTGGCCACACAACAAGAAAATCCTGGTACTTGATATGTTTCCAGATGGAGAAGACCAGAGATAACAGGGAAAGAGTTCCGTGTATGGAATAACAAGGGATTTGGAGTCAGTTTGGAGATCCCACTTAGGTCTCTGACACTAAAATCCTCCGTGACTCGTATCGTCTCTGAGCCCCCGTCTAACCATCTAGAAAATGTGACTAAAAATACCTACATCATAGTTTAGAAGTCTAAGAGGGAGAATTCCACAAAGAGCAGTGTGATGGAGCTCAAGGGCAGGTGCTCAGAAACCATAATTACTATTTGGATCTATTTCTTTTCCAGAAAAAAGGACACATGTTGAAACCATATTTCTGATAGATGACTCACAAGATGATTTTCAAACCTTAAGGAAGGTCAAGAAGCTGCTATTGTGTCATGTTTCACTCAGAAATCATCTTGTTGGACTGGTGAGGACAATACAATAGCACCATCGTCACTAGGAATGGGGAGCTTCCCATTTCCATATGGCTGTGTTGTCCCCCTTAGCTCAGGGCTACCAGAAAGGGCAGCTGGGGGCGACCACATGCCAAGGCTGCCAGGTGTGGCTGAGGCAGGCAGAATTCGGACTTAAGGCTCAACTCCTGTCTACCTTACTTATAGTGCTCTTCACGGATAGAATGCCATTGTCTGTGAGCTCTGATGTAGGAAAGATCGAGACTTTCCATTGTGATTCCCTCTCTGACCCTTAGGATATGTAGCAAATTTACATTTAAGTTTTAAGCATTGAGGGACTTCCTGCTTTTCTTTTCGTTATGACTATGGCTCGATTCCCTGTAGTCTAAGAATATAACCTAGTTAATTTCAGGCTTTTAAAATGTGTAGACTTGATTCATGGCCCAACATATCGTCTATTTGGGTAAATATTCTAGCACCACTTGAAAATAATGTATTCTGCACTTACTCTGTAATGTTCCATATATGTCAATTAGGTCACATGTCTTACCAATGTTTTGTCTGCTTTTTCTATCAGATATTGAGAAAGGTATATTAAAATCTTCAAGCAATGCTACTCTGGTCAACATTCCATTGGAGAATCTCCCAAGTGTTATAAGCCAAGAGAAACAAAAAGAATAAGAAGCGAGGAGATCATTGTGACTATTTACAGATAATATGATGGTGTACATAGAAAATCCAAAGTATTCTATAAATACACTATTAGAATTAAAAATGGAAAACTTGCAAATCTTAGAACCAAGGAAGCAATCCAGAAAGCAGCCAGGGGGAACAGATTTCTTATGTACGGAGGGAGGAACATCAGAATAACGTCAGACCTGTCCATAGGGACTTTGCAGGCGAAAAAGAGCTGGAAAGACATATTCACAGTACTAAATGAGAACATGCAGCCAAGGATACATAACCAGGGAAATGTTGCAAAAGAAAACCAAACCTGGGGGCATCACAATGCCTGACGTCAATCTATATTGCAAATCTGTGACGGGATGGTATTGGCACAAAAACACATAGATCAATGGAACAGAATAAAGACCCCAGAAATGGACCCTCAACTCTATGGTCCACCAATCTTTGACAGATCAGGAATGAATGTCCAATGGAAAAAAGACAGTCTCTCCAATAAATGGTGCTGGGAAAATTGGACAGCCACATGCAGAAGATTGAAACTCGACCATTCTCTAACATCATGGACAAAGATAAACTCAAAATGGATAAAAGACCTCAATGTGAGACAGGAGTCCATCAAAATCCTAGAGGAGAACAGAGGCAGTCACCTCTTTGACATCGGCCACAGCAACTTCTTTCAAGACATGTCTGTAAAGGCAAGGGAAACAAAGGCAAAAATGAACTTTTGGGACTTCATCAAGATAAAAAGCTTCTGCACAGCAAACGAAACAGTCAACAAAACTAAGAGGCAACCCATGGAATGGGAGAAGATATTTGCAAATGACATTACAGATGAAGGGCTGGTACCCAAGATCTAGAAAGAACTTCTCAAACTCAACACCCAAAAAATAATAATACTAATAATAATAACCCAATCAAGAAATGGGCAGAAGACATTAACAGACATTTCTCCAAAAAAGACATAAAAATGACTAACGTTTAACATCACTAGCCATCAGGGAAATTCAAATCAAAACCACAATGAGATACCACCTCACACCGGTCAGAATGGCTAAAATGAACAAGTCAGGAAATGACAGATGTTCTGAGGATGTGGAGAAAGGGGAACCCTCTTTACACTGTTGGTGGGAATGCAAGCTGGTACAGCCACTCTGGAAAACAGTATGGAGGTTCCTCAAGATGTTAAAAATAGAACTACCCTACTACCTGACAATTGCACTACCGGGTATTTACCCCAAAGACACAGATGTAGTGAAAAGAAGGGGCACCTGAACCCCAATGTTCATAGCAACAATGTCTGCAATAGCCAAACTGGGGAAGGAGCTCAGATGCCCTTCAACAGATGAATGGATAAAGATGTGGTCCATATATACAAGGGATTACTCAGCCATCAGAAAGGATAAATACCTACAATTTGCATTGACGTGGATGGAACTGGAGGGGATTAGGTTAAGTGAAATAAGTCAAGCAGAGAAAGACAGTTACCATATGGTTTCACTCATATGTGGAACATAAGGAATAGCATGGAGGACCGTAGCGGAAGAGAAGGAAAACTGAATGGGAAGAAATCAGAGAGGGAGACAAACCATGAGAGACTCTGGACTCCGGGAACCTAACTGAGGGTTACAGAAGGGAGGGGGTGGGGGAATGGGGTATCTGGGTGATAGGTATTAAGAAGGTCACATATTGTGACGAGCACTGGGTGTTATATGCAAATAATGAGTCATTTAACAATACATCAAAAAATAAAGATGTACTATATGTTGGCTAATTGAGCATAATTAAATAAGTAAATAAATAAATATGCTTTCTACATGAAAAACAAATAATGGGTACAGAATTTCAGATTTGCAAATGAAATGTTCTCAAGATATGTATCACAGCAGTATAAATATACTTAACACTACTGGACTTTATACTGAAAATGTTAAAATGGCAAAATCAATGTTATGATTTTTTACAACTTTTTTCCCTTTTTTTTATTATGTTAATCACCATACATTACATCATTTTTCCCTGCCTACTATCTTCTTTTTTCTTAACATATAATGTATTATTTGCTTCAGAGGTACAGGTCTGTGATTCAACAGTCTTACACAATTCACAGTGCTCGCCATAGCACATACCCTCCCCAATGTCTATCACGCAGCCGCCCCATCCCTCCCACCCCCCACCACTCCAGCAACCCTCAGTTGGCTTCCTGAGATTAAGAATTACTCACATCAGTGAGATCATATGACAGATTTTTTACAACTTTTTAAAAGTACATTCTGTAGGATTCCACTTTTATAAAGATTTTATTAATTTATTTTAGAGAGAGAGAGTGTGGCACGGGAGTGGTAGGAGAGGCAGGAGGTGGAAAAGAGAATCGTGAGCCCACGCTGCCCTGAACACAGACCCTACATGGGGCTCCATCCCACACCATGAGATCACATCCTGAGCCAAAATCAAGAGTCAGCGGCTTAACGGACTGAGCCACCATCCATCTCCTTGGGCATTACTGTTGTTCTATTCCCTGCTCTCTCCACCACTGCTGTGCTGAACACTCCTGAAAACACATCTGTGAAAAACCGGGCCAGAGTTTCCGGGGGTGAGCCTGAGGCCAAGCACTGCCAGGTGATGGGTGCACCTGCGGCCTGGGATGGGTGCTGCTCACTGTTCTCCCAGACAGGGGTGCCCGTCACCCTTCTCTCCAGGGGACCTGCGGGGGACCCCCATGTCCTCAGGCACCTGAGGGCCACCCGGCCCAGGAATTCACCTTCTCTAGCAGAGGACAGATGGGACTTCTTTCTCTGGCCAGGCATATGAACCCTGATCCTGGGAAAGGAGAGCTCTCCTGGACTCCTCACCCAGCCAGGCAGCTGTGGCCACGATGTATGTGATGGAGCCAGAGCGGCTGGGCCTTGGAGGGAATGAGTGCCTTAAACCAGCCTTGCGCAGGGCATGTGGAAGCAACAGCCCCTGCTTCCTGGGGAGCAGTGATGTGTGCAGAAGGAAGGAGGCTGGGGTGGAGCCTTCCAAGCCACACCACAGTCTCTCCCTTGGTCCTGAAACCAGCAGGAAGGGAGCTCCGAGAGCAGAGACGAGACTCCAGGAGGATTCCTATCCAGAGAAAGGGTGCCCTGAAGCAGCCAGCCCCACCGGCCCGCAGACCATTTGCACAGGATCACCTCCCGCGCTTCCTTAGCAAGTTGTCCGTCTTCGTGTGTGGACAGTGACTGGGTGGTGCACTTCCAGAGGCGGACTAGAAACTTTTCAGTGCTTGCTCGTGGGTCAGAGGACCACCGCCCAAAGAAGCAGAGGATGTCCCTCTTCCTCCGGAGCTGGGGAAGGCAGCCACCGTCCTGGAGCAGGACCGGGTCCAGGAGTGTGTTCTTTCTGAAGCCCCCACTTTCAGTGGGCGTTGCTGTGCCTGAGAAAGGCCCACTGAGCCCCAGAGTCAGGAGCAGTGAGGGGCTGTCTCCAGCCCTGGCCCAGGATGACAAGCCTCCTTCAAATGCCACGGAGGGGACTGGCCCCTCTCCCCTCCCCAGGTCCAGGACGCCCGGGACCTGCAAGAGCTCTTCATCTGAGGAGGAGTCATGGAGAGCGTGTGTGTCTCGTCAGCCCAGCAAGTAAAAGAACCAAACCCCAACGCTCAGGTTCTAACAGAAGCAGAATTTCAATGTACCATTTAGGGGCAGCCTCCTCCCTTCTTACGTGGCCTTAGGGGACCCCAGGGAAAGTCTTTGTTCTCTTTCCGTCAGAGACAAGAGCTGGCCCCGTGTCACGGGGTCCCCACCACATCCCCATTCCTGAGGAAGAGCCACACACAGGGGCCTGGTGTCTGGAGTGTGGTCGGCCACTGCTTCTGGGCTCCCAGCCAGGGGCCTGGGGGCTGCATGGAAGGGCTGGATTGCTTTTGGGGGGAGGGGTGCTCACTGCCGACACGGCTCACCATCCCCCACTGCACTCTGCAATCCAGGTTCTGTGCCCAGCACCCCACATGTTCCTGCCATGGGAGCAATCATTCACCATTACCCCATTGCACAGAGGAGGAGAGTGAGGCCCAGAGAGGGGAGGTACATGGCTCCAGTCCCAAGGCTGGTCAGCAGAGAAGCTGGAAGGCCAGCCCTCCTAAGCCCCTGCTAGCCCAGCCAGAGACTCCCTGAGCTGAAAGCAAGCCCTCCCCTGCCTGCCCAGCCACGCACTGGCCCCTGAGCTTCATGATGGCCTGTTCTTGGTCCTGAAGGTGTTGCTGGCCGACTAGGAGGGGGAGTCCAGCTCGGGAGACAGGCTGTAGATACAGGACAGAGTGACACGTCTGAGCTAATAGGAACCACACTCTGGTCTCCCTCCCAGAGCCTGCCCGGGAGCTGAAATCTGGGTGCCCTAGGGGCCAGCACACAACAGGGTCTGCGCTGACCAGGGAGCCATGGTCCCCAGGGAGAGTCCACTCTGCCCTCTCCCCGCTCCTGCCTGGCCTCACCTCTCCTCACTGTGGGGCTGCAGGACCCAGAATCAAGCCCCATAGGGCTGGCTCTGCTCCAGCTTGTAATGATTTTGCAGCCCCCGGAACAGCTGGATTTCCTGGGACTGGAGGGAGGACTGGCTGCAGACAGGGACTGGGCTGGGGAGGATGCGGGCCTTGTGGAGGGTGAAGGATGGGGCAGGGGCCGGGTCCTGGGGCTGAAATCCCTGAATGCCCATGGGGTCCCGGATTACAGTAACGACCACCTTCACACTCGGGCATCCTGCTGGGGGGCCCCTCCTCCCCGGCCTCCTTCCCGCCCCTCTGACTCCAGCCAGGGCTGCAGCCAGGGACAGGCTGGACCTCTGTCCTGGGTCCTGCCAGGAAGACAAGGCAGAAGGAGGAGAGGAGAAGGGGAAGGGGCGGACTGATCTTCTCCCTGCCCTGAGTTGGCCTCCACGGATGCCTCCAGGTCCTCTGGCCCAGCCCTGCACTTAGCTGGACCCGGAGAGGGTATCTGCATTCCAGGCCAGCTGGGTGGGGGGTATTCAGTGACTTTTGCATCCCCAGATATCCACCCCACCTGGCCTTGCACCCTAAGGCCTGCTGCCCAGGATGGGTGTGGTTGCAGGGCTCAGTGGACTTTGGGGCCACAGAGCAGTTGGCGGTGGTGAGAGAACGTGGGGGACCGGTCAGGTGCGGAGCCATGGGTCTCGTGCACATCCGCCGCAGGGCTGGGTCATGCTACAGGAGCTGTGGGCAGCTCATCTGTGCACACCTGGCCATGACACACCTGGCTGCCCCTCTCGGTGGGGAGGCCTGTGTGCCTGGTGCACCTGTACTCCACCTACCCCTGGAGGAGTGGCCGCATTCAAGCATTTCCATGTCCAACCCTCAGGGACAGTTGGGAACCTGGGTCAAGAGAGGCAGGGACTGGCCCAGGACAAATAAGGGGTGCAGAGTCCAAGGAGCAGGGCCGCTATCCAGTCCTAGGCCAGCTCCAACCTTCCCATGAGGTTCACTTCGGAAGTGAGAGACCCTCAGATCCTCGGGAATAGCTATCCACCCCATCCCATGTGGGGACATGACCTTGGGCATCCCGAGACACATAGAGGCATGCACACCTGCACGCACACACGCACACACACATACACACACACACACCCCACTCTGGTTGCCCAGCTGGGGGTCAGAAGGGGAGGACACCCTGGTAGCGAGGTGGGTGACAAGGGGGTAAAGAAGAAACAGGTTGCAGACAGCTGGACCATGGGGCAGGGCATCTGGACTCCTGGCAAGGACCCAGATCCATAGCATGGGGAGGGGAGACAGGCCAGGCTGAGGGTCAGGGGTCCCCAAGGGGCCCATGGGGGTTCCAGGGCACTGGGAGAGGACAGGGTCTGGGTTCCGGTGTCCATCACCAGCCTGGGCACTTGGAAGCAGGAAGAGATACCCACCCCCAAGTCCAGAGGGGCTACAGCACAAAGGCCTCAGCTTACTCTTCTGTCACTTGGGCTGTAGAGATGCAGTGTCCCTAGGGTCCCACAGGCTTGTGGAAGAGCCTTTGGCCTTGGATGTCCATCCCCGACCCAATGTGCTCCCGGTCCTGGGAAAATGCTTTGTACTCCCTCGAGGTCCTTCAGAGCAGGGGACAGACTAGGGGCTTGGGAGGCTGAGGACCTGGGTACGCAGAACGTGGCAGAGCACTGGACCACTGGTCTGGGGACCAAGGTCAAGACCCTCCTTGTTGCAGCCTCAGGGTCCCCATTTGGAAGAGGTTCCAGAATCACTGCTCTGGTCGGGCTGAAGAGGCCTTAGGTAGGAACGGAGCACCAGGACAGGAGAGGGAAACACGGACAAGGGAGGCTTCTGAGGTTTCTCACATCACCCCTGGAGTCCACAGATCCTGCTCCTGTGAGAGACACAGAGACAGAGACAGAAACAGATAAGGAGACAGAGAATGAACACACGACAGAGGGAACCAGAAGAAGTCACACACTTTCCTCCATCAGCTTGGAAATGACATCCCAGCATTTTGCCCCATTCTCTTCCTGAGAGCGCGGTCACACAGGCCATCCACCCCGGAGGGGAGGGGATTCCACAGGGATGTGTGAGCAGGATGCGGGAATGCCCGGGAACCACTGTGGGGACTGCCCAGCACATGGGCGCAGACGTGTCCCCGGGGCCTGAGCCTAAACCTAATGGGAGCCCCTGGAAGTGTGTGTCACCAGAGGACAAGGTCGGAATCCGTTCATTGCAACCTTCCCACAGGGGCTGGGAACAGGCAAGAAGGGGGTGGCTTTGCCCAGACCCCAGAGCAGACCCAGGCCCCTCTGAGCTGTGCTCCATGTCCCGCCCAGCCCCTGGCTCATCCTTGCATTGCCAAGTGTGCCCCAGCCTCCTGTGATAGCAGGTACGGAATGTATGTAGAGGTCCTACCCCTGATGGCGTCCCTAGGAGTAGAAGCCAGAACTTGGGTACGCAGAACGTGGCAGAGCACTGTGCAGATGGGGAGCCTGGGGAGGCCCTGGGAGGCACGGGGTCTGTCCAGGGTCACAGCCCTGGGCACGCACAGGAGCCCAGTCTGAAGCCAGCTCTGTGTCCTCACAGCGGGGACACCGGGTGCACCCAGGCCTTGGGAAGGCTGTGGGTGGGCTGTGAGGGAGTCACTGTATGGATGGGGCATGGGGGGAGGGGGAGCATTGAGCAGCTGGGGGAGGGGGCCCTCAGGGGTGGGGGTCTTGTGTGAGGAGGAAGTTGGGTAAGGGGACCCCAGGCAGTGGTGACCTCACTTCCCTGACAACAGAGTCCAACAGAATTTGGAACCCAGGTAACAAGGCACCCACATTCCAGAGACAGCCCCCTGCCCAGCTCATTTCGTTGGAGATCATCCAACCATGAACATGTGGGCTTGTTGCCTCCCTAAGTCTGGATGCTGCAGGCTGAAGAAAGCCCGCCCTGCAAACGCTGGCCCCCGCTGGGGATGTCCGATCAGGGCTCCCCACCGCCTCTGGCCGTTTGGCCGGAAGGCCCGAAAGGTGACACCAGGAGGCCCAGAGCCGGCCACCCAGCCCCACAGGGTCTAATCCACCTGTGCAGGCCCAGGTCCCCTCCCCTCCGTGTGTGTGTGTGTGTGTGTGTGTGTGTGTGTGTGTGAAGAGGGGTCATGTGGGGTGGGCCAACGCCATTCAAGAGCAGGCTGATAAGGGGTCAGATAACCCGTGGGCAGGTCATGTTCAAGGTCAAGGCTGGCTGGGTGGGACGGGGTGTGGGGGGCTGTGAGCTTCTGCCCAGGGTTTCTCTCGATCGCCCTGCAGGGATGGGTCATTGTCCCGCGTGCAGGGCTGTGCACCCACAGGTGTGTGTCTGATCTGGGAGCAGCAGGGCAACTGGGCAGGGGACAGGGAGGTTGGCCGGGCAGGACTGGGATGCCTCCGGGCCGGCTACCCGTCCCTGTCTTTGCAGACCTCCGATGAGATCGGCACGAGGCTGGCGGACACCCACTCCATGTCCGGGATCCGGAGCGTGACCCCACAGGACTCCCCTGGAGCAGGTGCCGGGGATTGCGGGGAGAGGCCTCCGACACCACCCAGACCACTGTCCCTGGTGGTCATTGACTGCATTGTGCTCCAGGAGCCGGAGCCCACGGAGGCCGAGCCTGAGGCTGAGAAGCCCGGGGCTGGGTGCCCGTGGGTGTGTGCGGAAGGGTGGGGGCTGGCCCCACAGGGAGGAGCCCCCAGAGCCTGGTGTGGGGCCTGGAGCAACGACTGGGCTCAGAGCGCCCAGCGGGTGGACTGCGGTCGGGGAGACGCCCCGGGGAGGGCTCCTTCCTGGCTGCGGCTTCTCTGGGAGGCCCTGGGCTGGGTTCTGTCTCCACGGAGAGCAGGCTTGGGGTGAGCTTTTCTCCTCTCACAGCTGCTCCACCACCTGAGGAGCTAGAGCCGGTTCCAACTCCATCGGCAGCTCTGGACGGAGGGGTGGTGGCTGCGACTTCAGCAGGAGACCAGGAGCCGGCAGGTGACCCAGCACCCGCCCACGGAGAGCCTGACGGGGGCCAGGAAGGGCCTGCTGGAGAACCTGCCTCCAGAGAGCCTGCCCCTGTGCCTGCCCCTGTGCCTGCCAGAGCCGCCGCCCTTGCGCCTGCCCCAAACTGTGGCCCTGCTCCTGCCCTGGATCCTGACCCATCCCTACCCCTGCCAGTGCCCCGGTTCTTGCCCCTGACCCAGATACTGCCCCGGTTCCTGTACGTGCCAAGGCGGCAGACCCTGTCCCTCCCCTTGCACCTGCCCCCTCCCCTTCCCCGGCTTGTGCTCCTGTTCCGGCCCCTGCCCCAACTCCTGCCCCTTCCCCTGCCCCTGCCCCTGCCCCTGCCCCTGCTAGAGCCAATGTCCCTTCTCCTGACCCACCTCCTGCCCCTGCACCTGCCCCTTCCCCAGCACCTGCCTGTGCACCTGTTCTTGCCCCTGACCCAGCTCCTGACCCTGCACCAGCCCCTTCCCTTCCCTGTGCACCTGTTCTTGCCCCTGATCCGGATCCTGACCCTGACCCAGCTCCTGCCCTGGATCCTGCCCCTTCCCTTGCCCCTGCCTGTGCTCCTATTCTTGCCCCTGACCCGGGTTCTGCCCCTGCCCCTGCCTGTGGTCCTGTGCCTGTCCCTGACCCACCTCCTGCCCCTGCACCTGCCCCTTCCCCTACCTGTGTTCCTGTTCTTGCCCCGGACCCAGCTCCTGCCCTGGATCCTGCCCCTTCTCCTGCCCCTGCCTGTATTCCTGTTCTTGCCCTTGACTCGGCTTCTGCCCCTGCAAATGTCCCTTCCCCAGCCCCTCCCTGTGCTCCTATCCTTGCCTCTGACCCAGCTCCTTCCCCTTTCCCTACCCGTTTCCCTGCCCCTGCGTGTGCGCCCATTCCTGCCCCTGACCCACCCCCTGCCCCTGCACCTGTCCCTTCCTCTGCCTGTGTCCCTGTTCCGGCCCCTGCCAGAGCCGATGCCCCTTCCCCTGCCTGCGTCCCTGTTCCTGCCCCTGCCCCTGCCAGAGCTGATGCCCGTTCCCCTGCCTGCGTCCCTGTTCCGGCCCCTGCACCTGCCAGAGCCGATGCCCCTTCCCCTGCCTGCGTCCCTGTTACTGCCCCTGCCAGAGCCGATGCCCCTTCCCCTGCCAGTGTCCCTGTTCCTGCCCCTGCCAGATCCGATGCCCCTTCCCCTGCCTGCGTCCCAGTTCCTGCCCCTGCCCCTGCCAGAGCCGATGCCCCTTCCCCTGCCAGTGTCCCTGTTCCTGCCCCTGCCCCTGCCAGAGCTGATGCCCCTTCCCCTGCCTGTGTCCCTGTTCCTGCCCCTGCCAGAGCCAATGCCCCTTCCCCTGCCGGTGTCCCTGTTCCTGCCCCTGCCCCTGCCAGAGCCGATGCCCCTTCCCCTGCTTTCCAGGGCCGCTGCCCCTTCCCCTGGCCCTGCCTGTGCTCCTGTACTTGCCCCTGACCCAGCTCTTACCGTGGATCCTGACCCTGACCCTGCTCTTGCATCTGGCCCTGCTCTTGCATCTGGCCCTGCCCCTCCTCCTGCTCCTGCAGGGCTCCCAGAACCACATCCAGAGCCCACATCCTCACGGGGAGAGCTCCTTGTACCATTACCCTTAGCTCCATCACCCGACCCCGATGCCCCGCCAGATTGTTTCATCCCCTCCCCCTATGTTCTTTCTCTCTGGTTGGTATTAACTGTTCTATTCTCTTTCCATGTCCTATATGCTGTTTATTATTTATTTTAAATAAAATAAATTGTTTTCAGTTGAACAAGTCCTGAGCATCAAGTACATTCCCAACGATGGGCCACCACACCACAGAACATGGCTGTGGAATATCTGCTTCCCCAGAGGAGTCCCCGAACCAGAAGGCCTCCCTGGAAACCCCTAAGCTGCTTTCTCTCTCTGTTCCTTTACCTGTTCTGGATGTTTCCTGTACGTGGAATCACACAGTATGGGCCTTTGTGTCTGCCCCCCTATTTTCAAAGGGGACTCATTCTTTTCTGTGTTGACTTGACATAGAATTTCCCTTATTGGATGTTGAATTCCCTGATGGATTACAGATGAGATGTAACCATAGAGCCCCCTTTGGTAAATATGGACACAATCTCGGGGCGGAGACCCCTGTTCCTGCTGGGACACCTCAGCCTGACCCCAGACAGGAAAGGGCTGGTTCCTCCTGTGACCCACAGAGAAACCAGGGAAATGCAGAAAGCTGGAAGACACACCCCAAAGGGCCAAAGCATTGCTCACAACCCAAGGCCACAGAAAGGTTTCCCATGCCTCTGGTCCAAACCATGCTCCAAGTCACTGGGTTCCACAGGGACAGAGACGAAATGCATGCAAGTCCAAGGGGAGGGGGACAGGCATGGGGGGAGTCAGAGATGCAGGAGCTCCCGGGGAAGGACTCTGGCAAAGGAAACCCTATGGAGGCAGCACTGGTCACCCTCAGACTAGCAGGTGTCTGGTCTGGGGACCAGCAGCCCTGGCGAGAACGTGAGGAAACGGAGGTCCCCGGGAGAGAAGGGTGACGGGCACCCCTGTCTGGGAGAACAGTGAGCAGCACCCATCCCAGGCCACAGGTGCCCCCATCACCTAGCGTGGGCAGCTCACTCCCACCCTGTTGAAGGGAACACCATGTCCATCAACCTCTATTTGCAACAGAATCCATAAAGTGGAGTTTCTGGGTCAACACGTATACAGTGTTGAAGGTACAAGCCTCAACTTCCAACATCCCAGGTCTGCTTGTCCACCTTGAGCCTTGTTTGGGAAGCAGGGGTGGGGATCCCTGGGGCTGTGACCTGTGGGAGGGGTGGGGAGGGGGAGCTCTGAGTGGAGTGACCAAGGTACCCGGGGTGACCTGCCCAGCAGGGACCCTCCCGCCCCCAGCCCCTCTCCTGACCCCGTGCACGATGGCGAGGGTGTGACGGTGAAGGTGCTGGCCCTTGGCTGGCGAGTTCCCTAGCTGGTGCTGGAGCTGCTCAAGCTCCAAACCGGGCTCTGATCCCAGAGCTGGTGCAAGAGCCGAAGCTGCAGCTGCCCCAGTCTCGGGAGCTGCGGCACGCATCGGTGTAGGACCTGGCTCGAGCTCTGGGGCAGGTACTGGAGCTCAATCCCCCTCCAGAGATGACCTAGACCCAGTTCCGCACTTGGATATGGCTCTCGAACCCACGAATGGCTTTCCTCCCCTGCCCATTTCATGGATGACAAAACTCGGGACGGTGACGGGACCAGCTACATGGGGGCAATGGCTACGGGGGGATTAAGACCAAGGATCCTGCATCCCCTTCACCACGCGCCCCACGCGGGTCGGTCCTGAGCTGCCAGACGGGGACAAAGTCCTGACCCGCTGCTCCTGGCAGCTGCCCCCAGCTGAGCAGAGACACTTGCCGGGGACCTGAAGTCCTCGTTTGACCTCTGCTCCGGCCAGCCCCACGCGAGCAGGGACCGTGCTTCCTCACCGCTGGGTCCCCAACCCCCAGAACAGTGCCTGGGAGGTGGTAGCACTTCACAGTTTAGTGAATCGGTGGGACCCCCAGCAGCCCCGGGATGCAGGGGATGTTGTTACAGATGAGAGGTCTGGGCCACAGACTCTTGTGTTTGCGCTTTCTTCCACGCGTGCATCCTCCACACCTGTGTCTGTTCGCTGGAACGCAGAGGGGACCCCCAGACACCCTCCCTGCCCTCGGAGCTCCCAGCCTAACCGGTGGGTCAGCATCTCACCCACGGTCAGCAAGTGGGCGATACAGAGCTAGAGCATCTCGAGCACGAGACCTTGCACGAGCCGTGGGTCAGCTAAGATCTCGAACCATCTGACGCACCAGAACGTGCCCCAGCGCTGACTCGAGCCAGCCGTGGAAGCAGCTCGAGAGCCTGAGCCAGGGCCCCGCAGACTAGAGCCCCTCCAGCTCCGACCCGCGGTCCCCCTCCGGAGGCAAAAGCAGCTCCGGGGTGAATTCCAGAGCAGAGCCACCTCCACACCAATTCTCCCACCCGATCCGGCACCACTGGCAGAGTGAGAGGCAGCCCGAGAACGAGAGCCAGGTCTCGAGGCAGCTCAGCGCTGCTGGGGGAGGCCGGTTTCCTCTGACAGGGCACAGGGACGGGCTGTGGGGATCAGCACAGGGCGATCACCCTGGCAGGGTGGTGATCTTCTCTCCTCCTGCTGCTTCGGCACCATCTCACGACGGAGAACTGACCTCAGCCCCGGGGCCGGTCACCGCTGCAGAGTCGACGCGGCTGCAGAAGCAGCTACAGACCCAAAGCCCGCTGCAGAGCTCGAGGCATTTCCATCTCCTGCTGCGGGGCCTTCGCCAGGAGCTCGGGAGCTGGAGCCACGTGCGCCCCAGTGGGAGGAAGCCCCTGGACCTACGGCTCCATCACCGACTGCAGACCTAGAGCCAAGGCAAGACTCCGAGCTGGACCGGCTCCACAGTCAGCTCTGGCGGCACCTCCGACCTGGAGCCAGCGCTGGCTCCCCCTGCAGAGCCAGGGCCAGTGGGAGCAAGACCCAATCCAGCACCAGCTACAGCCAGCTCCGGCCCCACCTCCCGGAGCAGCTGATGAGCTACAACCAGGGCCAGTTCCAGCACCAGAGTCGGCCTGTCCTCACCAGCGAACGCATTCCTTTTCTTCTCTTTTGGCTTTTGTTTCTTTTCATGTTTCCAGGTATATTCGTAGCTTAAGATAAAATAAACTTTATCTTTTTAAACATTTCAAAGTGTGCAAACCACTGTTATTAACTCCATTTCCCGTGCTGGCACCATCACCCTATCTAGTCCCAGAACATTTAATGCCCTGGAGAGAAACCCCGCACCCTCTGAGCAGGCAGTCACTGGCCATTCCCCATCCCCCTGCTCCCAGGCAACCACTGATATGGCACCTGTCATTTACCTGGGACGAATTTTTCATACACGTGCGATCATACCGTATGTGGTATTTGGGGTCTAGTTTCTTCCACTGAGTAGGATGTTTTCGAAGTTCACCCACGTGATAGCGTGTATCACTACTTCACTCCTGGCGTGGCTGAATGAATCCCATTGTATGAACATACCATGTTGTGTTTGTCCATTCAACTGTGGATGCACCTGTGGGTTGTTTTCATCTTTCGGTTATTGTCGAGAGTGCTGCTACGAAGACTTCCGTGCAGGCTGTTGTTAGAGGGTCTGTATTCCATTCTTCTGTTTAGATAATGAGTGGAGTTCGGCCAAATGAGAACAGTATGCTCAACGTGTGGACGACGTGCCACACCCTTTGCCACAGTGGCTCCGCCATATTACATCTCCCCCAGCAATGGAGGAGGGTTCTGTTTCCCCAGATCCTCTCCAACACTTGTTATTTCTGCTTATTCACTATAGCCCCTCCTCCTGGGTGGGGGAAGGCATGTCACTGTGGTGTTGGCTTGCATTTCCTACGATCTCATGAGGAAAATCGCCCCATGTGCTCACTGGTTTGTCTGACTATCTTCTTTGGAGAAATGTCTATTATTTTCAGTGGGGTTGTTTAGGTTCTTAAGTTGTAGGAGTTTTGTACACATTCTAGATGCAAGACTCGTATGAGATTTGCACATATTTCCTACCATTCTTTGGGTTTCTTTACATTCTCTTGAGATTACCCTTTCATTCACAAAAGTTTTTAGCAACGTTGAAGTCCAGTGTCTCTGTTTTCTCTGTTGTCGCTTGGGCTTCGGGTGCCATACAAGAGACACCATATTGCCAGATCCAAGGGAAGGAAGATCTGCCCCTAGGTGCTCTTAGTTTCCTTCTGAGTGTTAAGAATTTTTGCTCTTAAAGTTCATTCTTGGATCCATGTGGAGTTCATTTTTTATAGGGTGGAAGGGAATGTTCTGACTTCACTCCTTCGTATGTGGATATCCGGTTTCTCAACACCGTTTGTTGGAGACACTGTTTTTGCCTCATTGAATGATCTTGGTCTCCGTGTTCAAAAACAACTGACTGTACATGTATGTATTCCTTGATTCTCAGCAGTATTCCATTGATCCATATGTGTTGGTCTTCTCTGCTCATACCTTTCGGGAAATATTATAATCTCGTACAGAGTTTTTCAAATTCTTAGGATTATTTGCATAGAAGATCATGTCATATATAAATAACCTTTTTCTTCTTCCTTTCCATTTGTGAGCTTTTAGTAACTAATCTTGTATAATTTCTCTGACCAAACTTCCATGACAATATTGAAATGAAGTGGTGGACATGGGCATTCTTGACTTTTTGGGGATTTTAAGGAGAAAACTATCAGTCTTTCACCACAGAGAATGATATACATATGAGTTATTTTTCATAAATATCCTTTATCATAATTTTTAAAGAATTATTTATTTATTTATTTATTTATTTATTTGAGAGCATGCAAACCCAAGAGTGGGGAGGGGCAGAGGGAGAGAATCTCCAAGCAGACTCCCGACTGAGTGGAGAGCCCTCCCTGGAGCTCAATCTGAAGACTCTTGAGATCATGACCTGAGCCCAAACCAAGAGTCGGACACTCAACCCACTGAGCCACCCAGGCACCTCTCCTTTATCACAATTGAATCTTCTATTTCTATTTTATTGAGAATACTTGTTATGAAAAGGTTTGGATTTTGTCAAAGCTTATCCTACAACAATTGACATGATCATGTTTCTTCTGGATGTGGTCTAGGGCTCTGATTAGCTACGTTGAACAGCCTTTCCATTCCCGGTGTAAATCACACTTGGTCATGATGTAGAGTCCTGTCAATGTGCTGCTAGATTCTGTCTGCTAGAATTCTGTTGAGGATTTTTGCCTCGCTCTTCATAATGGATTTTGGCCTGCAACTGTCTTTTCTTGTAAGGTCTTTGTCAGTCTTTGGAATCGGGACAATGCTGGCATTCTAGGGTGATGTGGGAAGTGTTCCCTCCTCTTGTACTTTTTTCAGACTTTCAGAAGGATTGGTATCATGTCTTCTTTAAACGTGTGGGACAAATCACCAGGGAAAGCATCAGGTTCTGGACTTTTCATTCTTGGGAAGTTCTCATGACTGCTTCAGTCTATTTACTTATTATAGGTCTGCTCAGGGTTTCCATTTCTTCTGGAGTCACTTTGGTAGTTTGTGTGCTTCTCAGAATTATCTGCTTCATCTCAGGGAGCCAATTGGTTGGTGTAAAGTGGTTCCATTTTGGTCTCTTTGTCAATTTTGGTAAATCTGCAAAAGAAAGAACTGTTGTTTTCACTGATTTTTCTCACGTGCTCTTCTCTTCCATTTATCTCTGCCCTAATCTTCATAGTTTCCTTTGCTCTACTAACTTTGATCTTCTCCTTCGACTGAACCAGAGGAACGTTCTAACTGTTCCAGATGCCAGCCAGCCAGAGGGCCATTGTCTAGGTCTGGGTTGTTGGGTAGAGAAGCAATACAGACTGGAGTGGATCAGGCTACCTGGGCAATTTCTACCTCACCTGGCATTCCAGGTCACCCCCAAACCGTCATTTCAGGCTGAAGCTCTCCTCCTGCCAGGCATGATGCCCAGCAACAGACTGACCTGACTTCCCATGAACCACTCACGACCTTAGGGGCCTTCTGTGCTCTAGGAACAAGCAGACTAGCTGAATTTTGCCAAGGAGCACTGCCCATGAGCAGAAAACCTGCATAGCTCAGGGCACTGTCTTCTGTGTGCTTCCTTCACACCTTCCCATGTGTGGGTCACAGCCACCTGTGCCCATGGACACCCTAGAGCACCCATTCACCCAGGGTGTCGGATCAATGCAAAGTCAGCCCTTCAATTCTGCCACCGCACCCCCAACACAACACCCAAGACCAAAAGGAGCACTCACTCCAAGTCCTGGGACCAGCTCAGATGCAGCCCCTACCTGCGCAGCAGGGACATCGCCTACCTGCTCTGCATGCTCCTCCAGCCCGATGTAGATGTGGAGGACATTAGTGTGGGTTTTGTCCCAGGATCCCTGATGGCCAGGAAAAGGAGGTGACTGTTCCACCCTTTCTCCCTGACAGACATCCTTTCCTGGAGCCTGGGTCCCCACTCCACAGCCACAAGGGGCCAAGAAGACTCAGTCTCTAGAAGCTTCTGGGCTAGATGCTGACTGGGGTTGCCTTACACAGTCCGGTGTTTCTGCTGGCCTTGCCGTTCCTCAAGTTCCGGGGTTGACCTCCCAGTCGTCGCTGGAGACCTCAGGCATCATCTCAGCCTCTGTCAGCACCTCCCCCTCCTCAGCCTCCATCAGATCTGTGGCAGCCTCGGACTCACACGAGCGCCGTGTCTCGGGGTCTGCAACCATGGCTCCTCGCTGCCGCTCTCCATGCAGCAGGTGGGCGCTGCTGCCTCAACCCCATCAGCCTGGACATGAAGATCGGCACCATGTACAAGAGCATCCTACTGAACTGGGCACGTGGGGCGTCCCTTTGGTCTCCTGACTCAGACGTCTCTGAGTACTGACCTCACTGGAACAGCTAGCTACTCTGACGAAGCCACCTCTGGACCTTCCAGGCAGCATGCCCAGGCCTAGAAGGACGCAGACGACCACCACGGCCCCCACTCTACACAGGAGGAAACTGCGGCAGCCTCCTCACCTCCGGCAGGTGCTTGCTTGGTGATCCCCATGCTTGGGTGGGGACAATAACATGCCCACCAAGCTCCTTCTAAATCTACGATGCTGTGGCTCTGGTAAGACTGCCCAGATTGTGTCCCCTGAACCCCCCAACCCGCAGTGTCCCCTGACTCCTTGCCCAATATCCAGAGAGCCCTGCGTGATCTGGTCTAGACATGCTCCCCAGTGTGCACACCTCAGCCCACTCCAGCCTCTGTAGAGCCTTCGTCCCCCAGGGAGCCCGGCAAGAATTTGCCCCTCAGAAGCCCTGCCGTCCCTCCCTGTGACCCCCATCCAGGATGGCCTCACCTCCAAGCCTGGGCTCAAAGTCTCCTTCCTCCGGCTCCTCTGTAAGCTCAGGCTTTGGGTCAGATTGAGCTGGGTTCAAACCCACAGCAGGGCCATGTCACAGCCCTGTGATTGGCAAGCTCCTGTGGGAACTCCTGGGACCTCAGTTTTCTACTTTGGAGATGGGGTCAGTGACTCCCACCTCAGGAGGATGGGTTGGGGTTTAAAGCAGGGAGATGAAGGTGTTTGAGTGCCGGATTTTGGGGAGAGGGGCTGCTGCCAGGAAGACAGGGGGAGGGGATGTAGAGGAGGAAAAGGCGGCCTGACCTCCTCCCTGCCCACACGTGTCCCCATCACCCTCCCCTGACCCCCCCGCCATGCACTGAGACGCACACTGAAGTGGAACGTGGGGGCCAGGACGGCAGCGGGGGTATATTTCATTTCTCTCTAGTCCCCAGGTCTCCATGTCCACTCATTCCAGCGGCCCTGCCTGGCGGGACTGGGGCTGGCCCCCGGCCTAAGAGGACGTGAGGGTCACTGAGCAGGCAGTGGAGATCGGGACACGGAGGTCCAACGCCACAGCCAGCCCCTTGGGGTTGCGCAGGCCTGCTGGCAGGTGGGGTCCCGCGCAGGCGCTGTCTGCTGGGCCGTGTGCGCCTGTGCAGGATCCACCTGCCTCCGACACACCGTTGGTGGGAGAGCCCCGCCCACCCAGAGTGCACCTGCGCCACGTCCACCCAAAAGGTGGGAGCCGACCGGCCACGCCGAGCCACGCTAATGAAGTTCCTCCTCCAAGCCCTCATGGGACAGTCAGCAAACTGAGGGCAGGAGAGGCAGGGACTGGCCTGGGACCCACCAGCTGAGCAGAGGCTAGAGGAACAGGGAGGGTTCCAGCTTCCGAGGCCAAGCTTCACCTCGCATGGGGTTTCCTTTGGGAACGAGGGCCCCTAAGATCCGGGGGACCCCTGCCCACACTCCCATGTGGGGCCCTTTCCTCACGTGGGCACACGTACACCCAAGGCTCTGTGCGTGCGCGCAAACACACACACACACACACACACACAAACTCCCCAGCGGCATCCAAGGGGGCGTGGACCCTGGAGGGGACAAGGGGGAAAGAAGGAGGAGGTTGGAGGCAGCTGGGCCATGGGCTGTGGGCATTGTCTCCTGGGAACATGCCTGGGGCCGTAGCATGGGGCTCGGGGGAGACATGCCAGGCTGATGGCCAGGGCGTCCCCAAGATGCCCAAGGGCTGTCACAGGCACCCACATTCTAGAGACAGCCCCCTTCCTACTCAGTTCACTTGGCTGGAGATGCTGCAATCCTGCTGTATCCCGATGTCCCCAGGATGTGGTCTCAGCAAAGCCAACAGTGAGAGCCGTTGCCTACACTGCAGACCTGGGGTCAGGTCCCACCCCTGACACCTCTGGCCATTTGCCTGGAGGGGCCCAAAGGGAACACAGGGAGGCCCAGAGCCAGCCAGGCCAGCCAGACACCGCTGTGATCCGACCGTGCAGCCCAGCGCCCCTCCTGTGTGTGTGTGTGTGTGTGTGTGTGTGTGTGTGTGTGTGTGTGCAGAGGTCTCAGGCAGGGTAGCCCACCCTGAGCAGGAGCAGGGTGATGAGGGGCCAGATGCCTGGTGGGTGGATCATGTTGACACCCCGGGTCAAGGCTGGCTGGGTGGGACGGGGTGTGCTGGGGCGACCTCCTTCTCCCCAGGGTTGATCCGGAGCCCTGTCGATACATGTCACTGCACCCCGGGCGCAGGGCTGTGCCCGCACGGGGCTGTGTCTGATCTGGGGGCAGCAGTGGGGCTGGGCAGGAGGACGGTGAGGACAGCCGGGCAGGGCTGTGATGCCTCTGGGCCGGGCGCCGCTCACTGTCTTCGCAGAGCCCCATGGAAGAAATTGGGGACAAGCTGGTCAACAGGAGCCTCACTCTACGGCTCCCCGGCGTGGGGCACGTGCACCAGGCAGTCGGTAAGGGCTGGTGCGGGCTCAGGGGGAGTGTGGGGACGAGGGTGCTCCAGGACCGGGCTCGGGGAGGGCCGGGACGGTCTCCTGCCCCGACACCATCTGGGACACTGACAACCCGGGGTGCCACGACGGCTGTGCCCCTTACGTGGCCATGATCTCAACCCAAGGGGTCTGGGCTGCTCCCTTCACAGACACACACACACACAGACACACACGCCAAACACACACACACACCCAGTTCTTCAAACACACACACACACACCTGATCCTTCACACACAGACACACACACCCGGTCCAGCCCCCGCCTTGGCCAGGTACAAAATCACCCTTCACATACGTGGAAGATGATCCGAACCAATTTGGATATTCTGTTGCACTTCAGGACATGGACAGGAATAGTTTTGCAGTTTCTGTGTTGGGAATTGTCCCTCCTTTATCCAAAGATCAGCCCCACTGTGAACCTGAGTGGGCCCTGCCGCTGGGGGCGAGCCAGAGGCTGTGGGCGGTCCGTGCTGACAGCCTGAGGAAGCTGGTGGAGCCAGGCCAGGCCCTCTCCTGTGGCCCCTCTCCCGGAGCACCTCCCAGAGGAACGCCTCCCAGCCCTTCCCACACCTGCTGCTCACAAAGTGAGCAGGGCCCCCCGTCCCGCCCGGAGGCTCCCCCTCACCTGCGGGCTGTGTGTCTCGGGCCTGGCACGTCCCCTCTCCGAACCTCAGGTGTCTCCTGGGGACCCTGTGTGCCACGAGGCACGGGGTTGCCGTTGGGCCTGTTGGGACCGCTCCCCGACCCTGTGGCCGGCCCACGGGGAGGGTGGCCTGGGGCTGAGGCGGTTCCTCCCCACCGTGAAGGAGCTCTCTGCCCCAAGCCTCGGTGTCCTGTGTCCGGGGCAAAGCCGCATTCCTGGCTGTGAGGAGGTTTCAGATTCCATCTGGGGCTCCCATCCTGGGTGGAGGCAGAGCAGGGATCCCTGGGGGCTGACAGAGGGGCCCCAGAGCCACTCAGACATCTGAAAGGTGCTGGCTGGGCTTCATCGACTCCACAAATGGACAGGAAGCCCCTTCTAGACATTTTCCATAATTCAGGGAACAGGGCAGACAAATGTCCCTGCCCCGCGGGCCTCTTTCTAGGTGGGGGTCCGCCGGTAAGCCTAGACGACAAAGCAGAGATGGGCACATGACGTTCTGTGGGACGCCCTGCCGGCCTCCTCTACATACGGATCCCCTGCTCTCATTGTCGGAAGGATGACGGGCCCTAGGACGAAGAAGAGCCCTTGTCTCCGAGGTGGTGAGGGAACGCGGGGGACCGGTCAGGTGCGGAGCCATGGGTTTCGTGCACATCTGCCGCAGGGCTGGGTCATGGTACAGGAGCTGTGGGCAGGTTGTCTGTGCACACCTGGCCATGACACACCTGGCTGGCCCTCTCGGTGGGGAGGCCTGCGTGCCTGGTGCACCTGTCCCCCACCTAACCCTGGAGGAGCAGCCACGTTCAAGCCTTTCCATGTCCGACCCTCAGGGACAGTTGGGAACCTGGGTCAAGAGAGGCAGGGACTGGCCCAGGACAACTGAGGGGTGCAGAGTCCAAGGAGCTGCTCTCCAGTCCTAGGCCAGTCCCAACCCTCCCATGAGGTTTGCTTTGGGGGTGAGAGCCCCTCAGATCCTCGGGAAGAGCTACCCACCCCGTCCCATGTGGGGACATGACCTTGGCATCCCCAGGCACGTAGAGGCATGTGCACCTGCACACCCACCCCCCCACACACCCACACACACACACACACCCCACTCTGACTGCCCAGCTGGGGGTCAGAAGGGGAGGACACCCTGGGAGCGAGGCGGGTCACAAGGGAGAAAGAATGAAGAGGTTGGAGACAGCTGGGCCATGGGGCAGGGCATCAGGACTCCTGGCAAGGACCCAGATCCATAGCATGGGGAGGGGAGATAGGCCAGACTGAGGGTCAGGGGTCCCCAAGGGGCCCAGAAGGGTTGCCAGGGCACTGGGAGAGGACAGGGTTGGGTTCTGGTGTCCATCACCAGCCTGGACACTTGGAAGCAGGAAGAGATACCCACCCCCAAGTCCAGAGGGGCTACAGCACAAAGGCCTCAGCTTACTCTTCTGTCACTTGGGCTGTAGAGATGCAGTGTCCCTAGGGTCCCACAGGCTTGTGGAAGAGCCTTTGGCCTTGGATCTCCATCCCCGACCCACTGTGCTTCCAGTCCTGGGAAAATGCTTTGGACTCCCTCGAGGTCCTTCTGAGCAGGGGACAGACTGGGGGCTTGGGGGGCTGAGGACCTGTGTACGCAGAACATGGCAGAGCACTGACCACTAGTCTGGGGACCAAGGCCGAGACCCTCCTTGTTGCAGCCTCCGGGTCTCCCTTTGGAAGAGGTTCCAGATTCACTGCTCTGGTCTGGGTGACAAGGCCTTAGGAAGGAATGGAGCACCGGGACAGAAGAGGGAAACACGGACAAGGGAGGCTTCTGAGGTTTCTCACATCACCCCTGGAGTCCACAGATCCTGCTCCTGTGAGAGACACAGAGACAGAGACAGAAACAGATAAGGAGACAGAGAATGAACACACGACAGAGGGAACCAGAAGAAGTCACACACTTTCCTCCATCAGCTTGGAAATGACATCCCAGCATTTTGCCCCATTCTCTTCCTGAGAGGCCATCCTCCCTGGAGGGGAGGGGATTCCATAGGGATCTGTGACCAGGATTCAGGGATGCTGGGAGCCACTGTGGGGACTGCTCAGCACATGGGCACAGATGAGTCCCTGGGACCTGAGCCTAACCCTAATTGAAGCCCCTGGAAGTCCGTGTTGTGAGAGGACAAGATCAGAATCAGTTCATTACAACCTTCCCACGGGGGCTGGGACACAGGCAGGAGGGGGGTGGCCTTGCCCGGACCCCAGAGCAGACCCGGGCCCCTCTGAGCTGTGCTCCATGTCCCGCCCAGCCCCTGGCTCATCCTTGCAATCCCAAGTGTGCACCAGCCTCCTGTGATAGCAGGTATGGAACATGTGTAGAGGTCCTACCCCTGATGGCGTCCCTAGGAGTAGAAGCCAGAACACCCCAATGGGCAGATGGGCAGACTGGGGAGGCCCTGAGAGGCACGGGGTCTGTCCTGGGTCACAGCCCTGGGCACGCACTGCATCCTCACAGCGGGGACATCGGCTGCACCCAGGCCTCCCGGGGGCTGTGGATGGACTGTGTGGGTGTCACTGTATGCATGGGGCATGGGGGGAGGGGGAGCATTGAGCATCTGGGGGAGGAGGCCCTCGGGGGTGGGGGTCTTGTGTGAGGAGGAAGTTGGGTAAGGGGACCCCAGGCAGTGGTGACCTCACTTCCCTGACAACAGAGCCCAACAGAATTTGGAACCCCGGTAACCAGGCACCCACATTCCAGAGACAGCCCCCTGCCCAGCTCATTTCTTTGGAGACCCTCCAACAAAAAGCATGTTCGGGTGCTGCTTCCCCAAATCTGGACGCTGCAGGCTGAAGAAAGAGCACCCTGCAAACGCTGTCCCCCGCTGGGGATGTCGAATCAGGGCTCCCCACCGCCTCTGGCCATTTGGCCGGAAGGACAGAAAGGTGACACCAGGAGGCCCAGAGCCAGCCACCCAGCCCCACATGCTCTGATCTGACCTGTGCAGCCCCAGGCCCCCCTCTGTGTGTGTGTGTCTGTGCGTGTCTGTGTGTGAGTGTGCGTGTGCGTGCGTGTGTGTCTGTGTGTGTGCATGCATGTGTTGTAAAGAGGGGTCATGCGGGGTGGGGCCACCCTGAGCAGGAGCAGGCTGATGAGGGGTCAGATTCCCAGTGGGCAGGTCATGTTCAAGGTCAAGGCTGGCTGTGTGGGATGGGGTGCACGGGCGCTGCCCCTTCTACCAGGGTTTATCCCGATAGCCCTGCAGGGATAGGTCACTGCATCCCGGGTGCAGGGCTGTGCACACACAGGTCTGTGTCTGATCTGGGAGCAGCAGGGGGACTGGGCAGGAGGACAGTGAGGATGGCCGGGCAGGGCTGTGATGCCTCCAGCCGGCTACCCGTCCCTGTCTTTGCAGAAGGCCACGGATGACCTCCAGAGGCAGCTGGCGGACATGCCCTCCTCCCTGACAGAGGGGTTGACCCCACAGGCATCCCCAAAAACAAGTGCTGGGGATTGCCGGGCAAGACCTACAACACCACCCAGACCACTGTCCCAGGTGGTTGGTCACCGGACAGTGGTCCAGGAGCCGGAGCCCACGGAGACTGAGCCCGAGGGTGAGAAGGCTGGGGCTGGGTGTTTGTGGTGTGTGGGGATGGGTTGGTGCTGGCCCCACAGGGACGAGGCCCCAGAGGCTGGTGTGGGGCCTGGAGCAAAGACTGGACGCAGAGCATCCAGCGGATGGACTGCAGTCGGGGAGACACCCCAGGGAGGGCTCCTTCCTGGCTGTGGCTTCTCTGGGAGGCCCTGGGCTGGGTTCTGTCTCCGCAAAGGCCCACGGAGAGCAGGCTTGGGGTGAGCTTTTCTCCTCTCACAGCTGCTCCACCACCTGAGGAGCTAGAGCCAGCTCCAACTCCATCGGCAGCTCTGAAGGGAGGGGTGGTGCCTGCAGTGACTTCAGGAGGAGACCCAGGTGACCCGGCACCCACCCACGGACAGCCTGACGCGGACCAGGAAGAACTGGCACCTGCCCCTGACCCAGCTCCTGCTACTGTTCCTGCCCCTGACCCAGCTCCTGCCCTGGATCCTGCCCCTGACCCAGCTCCTGCCCTGGATCCTGCACCTGACCCAGCTCCTGCCCTGGATCCTGCACCTGCCACTGCTCCAACCCAGCTCCTGCCCCTCCTCCTACCCCTTCCCCTGCCCCTGCCAGAGCCACTGCCCCTTCCCCTGCCCCTGCCTGAGCTCCTGTTCCTGCTCCTTCTCCTGCTCCTGTCCCTGCCCCTGCCAGACTCGCTGCCCCTTCCCCTGCCCCTTCCTGGGCTCCTGTTCTTGTCCCTGACCCTGCTCCTGCCCATAACCCTACCCCTGCCAGACCTGCTGCCCCTTCCCCTGCCCCTGCCTGAGCTCCTGTTCCTGCTCCTTTTCCTGCTCCTGCTTCTGCCCCTTCCCCTGCAAGACCTGCTGCCCCTGCCCCTGCCTGAGCTCCTGTTCCTGCTCCTTTTCCTGCTCCTGCTCCTGCCCCTTCCCCTGCCAGACCTGCTGCCCCTGCCCCTGCCCCTGCCTGAGCTCCTGTTCCTGCTCCTTCTGCCGCTGCCCCTGCCCCTGCGCCTGCCGGAGCTCCTGTTCCTGCTCCTTACCCAGGTCCTGCCCTAGATCCTGCACCTGCCACGACTGCTGATCCTATCCCTCCCCTTGCCCCTGCCCCTGGCCCTGCTCTTACAACTGGCCCTGCCCCTGGCCCTGCTCTTACACCTGTCCCTGCCCCTGGCCCTGCCCCTATCCTAATCCCTGCCCCTACTCCTGCTCCTGCAGGGCTCCCAGAGCCACATCCAGAGCCCACAGCCCTGCGGGGAGAGCTCCTTGTACAATTACCCTTAGGTCCATCGCCGGACCCCGATGCCCTGCCAGATTGTTTCATCCCCTCCCCCTATGTTCTTTCTCTCTGGTTCATATTGTTATTTTATCTTTTCATGTTCTGTATACTGTTTATTATTTGTTTTAAATAAAATTACTTGTTTTCAATTGAACACGTCATAAGCATTAAGATGCCAACGACTTAAACATTATTAACATTATTTAACATTATTATTGGTCCTCCTGGACCAATACCGGAGGACCCCACTTGTGAGGGACAGAGAGCACTCTGATTCATAGAGGTGCAAGGAGCTGCTGGGTGTCAGGGCTGGGGAGGGGAAATGGGGGATTAGTGTCTCCTGGGTAGAGGTTCAGTTTGGGATGATGACAAAGTTGTGGCAATGGATGGAGGTGGCAGGTGCAGAAGAGTGAATATACTTATTGCCACCGAATTGTACCCTGAAACGTGCTTAATGGTATCTGTTGTAGGTCTATTGCACAATAGAAAAGTAGTGAGTCAGGAGGACGGGTCCATCGAAAGTCCCAGGAAGGCCCAAGAGCAGGGATCCTGTATCTTAGTTCTCACTCTCATGCTCTGTGCCTTGTTGGGTATCTGAGCTCACAGTGGCATCAGTAAATGCTTGCTAAGACACAGTGCAGGCAGATGGTCCAGAGAGAGTGCACAAACCATCTGTGGGCACTGAGGAATCCCAATGGCACATGCATCCAGACTGAGTGAGTGCCCACATTTCACGAACACCAGCATAAATAGCCATTTAAAACGAAGGCAGACGCCACTCTGGAAAACACTAGGGAGGTTCCTCAAAAAGTTGAAAAAAGAGCTATCTTATGACCGAGCAATTGCACTACTGGGTATTTACCCCAAAGATACAAATGTGGGGATCCGAAGGGGCACGTGCACCCCGATGTTTATAGCAGCAATATCCACAATAGCCAAACTATGGAAAGAGTCTAGATGTCCATCAACAGATGAATGGATAAAGATGTGGTGTGTGTGTATGTATATATATATATAAAGAGAGAGAGAGAGAATATTATGCAGCTATCAAAAAAATGAAATCTTGCCATTTGCAATGACGTGGATGGAACTAGAGTGTATTATGTTAAACAAAATAAGTCAGTCAGAGAAAGTCAGTTATCATATGAGCTCACTGATATGAGGAATTTGAGGAACAAGACAGAGAATCATAGGGGAAGGGAGGGAAAAATGAAACAAGATGAAACCAGAGAAGGAGACAAACCATAAGAGACTCTTAATCTCAGGAAACAAACTGAGGGTTGCTGGAGTGGAGGGGGTTGGGAGGCGTGGGGTGACTGAGTGATGGACACTGGGGAGGGTGTGTGCTATGGTGAGCACTGTGAATTGTATAAGACTGATGAATCAAAGACCTGAACCCCTGAAACAAATAATACATTATATGTTAATTTAAAAATCACTAAAATAATAAAAATAAAACAAAAGCAGGTGACCTCAAGCTGTATTACAAAGCTGTGATCATTAAGACAGTATGGTACTGGCACAAAACAGACACATAGATCAATGGAACAGATTAGAGACCCCAGAAATGGACCCTCAACTCTATGGTCAACTAATCTTCCACAAAGCAGGAAAGAATACCCAATGGAAAAAAGACAGTCTCTTCAATAAATGGTGTTGGGAAAATTAGACAGCCACATGCAGAAGAATGAAACTGGACCATTCTCTTACACCATATACAAAGGTAAACTCAAATTGGATGAAAGACCTCAATGTGACACAGGAATCCATCAAAATCCTAGAAGAGAACACAGGCAGCAACCTCTTCGACCTCAGCCGCAGCAACTTCTTGCTAGAAACGTCTCCAAAGGCAAGGGTAACAAAAGCAAAAATGAACCTTTGGGACTTCATCATGATCAAAAGCTTCTGCACAGCAAAGGAAACAGCCAACAAAACTAAGAGGCAAGCCATGGAATGGGAGAAGATATTTGCAAATGACATTGCAGATAAAGGGCTGACATCCAAGATCTATAAAGAACTTCTCAAATTCAACACCCAAAAAACAAATAATCCAATCAAGAAATGGGCAGAACACATGAACAGACACTTCTCCAAAGACATACAAATGGCTAACAGACACATGAAAAAATGCTCCACATCACTAGCCATCAGGGAAATATAAATTAAAGCCACATTGAGATACCACCTTACACAACTTAGAATGGCAAAAATCAACAAGGCAGGAAACAACAAATGTTGGCGAGGATGTGGAGAAAGGGGAACCCTCTTACACTGTTGGTGGGAATGCAAGCTGGTACAGCCACTCTGGAAAACAGTATTTAGGTTCCTCAAGACGTTACAAATAGAACTACCCTACCACCCAGCAATTGCACTACTGGGTATTTACCCCAAAGATACAGATGTAGTGAAAAGAAGGGGCACCTGCCCACCAATGTTCATAGCAGCAATGTCCACAATAGCCAAACTGTGGAAGGGGCCAAGATGCCCTTCATCAGTCAAATGGATAAAAAAGATGTGGTACATATGTACAATGGAATATTACTCAGCTGTCCGAAAGGATGAATACCTACCATTTACATTGACATAGATGGAACTAGAGGGGATTATGCTAATTGAAATAAATAAATCAGAGAAAGACAATTATCATATAGTTTCACTCATATGTGGAATGTCAGTAATAGCACAGAGGACTACAGGGGAAGGGAGGGAAAACTAAACAGGAAGAAATCAGAGAGGGAGACAAACCATGAGAGACTCTGGACTCTGGTAAACAAACTGAGGGTTACAGAAGGGAAGAGCGTGGGGGGATGGGGTAACTGGGTGATGGGTATTAAGGAGGGCACATGTTGTGATGAGCACTGGGTGTTATAGGCAACTAATGAATCACTGAACACTACATCAAAATCTACTGATATACTGTATGTTGGCTAATGAATTTAAATTTAAAAAATTAAATAAATTAATAAATAAAAAATAAATCCACGGCAGGAAATGGAAATAACCCAGACGGCTCCATGCTCCTGGAGGCTGACCTAGCGGTCATGGCCAAGGCCTCTGGTGGTGAGGGCACTGGGGTTCTGAGAGGTGGCTCGGTGCAACCCTGACCCTGAAGCCCCATGGCCATGGCAAGGTGCAGGGACTGGGAGGTTAGACCCAGCCAGGACCCGTTCTGGCTCCGTGGCTGCTACAGGGCTGCTCCCAGCCCCACCAGGCGGTGTCTGTTTAGAACCAGGGAGAAAACCTTTTCCCTCAATTGTTCTTTTTAAAAATGGTTGCTCAGCATTGACACAGAAAAACATCTGACATAAAACTGGAGCCGTTCACAGAGGCAAATGACCCAGAAGTGATCAAAATGTAGTGACCACAAAGAGAGGAACTTGTGCCCCCAGGCGGGCCTCCTGTGCGCAGGGGTGGCTGGGGCCCTGGTGTGCCTGTGTAAGCAGTGCTGGGCTCCACAGTTTCCCTCAAGGGGACAGAAGTAGGAACCTGCTCTGACGGCTCCGCTCAAGGCAGCACCCTCTGATAGAGATGAGGGCAGCCCCTCATGAGTTCCAGACGTCCTGCTGATTCTTGGGCACAGCCACGAATCTCAGCTTCTTCATGACCCAGGGAATGATAGGGGCCAGCCCAGCAGCCTCGGGTCCCGCAGGTCCTCTGGGGCCAGCCCAGCAGCTGTGGGTGCCGTGGGTCCTCCAGGGGACAGCCCTGCAGCCTCAGATCCCGCATGGCCTCCGGGGACACCCCCTCATGAGTTCTGGGTGTCCTGGTGATTCTTGGGCACAGCCCGAATCTCAGCTTCTTCATGACCAGGGCCAGCCCAGCAGCCGTGGGTCCCACAGGTCCTCCGGGGCCAGCTCCTCATGAGTTCTGGGTGTCCTGGTGATTGTTGGGCACAGCCCAAATCTCAGCTTCTTCATGACCGGGGCCAGCCCAGCAGCTGAGGGTCCCACAGGTCCTCCAGGGACAGCCCAGCAGCCTTAGGTCCAGCATGGCCTTCAGGAACAGCCCCTCATGAGTTCCGGGTGCCCTGGTGATTCTTGGGCATGGCCCAAATCTCAGCTTCTTCATGACAGGAGCAGCCCAGCAGATGCGGGTACCATAGGTCCTCTGGGGGACAGCCCAGCAGCTGAGGGTCCCACAGGTCCTCCAGGGCCAGCCCAGCAGCTGCAGGTCCCACAGGTCCTCTGGGGATAGCACCTTGGTGGGCTTGTGGTCCAGCAGGTACCTGTTCAGGTGGCTCTCGTCGTGCCACATGCCCTCCATCCCATTGGCCAGGTCAACTCCCATCGCCTGGTGACAGGCCAAGGTCATTCAGTGAACCTCCGCCACCAACCCCCCCAAAAAGGCCCGCATGTAGTAAATGTTGCTCTGGTCCCTGGAGATGTGGGCCTAGGACTGTGGCCGGCACTTGTAGCTGACGTCCTCATGGGCCACCCAGTAGAAACTGTGGTAAAGGGTGCCAAAGAGGGCGGACAGGATCTCCACACCCATGTGGTCACAGAACTTCAGGTCTGCGTCCACGCACACCAAGTCGTCCATCTCATGGAGGAAGTGCTGTTCCCAGAAGCAGCTGATCATCACCTTGCACCGCATGGACACATCCTGCCACTGCGGGGTGCCGCACACCTCAAGGACCACCACCCGCCAGCCCTCCCAGAGGGGCACACAGGCCCGGCAGCCGGCTGGTTGGTAAAGACGTAGTAGGTGACCCTGTGTCCACCATGAGGACCTCTACCCTCTGGCCTTCCCAGAGGGGCACATGGGGCCCAGCAGCCAGCTAGTCGGTGAAGACCTAGTAGGTGACCCTGTGTCCCACCATGAAGTGCTTCTCCACTGTCTGCAGGAACAGCTCCAGGAAGATCATATAGCTACAGGAGCAGTGAACAGGGTAGGAGGAGGGTCACTGCCAGAGCCTGGCAGCAGGACCCCAAAGCTGGGGGCTGTGCACGTGTGCACCTTCTTCAAAAAGGCAGGCCCTGGGCTGCTTTAAGCAACAGCTATTCTCCTGGCCTGTCCTGAGCAAGTCTGCCCATGGGGCCTCCCTATCTTCTGCTCCCAGAGATGGGGGCCATCAGCACCTCATCTTACAAAGGGAAGCCTAAGGCTTAGGAGGTTGGAAACCCATGCAGTCCCACATGGGCTCCAGCATGCTGGAGCCAGAAACACTCCCCCTGTGCTGAGCTCCTGGGCAAACCCACAGGTCCTGTCCCCACCTGCCAGGAGTTGAGCACCTTGGGGCACAGCCCTTGTTTCTGTGCCCTACAGACTGGGTAGAATCAGCAGGGCCAGCCACCTGCCCCACTTTGTTTTGAGTGGGATGTCGCTGGCCCCCACAGAGCTGTCTCCACCTCCTGTAGGGTCCTCTCTTGAACGCTACTGGGCATCCTGCTAACAAGGTCCTCAGTAAACCACTGGTATTCCTAGGAAGGGTCACCCTCGAACTCCCCCAGATCAGGTCCAGCCCATGGGTGGGGAATGGGAAAGAGGACCTCTGGAAGAAGAGGGGGCTTGCTTAGGCCCCAGCCTTGAATCCAAGGGTGTGAGCTTCCGGGTCCAGGTCTACCTCTCCCCAGCCCTAAAAAGTTGGGAGTCTTGTCCAACTGCCTCACATGGCTGGTCCCCCTTTGAGGGGACTACCTGTTCCCCACCATGGGGAAAGCAGCTCCCCTATTGTCAGGCAAGTGTGGTGAACCCCTCTGAAACTGATTTTTTGTGCAGACACTAAGGCTACTTCCCTGTGCCTGCCCCATACCTAGCAGGTTAGTAAATTGCTCACAAAGGGAAGGCGGGCACTGCATTTAAATAGGGGACAAGCACACACACCCAGCAGGCATGAGTCAGGTCATCAGGGGGCCAACTGAGGCCCAGCCATCGGGGAAAAAAGCCAGACATGAAGCGGGGGGCAGGGTATGAGTGCCCCTGGCACAGGGCACAGCCAGTGCAAAAGTTTGGAGTCAAGCCTGAGGCACATGTGGGACAACCACACCCCTGGGTGGCCCACAGAGGGGCGGGCCATGGTGGGAGAGGTGAGGCTGAAGAGGATGGGCAGGAGGGGAGCAGACCACAGAGAGGCCCAAAGGTTATGTTCCCAAAAGATCACTCTGGTTACTCGAGAAGAATGGGCTCTATGCAGAAGAGGACAGGGAGACACTAACCCTAACCCAACTATAACCCTAACCCCTAACCCCTATCCTAACCACTAATACCAACCCCAATGAAATCATCACAAAATCAGCGAAATACATTCCTATACCTTTCTTAATATAGATGTAAGAAGCCAGATCAGAAAAATTGCAAAACCAAGAGCTCATAAATATATTGTGCACCATAAGCAAGTGACTCTTCACAAACACCTCAAAGGTTATTCAGTATAGTGAAACTAAGCACTGTTATACACTGCAATGATTTTTTAAATAAAAACATGTGGTCATATTAATTGATGCAGAAAAGGTTCTAACGAAAATCCAATGTCTGTTGCTGACATAAACACTCATGAAAGCAGGAATAAGGGATAATTTTTTCAATAAATCTATGGCAAACACCATGCTCAAGTCTGAAGATTGACAGCTCTACTCTGAAATCAGGAACAAGGCAGGATGCTGGTTTTCACAGGACAGACACTGTATGATTCCACTTATATGAAGTATCCTGAGACACAAAGTAGAATGTGGCTGCAGGGGCCAAGGGGAAAGGGGAATGGGGAGTTGGAGTTGGTGTTTCATGCATACAGAGTCCCCCTCCGGGAGAAGGAAAAAGTTCTGGAGAATGATGTACACCCGTGGGAACTCAGCTAAGGCCAGAGAACTGTGTACCTGAAATGTTTTAAGTGGTCAATGTTACTATGTTTAGTCACAGTGAAAAAATGAATGAGGGACTGATGCAGGTCACAACGTGGGTCGACACTGAAAACAGCCCCAGTGACAGAAGCCAGACAGAAAAGTCCACCCAGATTGGAACCATCTTGCTCTTTACATCCATCAAGGTTACCCAAATAAGGGAAAGTGTCAGGAGCAGTTCCAGAAAAAAAAAAAAAAAAAACTGGATCCGAATGGAAAAGGACATTTCAGACAGTGGGGCAGGTGGTGACAGTTTAAGTGGGCCTGTGGTCTGACTTAAAATGTGGAAACCAGGATGATTTCCTCATTCAGGGTTATGTGGTGGTTCCATGCGAGAGTGTCCCTGTTTGGGGTAAAACGCACTGAAGCATCCTGTGTGAAGTGCCAAATGTAGTAAGGAATCGACAACTGAGGGGTCTGAGTGTGGGATAAAGCGTATTTGTGCTGCTGTGACAGGATTACTGCACTTTGAAATCTCTACAGAGTAAATTACTCTTCCAAACAACCATGACAGCACCAGGTCACAGAAGCAGAGACGACATCAAACTTCGTGATGGAGGTCAAGCCCTCCCAGATACAGTTCACCCACTGTGGAGAGGCCACTCGCCCTCGTAGGAGGCCACATATTAGCAAGAGACTCGTGGAAGGATTAGCCGCGACCACTGTGTCTTGGGTGCAGTAGAAGCATTAGGATTTGGAATTCCAATTTTCCACAGTGCTCCACCAAAAACCGTGAGAATGCATGAAGGGAAGCCTCAGTAAAGTGGACTGGGGATGCCAGAAGGGGAGGCTGGAAAGAGGGAGCCTACCATTCAGGGTCAGTTACAGGAACAACTGTCAATTACAAAAACCAACATTAGAAGCCTCCACCAGAGAGACTCATCAGTTACAGACCCCAAAGGGGAAGATGTAGGTTTCACTCGCTTTGAGAAATCCACCATCCCGGCAGGGAAACCTCCGCACCCAGAACACCTGCTTTTCTCCAGTGGACTTTCCTTCAAGACAACCCTCCCCTCCTTCTCCAAGAAATAATATTCGTCTCCCTTGTTTCTTTTTTTTTTTTTTAAGAATTTATTTATTTGAGAGAGAGAGAGAGAGAATGAGACAGAGCACGAGAGGGAAGAGGGCAGAGGGGAAAGAGGGCAGAGGGAGAAGCAGACCCCCCGCCGAGCAGGGAGCCCGATGCGGGGCTCGATCCCGGGACTCCAGGATCATGACCTGAGCCGAAGGCAGTCGCCCAACCAACTGAGCCACCCAGGCGCCCTCCCTTGTTTCTTGCACTTGCCTGTGATGTGGCCGTAGCTTACTCGTCCCAGATTGCAAGTCTCTGCTGTTCTCAAATAAACCCATTTTGCTGGTAAAATAACTGGCCGTTTTGGTTTAAGGTTACCAGAACTAACAAATTCAATGAACTTGCAAGGAACGAAATCAGTACACACAAATCTATTGCATTTCTATGTGCTCATGACCAACCGTCAGAGAGACAAATGCAGAGAACAATGTCATTTACAACAGCATCAAAAAGAACAAAATAGGAGTAAATTTAGCCAAGGCGCTGACAGACCTGTTCTCTTGAACCTGTAGGACACTGATGACACCATCGAGGGAGGGACACGGACACGGGGAGACACTCTGAGCTCACGGAAGAACCGACACTGTGAAAACATCTCTCCCCAAAGCCGTCCAGGCAGTCGCCACCGAGCTTCCAGCGGCGTCTTCACAGACACAGAACCGACGACCCTGACGCGGGGGAAAGACCCCGCAGGGCCCAGGCGCCGGGAGCACTGCCGCGGGGCGTCTACTCCCTGACTGCAGACTGCCTGAGGAGCCCCAGGAACCGATCCGTGTGGCGCATGAACAGACGCGGGACCCGGGGAGCGCATCCGAGCCCAGAAAGGCGAGACCCGACAGCCCCGCACACAGCACCTCCCGAGACCCCACGTCCACGCACACAAAGCCACGAAAACCCCACCGTCTACACAGCGCGCCCTTCCTGCTCCCCGCGGGCCTGTGAGCAGGGACCCCCTCGGCTAATCCCCGCTCAGGCGGCTTCACCTCATCTTCTCCTCCCGCGGCGGGTCCTGAGGAGGCCGGACTCCTGTCAGAGTGGACGCGGACTCAGGTCCTCTGGAAACTTCCACAGCGGGTCCTGAGGAGGCCGGACTCCTGTCGGCAGCAGTTCCTGGCAGCATGGACGCAGCCCCATGTCTTCCCCAGGCCTCCACAGCGGGTCCCGAAGAAGCCCGGCTTGTGTCGGTGTGGACGCGGACCCACATCCTCCCGAAGCTTGCACAAAGGGTCGAGAGAAAGCGGAGTTCCTACCAATGCCAAGAGGCCAGCCGCGCGACATCGGGGCGCTGGGCTCGCGCGCCCCCTGCAGGCGGTGGAGGCGGTGCAGGACACGCTGGGCTCAGAGGTCAGTGGAGACAGCGCCCCCTCCCGGGAGCCTGCGGAATCCATTACATTTTGGAAGTTGAGTTTCTAAAGTGGAGCCCAATATCCCCCAGCTTCTTCAAAAATAGTTAAGGAACAATCAATTGCAAACCATATGAAATGAAATGTAGACACTAACTTTACGACCTGCACTAAAATTCACTCGAAAACGTGGATAAATTTAAAATGCAAACACAACAACCGATCCACAAAAGAGAAAAATTGGTAACATGGACTTTATAAAATTGAAACTTCTACTCTGGGAAACCTTGTTCAAAGAACCAAAAGACAAGCCGAAAACTGGGAGAACATATTTGCAAACCATGTATCTGATAAAGGATTTGTATTCAGAATGTACTCTGATCCAACCCTAGTTCCCTCAAAGTCTTCTACCCCTAGGTTGGAACCCCCAAGCTCCAGTTACTCCGCCTAGTGATCTCCCTAATGAGCCCTCTTTTTTTTTAAGATTTTATTTATTTATTCATGAGAGATAGAGAGAGAGAGGCAGAGGCAGAGGGAGAAGCAGGCTCTCCTCTGAGCAGGGAGCCCAAAGCGGGACTCGATCCCAGGACTCTGGGATCATGACCTGAGCCGAAGGCAGACGCTTAACCATCTGAGCCACCCAGGCGCCCCCTAATGAGCCCTCTTGACAACTGGGTTCTCCTGCCTAAACACATACCATACCTATCCCATTAACCATTATGTCCAATGCCTCAAGGCTCACCTTAACTCCTTATGCCCTCGTCTCCTAAACCCTCATTCCCTAAACCATCACCACCTGATCCCTCTAATCTCTCAACTACTAAACAATCATTGCCTAAACCCTCTAAACACACACCCAATACCATCGCCCCCTCACCACCTAAACAATCACCCTCACCCACTTGCCCTTAAGCCATCACCCTCCAAGTTCTGGACCCACTAGCTCCACACACACCACCCACTGAACCTCCTAAACCCTCCCCCTACAAACACACACCAGCTCACCCCCTCATCCACTGACTCCCCAAAGACCTTTCCCCTCAGTCCCAACAACACTCATTCCCTCTTCTTCCCACCTCCTCGCACTAAAGCACTCAAAAAACGAAGGGTGTGAAACCAAAAGCCACATGCCATAACCCTAAAACCATACACCATTAAACAATAAATCATAAAGCCATAATCTATAAACCATACACCATGAACTCTAGCCAGATACCATAAGTCATAGGCATAAACCATAACCATGTCCACACATCATGAACCAGAGCCATAACCCATAATCATAACCAAAACCAACATAAATATCCATGGAAACACTGTTCACAATTGGAAAATGGTACAAAATATGCAAACATGCCACAAAGGGTAAATGAATATACGACATGGGGTAGATTCATAAACTGAAATGTTCTTCCACCATATCAAGGCATGAAGTAAAATTGTACAGCTGCTGTGGCACACTGAACGGTGGTTCCTCAAAATCTTAGAAATAGGATAAATTCCTATACCTCAGGGCATGTGCCCAAAATATTTTAAAGCAGGGACTCTCTGTATTTATTTCTCCAGTTCATAATGCACAACAGCCAAAAGGCTGAACTGACCAAAGTGTCCATTGAAGGGTGGGTGAATAATGTATACACAATGGAATAATATTCAGCCATGCAAAGAACTAAAGTACTGATTCATATCACAACATGGATGAACCTTCGACTCACTATGACAAGGGCAATAGACCAATCACAGAAAAGAATATTATAAGATTCTATTTGTCTGGGGTATCCAAAATAATCAAATTCACCTACAAAAAGTAAGATATGGTTGTCAGGCAGAGGGGACAGGGGAATGGGGAGTTAATGTTTAATAAACAGACCCAGACTTTCACTGGGTCAAAATTTAAACATTCTTGAGGTGGAAGGTGGTGATTTTTGTATAAAAATGGGAACATACTTAGTGACATACAAGTGTAGACTTAAAGTCTCTTATTTTTTTAATCTTTTAAACGGTCGTTATTATGTCTTGTAAACTGAATCACAAAGTCATGACTGAAGTACTAAACCATGTTATAACATGTGAAGATTGAAAACAAACTAAATTACAGAGCCATCCAGAAAAGGCTACCCAGATTGGAGCCCTTCATGATCTTTAAATCAATCGTGGTTGTGAAGTGAGTGGAAGTCTCAGGAACCGTAAAGTGGATTACAAGAGAATCACTGTCACACTGTTCGAGCAGGTGCTGACAGTTGAAGTGGCCTCTGGATTGGACTATAATGAGGAAATCATAATGATTTCCCCATTTGTGAGCTCTATGAGAGTTCCTGGGGAAAGTGTCCCTGTTTTGAGTAAAAAACACACAAGCATGTCATATGAAGTGGGAGCTGTGTGAAACAACTGCAGAAATCTGAGAGCAGAAATAGAGTATTTCTACTGCTATGGCAGATTTTCTGTACATCGGAAATTCATGGAAACTAAATTACTTCTCAAAACAACCATATCAGGAACACGCCAGAAAAGCATAAAACACATCAAACTCCATGGTGGAGGCCAAACCTTACCAGGACACAGTTCACAAGATGCAACGGATTACTAAGGGATGCTGTGGAACAATTATATTGGTGTTGTAGATGACCTAGGATATGGTAGAAGCTGTGGGTGTTGTGGATGACCTAGGATATGGTAGAAGCATGACATTTTGGATTCCCAATCTTCCACATCACTCTACCAAGAAAAAAAAAAAGTTAAATAAACAAATTCAGTGAAATTGCAGGATACAGAATCAAATACAAAAATTATTAGACTGTACAATCTCATAATAAACCATCACAAGGAGAAATTAAGAAAACAGGAAAAAACCTTACTACAGTCATGAAAAACCTGTACCTTGAAAACTACAGGACATTGATAAAGACATTGAAAAAGGTGCACCTGGGTGGCTCACTTGGTTACGCATCTGACTCTCGATTTTGGCTCATGATCATGATCTCAGGGTCGTGAGATTGAGCCTCGTGTAGGGATCTGCGCCGGGCATACAGCCTGCTTAAGATTCTCTCTCTCTCTTCCTCTGCCCCCTCCCACTCCCTCTCAAAAAAGAAATTGAAAAACACAAATAAATGGAAAGATATTATGTGCTCATCGATTATAAAAATGAATATTATAAAATTGTCCATTTTACCCAAACTGATGTACAGATTCAGTGCAATCCTGATCAACATTCCAGTGTCACTTTGCACAGAACTAGAACAATCCTAAAACATGTAAAAAACCACAGAGGATCCCAAAGAGCCAAAGCAATCTGTACAAAGAAGAACAAAGCCGGAGGCATCACATTCCCTGATCTCAAACTGCATCACAAAGTTATAGTAACCAAAACAGTATGATACGGGCTAAGACACAGAAAGACCGATGGAACAGAATGGAGGGTCCAGAAACAAGCCCATACATATGTGGTCAATTAATTTATAGCAAAGGAACCAAGAATACACAATGGTGAAAGAACAGTCTCTTCGATGAGTCGTGCTGGGGAAACTGGACAGCCTCAAGCAGAACAACACCAGACCCCTACCTTAAACCGCACACAAAAACTCCTGAAAAACCCACAGCAGTTGAGAGGAAGGAGGAACGGCAGGACTGAGTGTGGGGCTGCCTGAAGCCAGTGAGCCCCAGCGCCTTGATGGGATTCATTCTCAGTAGGGACACTGGTGGGGCCTGCAGGGGTTCTGATTTCTACCTGAGCTCTTTTGATGAAGTACCAGCAAAGACAATATTGGGCTCAGGCATCTCCTGGTAATGTTTCCAACTCTGAAGTGGCTTTACAAGGGGACAAGATAATGTGCTTCAGAACCTTCCTCAATGAGGGAAGTTAGGAGGGAAACTGAAAGGCTTAAACCCCAAGGAGCTTTTCCTGCAAGGGCCCCTGTGGGAAGAGGCAAGGACAGCACAGCAGAGAAATGAAGGACCGCAGCCCAGCAAGTGCCTCCCTTGAACACAGGAAAGGCTCTGTTCTGAGCGCACCACATCAGGGGGCTCCCTCCCTCAGTCCTGCCTGAGGGTGCTCTCCCGGAGAGGGGTGCTCCCAAGTATTCACATGCATCTCGTGGGTGAGGGTCAGAATCCTGATGGGGAACCGCTTGCCCAGCTTGTGTCTCCAGTTGATGCCGTGGTCACCAGAACCATCAGAGGTTCCTACGAAGGGAGACTCCCGGGAAGACTTCTGAGAGGTGGGCCAGAGCAGGATAAAGTGGGCTGGAAGGGGAGGTGCACACCTTACCCAGAACACCATCTCTAGGTGTTTTAGGTCTAGAGTCTTGGGGGGGTTCCAGCTGCTGAACCCAGTCCCTTCCCCTGCTCACCCTGACCCCCATCCTAGCAACTGTCTCCTCAGCCTTCACAGTGAGACCAAGACAAGTTCCTTAACACATCAGGCATTCAAGGAATTCTCGTCGACCACTGGTGGGCCTCTAGCTGCATGGTGCCAAGCAGTCATCAAGGAGGTTACCATAGCAGCGGGGAGGCGGGGCGGGTGGTGTGTACTGGGCTGGACTAGTTCTAATATTCAATCTCCTGAATTAAAAATGGCACAGACCCCAGCCAGTTACTGGGGTTAGAGAGACAAAAAACAAAACAAAACAAAAAACCCTCTGTGCAGGAGGGGCATTGGGGGGCTCCACTGACCCTAGGACCACCACTGACCATAGAGCCCTGTACACTGACCCTGACCTCTGAGCACACTTACAGCCAGCCCAGCCCCAGAACACGTAGGCCTGGGGTCTTTCACCATGGGGGGCATCTTTCCTCAAACTCACAGGCCTGGAGTGCCCTCACCACCCTGAAGTGCCCAGAAAGACCCTTGGAAGTAAATGCTGACTTTGTGAGATTGGCTTTTTTAAGTGTTTTTCTGAAACAAGTGGTTGAAGCTAAAGATCTCTTCGTGCTGCTGTGGATGGGCCCACAGTGGGGAGTGGCCAGAACTACGGACAACTTTGCTGCCCTCCACCTCCCTGGGCTGACGCCCCTCACTCACCTGGTCATGGAATTTCTTGACATCTGTTAGTGGCAGGAGGAGGTGGGATTGTGGTTGGGGGGGCCCCCCTCTGGGGGTCATTTCAGCACCATGGACATCTCTCTACATCAGCACCATACACCTTAGTGGCTCTGCTCTTCATACTAGATGCCCTTGGAAATTACAATTGGGACCAGATGCTGTTAGTTCCCTGTTTCAGCCTCCATGCCAGTGGCCCATCTGCTCGTGCTGAGGCCACGTACAATGTCACGGACAGGAGGCCAGCCCTGGACCTGATCCCCACTTGGCAGCAACAGGAGACAGGACGTACGCCATGGGAGAGGAGTTTACAGGAGGGTCTCAGCTACAAGCCGAATGTTTGAGTTGCTGCTCCATGAGTCAGGACTCATTTTCTGGAAAGCTTACTTGTGGGGGCAGGCTTCTGTCAACTCCCATGTTCAGAAATATCTAATTGGACTTGATGTCAACTAATGTAATATGAAAGGACCTTATTTGATCTTATTAACTTTGATGTGGCTGAATTAGCAAACATAGGCCCTATTTACAAAATGCACCAGGTTGCCAATGAGGAGACAGCTTGATGTCACAAAGTACTACATCAGGAAGCCGGGTCCCCAGGGTCATCCCTTTGCAAACTGGGAAGACCTGGGTTGTAGTTTGCAGGGACCACTGATACCTTTGCTCCTCGGAAGGTGAAAAGGATGTAAGCTTGAGTTATGCCTGACAAGCACGTGGTACAGAGACCTGGGCAACCCCAGGTCCCATCGGGGCTTTGGCACACAAGTCTGCAAAACCAAGCCATGGATCACTGAACAATAAAGCAGTAAGTTCCCCAAGGGAGTATCCCTGACACCACCTGCCCCATCTACTGGCTTTTTTTGGTTTCTTGGACCTGCTGCTCACAGTTTCCCCACCTCTTGCTCATGTCACTGCTGCCAGCATGCCTCTCCTGCAAGAGCAACCGCCTCCTACCTTCCATGTTCTATGCTCCAGCCATCCTGTGGCTTAACTTTATAGAACAGAGAGCAGAAGAGAACAAGCAGCCATGAGCCAGTGCCTGAGGGCTGCCCCTGAGTGCAAAACCATGCCATCACTGTGACTGTCTAGACGTGGAGTGGCTCCTTAGGGCTCCTGGATGTGTGGGTTATCCACGCACCTGTCACATGGTCACATGGAGCACCTGGCTGTGCCTAACTCTTGTTAGCCAAAAGATTTGATCTTACGGAGGCTATAGCCCGACACATCAGGTGACATTCACTCTCCTGATGTTGATGCCCATGAGGAATAGTTGTTATCGGACCAGCCCAGATCTTGTGTCTGACTCGGAGAGGGAGAAGAATGCAGGGTCTGTTTGCTTGGGCCAGTCGCCTCCATAATTGCATGCTCCCTGAAAGGAAGACAGGAAGTTTCCTTCCACCTCTGGAATATGAGTGTGAGCTTCCTGAAGGAGAGCAGTCCACACAACTGACCCTTTATTTGGAAAACGAATATGAGTTCAGGTGAAGCAATTGGATATCTACTAAGATGGTATCTTTATTCCAAGTATTACTCAGGTGTTTTTTTCCTTAGGAATATTAATATTATTGTTAATAGCTTTAAAAAAGGAATAATCCAGCAGCATGGCACTGACTAAATAAATCACAGAACAGTGTGGAGACTTTGCAAACTAATTATTTGTATAAGAACGTGCTTGTATCTGGTACTGACTGAAATTAATATAAATATGCCCACAGAAGACATGTAACAATTGTGGAGCAACTCCAGGCTAGCCCAGGATTCTGAGGACAGGCAGCAATGACATGAAAAAAGGCCAGGTTTCCATGGGTCACTTCCATCTCGCCCAAACCTACATGTGTTTCTTGAAAGCAGGTGAACACAGGAAAACTGTATAAGATGGGAAAGAACTCACCTGTGGGTGTTAAGACCACTAGAACTTTGTCCTCCAGCAAAAGATCTAAGCATCCTAAGAAGAGCTAACCAGGGCCGGGATCAAACACAGAACCTGCCCGACAGCAGTTGCTCAACAAACGACTGCTGAATTCATACACCTGCTCCTGTATGGAGGCTGTATGAGGGACCTCACTGCACTTCACTGAGAATGCCAGCCCTCTAACAAGGTATACAGTGATTGATTATGGAATTGGACAAATTCATTTTAAAAGGCAGCACGAAAGAGTGTCTTTAAAAAGAACATACAAAACCTGTTACATTCATCCTCAAACAGATAAACTTGTGGGTAACACAGCCATTTAATTAATTTAATTAGCATTCACAAGATGTCAATTATTAGCAGATGACAACTGGAAAGGAATATTGTCCCAGACATGCATGTTTATTTATGTGCTCACCCATGGGTATAACCATCTCTCTAAATGCTATGAAACATAGCTGCCAATTCATTTCTAGAAGTCAAAAAACAGCTAGTGATGACAGAGACGAAGACAGACTATCGTCCTCTATACACAAGGGACATGCTTGGCTGATGTAATGGCACAAAGTGGGTGAAAAAGAGAGAGTAACTTCTACTGACTTACCCAAGAATACCTGATTCAGGTGTTCCCCACTTGAAAAGCATGTGAGGCAGGTGACTTCAGGGCTGGTGTGCATCTAGGAACAGAGCAGGCATCAACTAGCATGGAGGAACCAGGCCCGGCCAGGGCAACATGGGGGCTGCTCTCTGGAGCTCTGCAGGGGGGCACCAGTACCCCTGAGACTTCACTGAGGTCCCAGCCTCCTGCATGGAATTAACCCCTCAAGCCAGACTCCTCAGATGCAGCTCTCGACACAGAGGCAGGCTGTGTCTGTGTCCTCCAGAGCACTTGGAGGAGCTGCAGCTGAAGGAGGTGGTGAAGAGACTGCTTCGTCTCCTCCAAAGCCAGACAAGCTGTCCCAGAATTCATGGGCCACAGAGGCTCATCGACCAAATTAGTATGCTGGAATCACAGGGCTCTTTAAATAAGTTGAAACGGCACCGAGAGAAGCAGGTGGGATGAGATAGGAGGAACACATCACCTGAGCCCAGGGGTGCAAACATTCATGTGTCCAGTCTCTCTCTGCCACTTTAGCCTTTCCTGCCTATGGAGCCAGAGCTCAAGTCTGAGCAGGAGTTCCACAGCTAGAAGGGCCCAGGGCCAACAGCACACACTGGCTCCATCAGGCAGGAATGGGGACAAGGACGCTCGGTCACGGGGTACCTGCACAGCCCTGAGTGCTCCGATGAACACCTGGCCTACTTTGTACCTGAAATATATGCCAACCAAGGCTACTGAGGAAGATTCTGGGTTTGGAGACAGGACTGCAGGGAACACAGGGCAGGTTCATCTGGGAATTCTGAAGGCAGTGTCTATGGAAGGTGGAGAAAGAGCATGAGGTAGCTGGGAATGAAGCTGGAGATACAACACCTTTATGGTCTGAATGTTCACGTGCCCCCAAAACTCATGTGTTAGAATCCCAACACCCAAGATGATAGTGTTAGGAGTTGGGGCCTTTGGGAGGTGGTTAGGACAGGATGGAGCCCTCATGGATGGGAGCAGGGCCCTTGTAAAAGAGACCCCACAAAGCCCCCTCACCCCTGCAACAAGTGAGGACATGCAAGGAGGTGCTATCTGTGAACCAGGAAACATGCTCTCACCAAACACCTCATCTGTGGGCATTTTGATCTTGGACTCCCTGCTCACTGAGGGCAGACAGGGTACACCAGCAACTATCTCTGTCCCCATGGGGAGAAGATTGAGAACTCACGCAGACCCCTGCTCAATTCATGAGCAGCCCCTTGGGCAAGGTCTGCATCTCACGGACTCACAGTCAGGCCCCAGCCCAAGCCAGACCCTGCTCTCTACTGTCCTGGGGTATGTCACCCTGAGCCGGGATGCCCCTATGCCGACATCCCACAGAACACGCAGATGATGAAGTGGGGTCTCCAGGGCCCAGGACAAATGGTGTGGTTGCATCGCTCCCCTCCTCAACCTGGTCTTGGAAAATTCTCAAGCATCCTCGACGTGTGTACCATGCAGGGCCTAAGCATCAGAGCCAGCATGGCATGCATGGAAGGGCAGATAGCACTGCCTGAGGACTTGGAGCTTAGCAAGGTGATCCCACGCTGCAGTCCTGGGAGATTCTCCAAGGGTCAAGACACCCTCGAGAAGCAGAGAGAAACAGGAGCCAGTGTCTGCCCTGTGCAGACGTGGAAGGCGCTCACCTGGCAATGTGATCGCACGTGCAAGGTACAGGGAGGAGACTAAGGCTTTCAGAACTAGCTTCTGAAGCAGCTCTCTGGTCCCATGCACTGCAAGGACACTGCTCCCTGCACCACAGCAAAGGGGAAGAAGGCCAGGAGGCTTCTCTGGTCAGACCCGACTGGCCCCTTCTGGACACAGTGCCACACTGCCCTGCCTCAGGTCCTGTGTGTCCACCAGGAGCACCTGGCGGACTCCTCTAGGGGCCTCCAGCTTCACTGTGCACATAGCCTCCAGCACAGAGCACAGCTGGGCGGCACTCCAGAGAAAGAGCATTCAGCGTCAAGGAGAACAGAGAATTATCTGATGCTGGGAGAACAGTTACTTTCTGGGTCTAAAGTTTACAAACAAAGCCCCTCTCTTTGTGAAGGCAGATTAGCAACAGAATACCTTCCATATCACTGTCTGTGTGTAAATGATTTGTCGGGCAGTCAATCTATTCTTTACAAAAGGATTGGGAGGGTTTGCACCATTGTTTCTGGGCTCCAGGCTGTGCCAACAATAGGGAAGAGCCCGTGAAGGAACATTCTCAGAGACCAAACTGACAGGTGGTGATGTTCTTGGGGGTGACGGCAATCAGGGGTCTTTGAGGACACCCCTAGGCCCCTCGGTCAGAGGAACAGCTTTCATGGGACTCCCAGGACACGGCCTGCTGGTGGGGAAGGGGAAGACCCTGCCCGTGAAATCACCTAGCCTCTTGCTTAGGAACCCTGGATTTCCCACCACTCAGAAGTTGATGAAATGAACCAAAGGTGTTACAACTGGGAAACAATTTAGCCCACAGCAGCTAATCCAGGAGAGGGAAACTAATGGGGTCAACTTCAGGAACAAAGAAAGGAGGTTTCAGAGAGACCCAGGGCAGCTTGCCTCCTAGCTCCTCCCTGGCCTCCTACACACACATGAACCAAGAGCTCTTCTTTCTTTTAGGAAGGATGAGGGTGGGAGAAACCACACCGGGAGAACTTCTCATCTGGGGTGGGTAAGGCCTCATGGGCGGCCCTAGATGGGAAAGCCACCTGCCCCAGCCCTCTCTGGGGATGGGCTCCGCCCAGCAGCTCAGGGTCAGGGCAGAGCCCAGAGGTTAGCAGAAGATGATAGGGCAAGAAGCTCACACAGCGGCAAGGATGCCTTATTTCAGTATTGTGGAAAACTGGGTTATTTACTCATTTTTCTCTTTTCTATGTTCTCATCTGAATTCTTTGTAATTCGTTTTCTTTACAAAAGAAAAAGAAACAAGCAAAACAAGTCCTCATACGAAGGAAGGGAGGGAAGGAGAGATAAGAGGACGGATGCACTCGCCAAAGGGCGGTGCACAACTGTGCATCGATGCAGACCTCAGTAGAGGCTGGGCTGCTGAACACAGCGGAGGAAGCTTTGTTGCTGACAACAGAGCCCTAAACACTGTTTTTCTCCATTACCTTGTTGATGAATTCATGGTAATTACCTGGCCACAGAACCTAGATTACACAATTTACAAAATGATTTCCAGAGCTTCCCTCAGTCGCATCAATTTTCTTATGGTAGCCAAATATTTCAAAGCTGGGGAGCTGGGGGCCTATGTGTTTAAGAGCCCCTGCACTTCCCTCATACACTGTCCCCCAGTAGAATTTGCCGTCTTGGGCCTGGAGCCCCTCAGCCATCCCAAGCTTCCCCTTGGACCCAGGGCCACTTCTGGGAGGAGAAGGGCAGCCTCACAGCCTCTTCTTGGAGCCGACCAGTGCCCTTGGGGCAGCAAGGAACTGAGGCCAGGCTCAGCCAACTGGCCACTTAGAAGAACTGGCCTCACCTAGAGCCACGTGCCTGGGTCCCTGTGGGATAGCAGTCAGTCATGGATGGAAGACATGCTTGGGGTCTGCACTCTGCCCACACATGCCCTGCTCTCAGGCTATCTGCACAGCCACATGGTCAGGCTGAGATGCAGAGACAGTGACCCCTACTACATTCTCCCCAAAGCAGGGCTCAGAGATCGGCCCAAGTAGGAGTCTCAGAAGGCACTGCCCACAGAAGACCCAGTCTCTGGTCCTACCTCACCACTCATTTTGTAGGTCTCAGCCTGCCCTTCCCCCCTCAGACCTGTTTCTCCATCTGTACAACAAGGACTGAGACTCTCCCCATGTCTGACATTTGCAGGAAAAGGATAGGGCCCAATGGGCAGTGGTGACCCACCATCTCTGGCCCAACATGTCCTTCTATAACCCAGGACATCACTTGGAAAGTAGCTCGAGACCAGAGCAAAAGAACAGCTACATGTGGGCTTTCTAGGCAGACAGGGATAGTTTGTCCCTGGGACCCCAACGGTTCTACCAAGGCACTCAGGGTCAGCCACTCAGGACAAAAACCACTCCTCAAACAGAAGCAAGCCCTTTCCCTTGACTCTTCCCTCACACTGATGTGGGAAGAAGTCTCTGCACAGCCACACAGGTTTGTAACAGAACCTGTGGACAGGTAATAGAGTAAGTCTCCATTCCAAAAACATTAGCGATCTCTTCATTCAAAACTCACAGCCACTTTAAAAATAGAGAAAGAGAGAGAGGAAGGAAGGAAGGAAGGAAGGAAAGAAAAAAGAAAAAGGAGAAGAAAGAAAGAAGAAAGAAAGAAAGAAAGAAAGAAAGAAGAAAGAAAGAAAGAAAGAAAGAAAGAAAGAAAGAAAGAAAGAAAGAAAGAAAGAAAGAAAGAAAGAAAGAAGAAAGAAGAAAGAAAGAAAGAAAAAAAAAATCATAGCCACTTGCTCATCACCAAAGGATGAGAACCAAGGTTGAGAACCTCAGGCTAGGCCTGGGGGTCTCTGCAGATAGGTGAGACAGCTAACAATTGTTTCCCTCTTGAAACAGTCGTAGGATCCTTTGCAAGGATAGGCAGAGGGTAACTACAACATGCACTAAGATGTGCCACTCAGTGGCTGAGTCCTGCTTAGCTGGAGGTGTCCAGGGTCACCTGCTGGCCTGGCAAAGCCCTGGGGATACTACTGGAGGCCAGACTGGATCCCTGCCCACACACCATGCTGCTGGGAGAAGCCAGATATTTGGAGATTCACTTATACTCTGGGATGATGAATGCCATGGATGTAGACTGAAGCGGTAAGTGGGCTCACAGCAGGCGGGGACACCCAAATGGCTTAGGGCTATGGGTTCTAATGGTGCTGAGCCATAGAGATAGGCCCAGAAGAAGCAGGACCAGTCCCCGATGCTTTCTCTGCCTGCCTCTGAAGCAAGTCCAAAGATCCATACAGATGTCCCACTGATCCCAGTTCCCGGGCAGATACTTTGGTGTCAGCTCTGTAAATGACATCTGCCCAGACCAACACTGAGCACCATGTTTACAGGACCTCTTTGCATTTGGGGAAACCAGTGGTGAGCAGATCTGCACATGGGTCAGCCTTTCTGTAGGTGGCCCAGCTTATGTGCAGATAGGCCAGCTTATCCACAAAGAGGCCACTTTATCTGCACACGGAACAGTCTGCAAAGAAAACGGTGCCTGCTTATGGGCCTCTACCTAGACACACGTGCAGTTTTGGAAGATAGTATTAGCAACGAGGACTCTAGTCCCTGGCCAAGAGGATCCTATGACATGCCTCCCCTTCTCAGAGCCTCCTGCAGCATGTCCTTTGGGCTGGTACCTTCAGAGTGTTCTCCCTGGCCATCCCATCAGTTACGCTATTGGCCCAAAGCTTGGACACCTCTAAGGCATGTCCTATTTGTTCCAGGCTGACAGTGTGACATGGGCTTGTGTTTTAAGATGTGCTGGGGATTTGTTTTAATCGGGTATGGTAAAACGACAGACATGGAAGCAAATGCCTTCCTTGAAGGAGCAGTTTATCACTCACAATTCCCGAGAACAAAAGGCATGCCACTTCACCACGCAGGGCCACCCAGGAAAGCGCAGGTTGCTCAGGGAGCAGAAGGAGCGGTGGGCAGGGCAGGGCCCAGAGCCTCTATTGTGGCTTTCATGGGAGGGAAGGGGTGAGGCAGAGTCAGCAGCTGAGCAGGCTTAGGGGCTTAGTTTGAAGAATCTTGGCGGGCTCTGGGCCATAGGGTGGCTGGTTCTTAACCCGCATGGGCGGCAGAGGCCAGGCAGTGGGTGGCGCCTCTCCTGCCTCCCAGAAAATGCCGTCTGCCGTGTTATCTCAAAGAAGTGGGGCTCCTGTTCTCCTTCGTGTGGGGATGGCTCTGTTCCTAGATTCCTTGATGCTCTGGGCACTCAGGCTGAGCAGCCATCCCCCACCCATCTTCACTTTCTTATTTCCTCACCTCATCTCATTATTTAAATGAGAGCATTATGCAAATATTGTGCAAGAATAGAGTTCAACAAATAGTCTGCTCTCATCCACACAGGTGCAGATTTTAATTAAGGGGGTCAGAATCAATCTAGGTTCCTTCTTCCAGCAACGCTAAATGTTTTTTAGAATCCCAGACAAAGGAACAGAGCAACTCCAAGATTTCCATGGCAGTTCCCTTCAGAGCCAAGCTTCTCCAGCCCCGGCACAGACCCAGCCTCCTTTGCAGAGGCTGCTATGGACACAGAACCCACCGGAGGCTCTCCCTTCCTGGGAGCTGGGATGTGTGCCCAACAGGGTCAGACAGTCACCCACCCTGACTGGCCTGAGGGAGAGAGGGCACCCGGGTCCTGGTAGGAGGAGAACATCTGAGAAGGGCTGGGGTTAAGGAGCAGGTGGTGCAGAAAATAATGTCAATGACCATTCTTGGGCGGGAAATTATGGTCCAGCTGCCCCACTGGAATGGCCTAAGGGTGTTGAAGTGGAAAGCGGAGAAACATACTTTGAGCATCTCTGTGGCAAATCAACTTCTCATACCAAGAGTAAAACATAAAGTGGAATGTGGAAAGATACAACTCTCATATTTTCTGTGCAGACCTCCTTGCTCACAGTGGGTGTCTGGCCAGGCCACCCAGGGTACTGCCCGCTCAGGGACCACACAGACTGGCCCACACAGGCACCGGAGGGCAAGGTAGGCATGTGGGTGCCTCTATGTCCACTGGCCATGATGGGGGCAGTGTCACAAGGGAACTTACTTTTTAAGGAGGCTGCTGATTTTGTTTTCCTTTGAATTATTTTTCTGGGAGCTTCTATATAATTCCGGTCCTTGGGATCGCACCATTTGTCTGACGGAATCATAACATGTTCCACAGCTATTTGGAGACTGGTACTACTATTCCTGCTCAACCAGTGGGTAAACCAAGTCACAAGCTTCTCCCGCCTCCCAGAAAATGCTAAGTCTGAGCTAGGGTCCCAGGGGTCCTGGTCCTGCTGGGGGGTCAAGCATCTGTGTAGGCCAGGAGGGAGGGAAATGAGGGGGAGATGGCCAGTTCCCTTTGTGGACGGTCAGCGTCCCTCCACTATCTCCCACCGCCCTCTCCAGGGCCGGTTGATCCAAGGACCTGCCAAATACACTCAGGTCACGTCTGCCATCACTACATTTGCCATCTGAATAAAGAAGCCCCAGTTAGCATTGGGAAAATGCCCTGTTCTGTGGGCTTCCGAGCCTCGGGTGTGCCTTTCCTTCTCCCTGGCGTCGGAAGGCTCGCGCCCATGCTTGGTGCCAACCTGCTTCCCAAGCCCCTTGCCCTGCCCGGGGCAGGTGGAAGCCCTTCTCTTGGCTGACCCTGGAAGATCTCCACAGACGGTGACTACTGTCACCTGGGATCAGCCACACCCAGCCCCACTGCCAAGCCCACCACACACTCTCCTTACAGCACAGAGGAGTGCTTTGCTGCCATTTCAGAACTTTGGGGAGCTTGTCTTTCTTCCAAGATTGTTGCTCCTGTTCTAGCAGACTAGTTTCCATATACTCTTGTGCCACTTTTTCAAGCCTTAATTATGGAATGGGGCTTTTTAAATGAAATAGGGTGGATGCTGGGGTGTAATTCCCAGAGCAGTTTAGGCATGAAGAGAGTCCTGCAATTAAAGGGTTCTCTGATCAGAGGAACACCGTCTCTGTGTCTCTTGTACATGAAAGGTCTGTGTCTCCTCTTGGTGATGGAAAGGGCATCTGCATGTACAGAAGAGGCCTCTTTGTACAAGGACAGCCCCACAGAAGCTGCAGGGCTGGGTCTGGCCAGCCCCAGGTGACACTACATAGAGACACACAGGCTTGGCAGACCCTCAGTCTCTGGGGAGCAGAATGGGGGGCGGCTGCAGCCAAGATCAGAGCACCTCAAATCCCCACCCAGTGTTCTCCCTGTGGTCCCTCCAAAAGGCTTCTGTTTACATGGCTCCAGGACCAGACCCACCTGCCACACCACCCCTCCTGTGGCATAGCCACTCCCTGCAGTGTGGGGACCCCAGAATACCCTCTCCCTGAGCCCATTATCTTCGGGTTGAACCCCATCCTGTTGAGCTCTGGTTCCTGGGCATTCCTCTCCTAGACCCCTCTGAGCACCCACTTTTACCAGGGAAGGGTGAGGTGGACTCTTTCCTTGTCTCCAGGCCCATCTCCCACTGAGCCTTGGAGGGTTTACCTGGCGGGCGCTTCTGTGTTCTAGAATGGAACCCCAGGCCTCCTACTAACAAGTGCAGGCATCTCCCTTCCCAGCAGGCCAGGTGCTCTCTAAGGGCAGGGACCCTCCCAGCTCCCCGCTGAGTCCCAGGGCCTGCTTGAGGGCTCAGCACAGAGTAAATGCTCTTGAAAGGAGCAGACAAAGAGGTGGTGCTCCCGCAAGACCCACGAAGGACAGGAAGCCATCCCTTGTTACACAGAACACTCATAATCCTACAGGGCTAATATCGTGCCCCTGGGGCCATTTGGGAGGGATGCTGAATCCAGGGACATCCTTCTGTCTCAGACATGGACTCGTGAAGAAGGGGCTTCAGAGCACTCTTGGCTTAGATCCCTGGAACTCACCAAGTTGGAGCTGCCAGGCCACGCCCACCTGTAGTCAGCCTGGGAAAAGGGAAGGGCCCGTCCTTGGCAACGACAGTGATGTACGTGCACTGGCTATTTCTGGAAGGTCAGCAAAACAAACTCATTCTTTATGTAATGGAGAGTACTGCTTTGCACACAGTGACACTAGGTGGTCTGAGGTCTGGGTCCCAGGAGGTAGGCTCCAGGCTGAGACAGAGGCCAGACTGACCATAAGGGTGAGTGTCTGATGCTCCTGAGGAAAGCTATGTCTGGTCCAGGGGTGAAAAGCCCCCAACAGTAGGGGAAACCCCACATGTACAGTGACCGTGTGGCCTAGATCAGGACCCCGAAGGGCACCCATGCCCATGTTCTCTGCAAACTCTTGGTGGTTCTGGTGACCCCCACCCTGTCTCTGCTTCCTGCTCCGGATATAGTTTCTGCCACAGGGTCACATATTCACTGAAGAGGGATGCAGGTACCCTGAAACGGAGGGCAGGGGCTGGTAGATGGGCAGTGGCTTCCTGAAACCCACTGTGCCACGTGACCTCCCTGCCACGGCTGACTGGCAGGGCCGGCTGTGCCCATCAGAGACTCTGGGCCACAAGTCTTGGCCAGAGGTGGAGCAGCCTGTCAGTCACACCCTTGGCAGGACCTGTCCTGGGTGCTCTCTGGGGCCTGGAGAACCATCCATGCCCATACGTACACAGAAGCGGGTCAGATGGTGCAAACCCTGGGTTTGAGGTCAGTCCTCAGAGGAGAGGCCCAAGCTGAGCTGGGCAGCCCAGGGTCAGCTACACAGATAGTCTTCATTCTTCTCATCTCCTAGACCACTGTGGGGGAGGGGGTGGGGTGAGGTAGGATGGGGTATGAAGATGCTCTCCTGTTCCCTTGCTGAGGCACATCTGAACATGCACACATACATGATCCATACACCCCGGCACCCCTGTACATGGTGTGCCCAGAAGGGCAGATGAGGGCCAAGGGTGTCGGGAAGCTGGATGTGGAGAAGGGCAACACCGGGGGGCATCCCAGACTCTGCCCACCCTTCTTGGCTCCACTCCCCCAATGCTCAAAATGTCCCTTATCCAACCAGTGTGTCTGTCCACACTCTCAAACGTTACAATCTTGGCAGGTCTCTGCCACTGAGAACAATCTGAAACAAAGCTAAGGGGAATGGAGACAAAGGACAGTCTGCAGAGACCTCGCCCACCTGCTTCTCAGAGCATCTACAAAGCCGTGGGCCAGCCAACCCCAATGCTTCATATCAACCATCTAAAATTTGAATGGGCTTGCTGGGCACGAGAGACTTCTAGACATCTTCCTTTTTAAATGCTATCATTCCCCATTTCCCTGGAGGGCAGCTCAAGTGCTGAGATGGGGGTTTCTTTCTTCAAAGCTCCTGGGGAGAGCTGCTTACAAGGTTTTGGCAAAGAAACAACATGGTTTTGGGCTATAAATTGTGTTTTCAGAGCCTCCACAAAGGTACCTGTCCTGTTAAAAGTAATCAGAGCAGTTTTCATGATCCATCCCAAAAACATAAACCAAGAACTCTCCACAAGGGGGCAGGTTTAGTTTTCCCTTCCCTCCAGGAGGCAGGAATCATCTGGCTGGCTGGCGTATTCCATCAGGTACAGCAGGGGGCTGTGAAGGAGCAGATTCTGGGGAGCTGATAAGGACTGGAGGAGAAAAGAGTTCTGTATCTGCAGGTGATAAAACCAGAGAAGAGAAGCCCTGGTCCTTCCTACTGCTCTCTTCCCTGCCAACCACCCACCTCCCATGGTGGAGGGCCCAAGACCTGCTTGGATCCTCTCTCCAGGAGCAGTGAGTGGTGGGTAGGGAGGCCAGTGCAGGTTATCACAGCTGGGACCTGAAACATGCAAATTCCCGGGATTCCAATAATAAGAGGAGCAGGGTTAAGGGGCCTTGGGCTTTAGATCACTCACACTGAAAAGAGAGTGTATGACCACATGTATGCATGTATGTTTCCATGTTCATGTGAGTGCCCAGCCAGCCCCCAGCTTGCAGTCTGTCTTGCAAGCAGCTTTCTGGAAATGAATGCTGAGCTATCTGCATGGACAGGTCTGGGGCCCCAGGGCTCCCTGGGGCTCTGAACCAGGCATGCAGATGCTAATCCACATTTTGTCAGAGAGAAATAGCTCATGGGGGCCATCTGTTCCCAGTTTTCTTTTGGAAAAGGAACAGTAGGAAGAAAGGGGCCCTGTCACCCCATGTTCTCCTTCTCCCCAAGTGTCTGTTCTCCTGACCCAGGAAATGGGGCTCTGGCTGCTGAAAAGCCACTTGGTTGGTGTCTCACTCCTGATTGGGTAAGTCATCCCCTGGCCACTCTGACCCTGACTTCCAGAAGCCTGGGTACTTTTCCTTCTCGAGCATCTTCCACCATAAAAAAATAAAAAATTAAAAGATTTAACATTTTCACCCTGAAAGATGGTGGGCCTCAGGCGCTAGACCTGCTGCCTCCTGGGGAAGCCCCCCTGCTCTGAATGCTGTGTCGAGGCCCCCCACAGCACACACCCGTTTGCATTGATCCCCTATCATTGCTGTAACGCATGACCACAAACCTAGTGGCTCATAATAGAAGTTTATCATCTTGCAGTTCTGGACGTCAGGAAGCCAGCGAGGGTCCACCAGTCTGAAATCAAGGTGTTGGGCAGGCCTGCGTCCCCTCTGGAGGCTCTAAGAGAGACTCAGCTTCCCTGCCTTCTCCAGCCTGAGGGATTATCCAGGATACTATCCCTGGTTTAAGGTCAGCTAATTAGCAGGCTTATTTCCATCACCACCTTCACTCCTCCTTATCATGTAAGATATCCCATTCACTGGCTTTGAGGATTGGGATGTTGACATCTTGAGGGGCACCGTTCTTCCTACCTGACTGCTCAAATGTTCAACAACGTCTATTACACAGACACAGACTGAGCCCCCATTATGTGTCAGAAGCTTTGTCTCTGGGGACAATCGCAGAGCGAGGCCAGGCATACCCCTGCTCTCAGGACTGTGCTTTGGGATAATTCCCAAGTAAAGCTATGGTTACATGTAGGGGAAGGGAGAAGAGCCAGGTGCCAAGAGAGACTGTGGGAGTCAGGCTGGATCTGGGCTGTGGGGCAGCAGCTTCCTGGAGAAGTCATGTCCAAGCCACCCTCTGGAGGAGCCCGAGGTGGGTGGCGGGGCTCAGGGGCAGGTGTGTCAGGCCAAGGAAACAGGTATGCTGAGTCTTGTCCCTCTGCTATACCTCCAGCCCCAGCACCTTCACTTGAGCCCTCCTGCTCTGTCCTGTGTCTTGCCTGCCTCTGTCCTGTGTCCTGCCTGCCTCTGTCCCACATCTGCTGGCCCAAAACTGGCATTCTGTGTCTACCCTTCCCCCCTCCCTGCAGTGATGGCACCCCAAGTTCTTCATGAGCCATGGCTGCAGCCTCTGTCTTCCCTACCTGCCCAGTGCCCTGTGAGCTGCTTTGGTCCAGCCGGGCCTGGTCTAGGCCACAGCCAGCCCACAGCTGCTCTGTGCTCCTGTCCCAGCTCTGGTCTGGAGAGTCACTTTCCTGGTTCTTGAGTTAAATTTTCATGGACTTAATGCATTTAATTTCATTTCTGCCAGGGAATAATTTTGAGAATTATATTAATTTCTGAGTACAGTTTTGTGCAGAGCCTTTCCAAACCTCAGTATCTGGTGTTCTAATTTTCATTTTAAAATCTTCTATCACTGAAATTGGCTCTTCCTCTCTGAGCCAGTCACCACTTAGGGCAGTCAATTAAATTTCTTGCCACCGAGACGTATTTGGTTTTGGTTTGGTTGAACAGATAAGTTTACTCTTTCATTGTTTTTTGGCTTCAGAGTGTTGTATGTGTGACTGCTATTTTGGAACTTACTCAGGCTTGGGGGTGGAGGTGGCATAAGGCCATTCCCCCAGGGACTGAAGCTGCATTCAACTGGAATGTGCACCCACCCCCTACTGGCAGAGGGTACTTTTGTCCCCACCCTGAGAGGACAGCTGCCTCCTGAGAGGACCTCACTGGGCAGCTACTCCACACTGCACCAAGGCTGTTCTGAAATGCTGGCTGGGCTGTCACTTGAGGAGACTGGGGGTGGGAGTGTGGGGGTCACCTCCACAGGGCCCCGTCAGGGAGGAGCACGGCAGTCACTCAAGGGTGGTGCCCACTGATGCCACAGGGACTCCCTGCCAGGAAGAGTGTGTTCCCCATGTGCCAGCAGAGGGTCCGCTCTGCAGGAAGAGGCTTCACTGGGGCAGTGGCAGGAGCAGAAGGCCTGGTGGTCTCGGCCCTTGCACCTGTCACCCCACAAAGGACCTGTGCTCAGCACCATACTTTCAGGCAGCCCGATAGACCCCTGACCTGTTCGTGGTTTTACTGCCACCGACATCACACCAAGTGACTTGTCATCACATGGTTGTACATTATCAGCTCTCGAATAGAGAGCTAATGTTGCTTTTAAGCTATTATGAACTAATTATTGAGGTAATGAGCGATTGTGCACTTTTTTCCAATCTTTTTTTCTGAATTTAAAAATTTTACCTTCGATTGGAAAATCTTCATGGAAGAACTATTCTGTTGGCTCAGAATCACAGCCTTTGATTATCAATAGAAAAAATGGCACATGGCCCCATTGCTCCTCTGGCATATATCCTCATACAATTATAGCACCGCTTTTTAATTAATCATTATTATTCACATGGTTGTGACTGTGCAAATATTATTACGCCTGGGTATCCTATAATTACACTGTTTTTTAAATAGATATTTTGCTTTCCCCACCTTTAATAATTGCCTTGCTTTTCATTGGCTTGAATCTTTCACTACCCCACCTCAGATCTCTTCGGCACTGCCCCTCTCCGCAAGCACAGATCTCAGGTCATCTCTCCTTTCCTAAGTGGGAGCTATTCTCTTGGAACTAGGATAGTCCCCTTCTAGGCTGCAACCTGGGCTTATCATCCTAGAAGTGTTCTTTTTGCTTACCTGCACTGGATCTCATTTCTTCCTATTTTTTCTTCTGTTTCATACAGGACACTCTCAAATAGCTTCTTGCAAAAGGGTTCAATTGTGGACACCCAGCTTGTTTGCCCCTTGTACTTGGATGGTCTAGAAGACACTTTCCCTTCTAGTCTCTGATGGAGTTGAGATGCCCAGTCCCAGACTTGACCCATTTAGTGTCCTGGACATTTCTTTACTGAGTCCTGGGAGCAAGTCTTTCTGAAGTCCATTGATTCTATAAATTCAAGTTGTTCTATAATAGGGACATTTCAGATATTATTTCTTCTCTTACTCTGTTTTGTAATACCAAATAAAATGTGTGCATGCACACACACACACTTTGCACACTTTGGATTACACCCAAGTTGCAGTAACCAAAGGTACATCAACTCCAGATGCATGAAGTGCAGACACTGTCACTAGGCCCTCCAACCATAAATCCCTTTGGAAATAACAGACGTTCTTCAGGAACCATGACAGTGGTTCCTCACTTCTTTCAGGTCTGTCTCAGCCACCCCCTGTGTGTTTGCCATTCAGACCCACACAGACAGCAAAGCATGCAGGCATGCCGCCTCCCCACTTCCAAGGATAAATCCATGTGGCATTCCACAAAAATGAATAATGGAAGATAATGGAAGGAGGGAACTGGCCAGAAAAGATGAACATGGAGCAAAGAAAGGAAAAGTGACGATGAAAAAAGAAAGTTCGAGTGGAACATAAAGGGAGTCATGGAGAAAAGCTAACCGGCGGGGGGGGGGGGGGGGGGCGTGGGTGCTCCCCTGCCTCAAGGACTAGCACCCAGAGGATCTCAGTGAAGGTGACTCACCAGCATAAATGAGAGAAGGAGGCTGATGTTGCAGGGTATGTGATGCCAGCAAAAGCCTTCCTTTGAGAGGAACCATCAGAGGAAAAGCATTTGATGACATCTGTCGGAGATGGCAAGGCAGACCATATTCAGGGCCGCCGATGGACTTAGAGGGACCACTGCAATAGCAGTTTACAGGGGGTGAGATTGGGATCCACTCCAGACACAGCCATGGAGTAGGTGGGGCCAATGGGCAGAAAGTTACCAGCAGGAAACAGCAGGTGGGGGTGGTTCTGACTAAACAGGATTCTTGCTCAGGCCAAGGTGGTCAGACATCACCTGGGTATGGGGCAGAATGACGAAGCTGACCAGATATCTGAGGTGACCAGATATCAAGGATGAGGGGTTCTGGTTAAACTAACTTAGCAGAGTTCTTGCTAAAACTGGACTTTACAAGGAAATGCACAGGCGAGCCCAGAAGGGTCAGGAGCCCGACTAAAGAGTCTAGTCAAGCAAAGAATCTTTGTCAGGACTCTTAGAGACATTTGAAACATTGAAAGGGAAGGATAAAAATGTTGGAAAAGGATACAAACTTAGAAACATTGAATAGGACAATCCTCCAAGGCATAGAAAAGATGCCTACTACAAATATTAAATCATATGAGAAGCCAAGCACTGTTCCAACTACTAAATAAGCTTTTTTTTTTTTTTTAAGATTTTATTCATTTGAAGAGAAAGACACAGCGAGAGAGGGAACACAAGCAGGGAGAGTGGGAGAGGGAGAAGCAGGCTTCCTGCCGAGCAGGGAGCCTGATGAGGGCAGGACCCTGGGATCATGACCTGAGCCGAAGGCAGACGCTTAACGACTGAGCCACTCAGGCACCACTAAAGATTTTATTCTTTTTTTAAAATTTTTTCTATTGTTATGTTAATCCCCATACATTATATCATTAGTTTTAGATGTAGTGTTCCATGATTCATTGTTTGTGCATAACAAGATTTTATTCTTATAATCAATGAAGGAAACAAGCAGATTGCAATTGCTTCAAATAAAAGTAAGGACATTGCCAACATGGTGAACTAAGAGTTTTCTGCCATCTCCCCACAAAGAACACCAATTTAGAGAATCACCCTGGGACAAGGGAGACTTGTACAAGTCCAGGTTTCCAGTGGGGAAGTTCCAGACACCATTAAAGTAAAAGTATTAAAGATAACTACAGCTACAATAACTTGTTAATGTATACACTATCTAAAAAGAGGTAAATTGTGACATCAAAAGCATGAACTGTGTGTGTGGAGTGGAGTAAAAGGGCAGAGTTTTTGTATAAAATTGGAGTTATCACTGTAAAATAGACTGCTACATCTATAAGATGTTCTATGTAACCTTCAGAGTAGCCACAGAGCAAAAACCTAAAGAACATACACAAATGATAAAGAGAGGGAAATCAAAGCAATCCACTATGGAAAACCATCAATTGACAAAGGAATACAATAGCAGAAGATGGTATTAATAAGTCCTTGTCTATCAATGATTACTTTAAATGTAAATAGATTAAATTTTCCAATAAAAAGGCATAGAGGGGCCAAATGAGGTGGCGGGGGGGAATGAGACCCAACTATGTGCTGCCCATATGAACTTCAAGGACACACATAATCTCAAAGTGAAGGGAGGGAAAAAGATTCCACACAAGTAGAAACCAAAGGGCAGCAAGGATAGTGATACCTGTATCAGGCAATCTAGACTTTAGGTCAAAACCTTGTAAAGAAAGAAAGAAGTTTATCATATAATGACAAAAGGGTCAATTTTTCAAGAGGATATAACAATTTAAAATATATATGCACTCAACATAATACATACACCAAAATGGCATATTTGGAGGTGGTATGTTCTGCTCCTCTTCAAGTGAGCAATGGAAGTAACTCATCATGAACAAATGCATCACATCACAAAGTATGTTGATATTATATCCTATCGTAACATTAGAAGACCAAGACATCCAGCTCAAGGAGAGGCAGTGAATTTGCCCTTCCTCCACCGTTTTGTTCCTATTCAGACCATCAGTGGATTGAAGGAGGCCAACCCCCCACAGTGGGGAGGATGATCATCTTTCCCCAATCTACCAATTCAAATGCTAATCTCTTCCAATAACACCCTCATAGACACACCTGGAGATAACGTTTTACCATCTCTCTGGGCATCTTTTGGCCCACATATGATTAACTATCACACCCTCCCTGGCTCTGCACCCCCAGAACCTAGCACACCACTTGGCCCAAAGAAGATGCTCAGCAAGTCTTTCTGAATGATTTCTGAATGGCTGAGATGTGTGAGCAGCTTCCAAGGCTTATGTCACAAGGCCTTCTGCTGTACTCCCATTAAAGCCACCTTTTGGGAGGCAGGAGGCAATAAAAGGTTGGACTTGATCCCCAGATGGGTCACACACCCTCAATACATTATCCTGTCAGAAGAGACTTCTGGCCCATCCCTGTGAAGTGGTTGGGACCTGTGCCTCATTTCCTCACACAAGGACATGCCCCTGCCTCTCTAGAGCCTCAGACCTGGCTGTATCCCATGGCCTGAGGGGACCTATGCACTCACTCCCAGAAGGACATCTGGCAGATAGGATGCACCCAGACCGATACTTATCTGTTGACATTTCCATGACTGGAAAGTTTCTCAGGGTAGCTCCTAGCTGGGGCTCCAATGAGGTTCAGAACCTTAGCATAGATGAGATTTCTCTGGGAAATTACCTTACACACGTGAGCAGCCACTGGCCACACCATCACCAGTCAACAACCTTTCTAGCACCTTATAATCCATCAGTGTGGAAAAGCCCAGTGTCCAGAACCAATCAAATCCAACAAAACTGTCACACAGTGGGGACTCCATCAACAACCCGTGGCTTCTAACAAGCAAGGATGCTCTGGCCATGGTCCGTGGAGAATGGGATGGACTTGACTTCCATTGACCCTTCACTGTAACTATGCAAGGAATTCTACACACGTTAAATAATTTAACCTAAAAACCATCCTGTGAGGAGGGCATTCTTCTTCTTTTTGTGTAGATAAGAAGATCCAGGTTCAGAGGAGGTGGTAAGATGTCCAGCCGGAATCCATGCTGGCACCTAGAGCTTTGCCCTCTATATGCTGAAATGTCTCCTGTCTTTGCCAGTGTTTGCACCTGTGCCCCATCTTGTGTTGGTTTCCTGGTCAGACTTGACCAGTGGGGAGTTCGTCATTCCTAATGTTAGCTTGTGTCACTCACCTAGCACAAGGGAAAGAACTATGGCTTCTTTTAGCCAAAACAGCCCCACAGTTCTGAGGATGAAAAGCAGCCCTGCTCAACTGGTGTTTGTTGTGTACTTCGGTTCACTGTTTAATTTCCTCATTTGAACATTTTGCTTTTATGCATCTTACCAAAGGGGAAAAAGAGAGAGAGTAGTCTATAGTTTCCAAAATTCTTTCATTTTCTGAGCATTTGCCTCCTAATCTGGCAGAAAATGAGCAAGAGGACCCTCCCCTTGGCTTGAAATGAAATCGTTCTGAGGCTTCCTGAAGTCCCCCGTCCAGCCACTGGAAAGCTGTGCCCAGGCCATCCATACATCAAAACCCAATGGCCCTTTCCCTCTCTGTCCATCGCAGGCTTCCTCAAGCAGAGCTCTAAACTCGTTTATTCAATGAAATGGAATGGTTCTCTTGTGAGTCTCTCCCTCAGTACAGCAGAACAACAAGAATGGCAGAGTTGAGAAATGGCGGGGGGGGGGGGGGGGGGGGCGGGGAGAGGGCGCGCATGTGGAATGCATTCGGATGCACATCTTGCCCGGCCCAGCTTGGTCTACCCTGAGCAGCTCTGTGTGTCTGGGAAAGAAGCATGACCCTTGTTCTATCTGCCTAATCAGCAGTTCTCTGCCCTTATCAATCCAGCCAGCTGCTTCCCTGCCACATACTGGCTTCAGGACGGAAGGGGATGGAGAGATGAGGCTGGTGCTGAGATCAACACTCATCTATTCAGTGCATACCTGCCAGCTCTCTGGTCTGTCTTTGCCTCGTGGAAATGTTTCCTTGTTAGCTAGGATTGGGCTACGAAGCTGGAGATCACCTGGTCTTTGTGGACCATAAAGTGGGGAAGCAGAGCAAAACTGGGACCATTGCTGGATGCTCATCGCACCCCTAGTGGAGCTGAGAGGGGCTAGGACACTGGGCCCAAGGGTGCTGCTTCCTCCTCTGGCTGCATGTGGCTCAAAAAAGACATCAGACAGAAGCTTGTGTGGCCCAGGAATGTCCCTGCATCCATGAGCTAATCAGCCTGGTTGCCTGGAAGTCATTTAGAACTCATTATGGAGGCCTTTGGAAGGGCCCACCTTCAGATAAGGACAGGTATTTGCTCTCCCAAGCAGCTAATACTATTAAAACAGGCTTTTTTCTTCTACAGCAAACATTATAAGTGATGGTGAAAGCCTGAGTAACTTCCCCCTAAAATGGGGAAAAGGGGAAGGATTTCTGTTTCTGTTTTTACCTCTTCTATTCTAGTGGCCTGGAGGTTCTAACCAGTGCAAAGAGATGTGGAAAAGAGATAAAAGTATGTATCAGGAAGGAAGTTGTAAAACTAGCCTCAATTTGCAGGGGATGTGATTAACTGAAAAGAAAATCCTAAGGTATCTACAAGAAAAAAGGCTTGAATTTTGCAACATTACATGATACCAAGTCAACATATAAAAATCAATTGCATTCCTATACACAAATGCCAAACAGTTTAAAATAAAATGTAAAATGCCATTTATAATAGTGTCAAAAACATCAAATACTTATGGATAAATTTAACAAATTTATCAGTGCAAAACCTCTACACCAAAATCTATAAAACACTCATGAGAGAAATCAAAAAAGAGAGAAATATTTCATGTTTCTGATTGAAGGATTTATGTTATTAGAATACCATTTCTCCAAAATTGACCTGTTTATTCAATAAAATCCCAATTGAAAACCCAGAAAAATTTTTCTACAAATTGACAAGATAATTTTATAATTCATAAGGAAGGCAAAGGTATAAGAATCACCAAAGTAACCTTAAAAAAATAAGGCAGGAGACTTACCAAAATTTACTATATAGCTGCAATATTTGTGACAGACCTGCATCAGTAAAACAATAGGTGATAGAATGGAGCACAGGACAGAAATAGGCTAACAGATACCACCAAATGATTTCTGACAAGGAAGCTAAGCCAATTCAGCAGGGAAAATGGTACCAGGAAAAGTGGATCCACATGAAAAGGTAATGAAGAGGGCCTTGACTCCTCCTTCTCCTTTCTTCTCAACTGAGGGGTTAGGCAGACTTCATAAAGAAGACACAAAAAGCACAAACCATAAAGTAGAAGTTTGGGAAATCATAGTACCATGCAGACAGCGGGGAAAGAGTCACTTTGAGGAGAAACTTGACAAACACTACCTCCACCCAGGTGATCAAGGTCAACATTAGGAGTGATGAGTCATGTTGATATAAGACACCCTTGGTATGATGTGATGAGAATGGCACTTTACCATGCGATCTTCCCAAAAGCCCATAACCCCAGTCTGATCATAAGAAAGACATCATACAAATCTCAGTTGAGAGCCATCTCCAAAATACCTGAGTACTGCTCCTCAAAACTGTCATGATCATTAAAAAGCAGGGAACATCTGAGAACCTATCACAGCCAAGAGAAGCCTAAGGACACATGAAGACTAAATGCCATGGGGTCAAAGATTAGTTGACCATAGAGTTGATAGAGGGTCCATTTCTGGGCTCTCTATTCTGTTCCAGAAATGGACCCTCAACTCTATGGTCAACTAATCTTTGACAAAGCAGGAAAGAATGTCCAATGGGAAAAAGACAGTCTCTTCAACAAATGGTGTTGGGAAAATTGGACAGCCACATGCACAAGAATGAAACTGGACCATTTCCTTACACCACACACAAAAATAGACTCAAAATGGTTCAAAGACCTAAATGTGAGACAGGAGTCCATCAAAATCCTAAAGGAGAACACAGGCAGCAACCTCTTCGACCTCAGCCGCAGCAACTTCTTCCTAGAAACATCGCCAAAGGCAAGGGAAGCAAGGGCAAAAATGAACTATTGGGACTTCATCAAGATAAAAAGCTTTTGCTCAGCAAAAGAAACAGTCAACAAAACCAAAAGACAACCGACAGAATGGGAGAAGATATTTGCAAATGACATATCAGATAAAGGGCTAGTATCCAAAATCTATAAAGAACTTACCAAACTCAACACCCAAAGAACAAATAATCCAATCAAGAAATGGGCAGAAGACATGAACAGACATTTTTCCAAAGAAGGCATCCAAATGGCCAACAGACACATGAAAAAGTGTTCAACATAGCTCGGCATCAGGGAAATCCAAATGAAAACCTCAATGAGATACCACCTCACACCAGTCAGAATGGCTAAAATTAACAAGTCAGGAAAGGACAGATGTTGGCGGGGATGCGGAGAAAGGGGAACCCTCCTACACTGTTGGTGGGAATGCAAGCTGATGCAACCACTGTGGAAAACAGGATGGAGGTTCCTCAAAAAGTTGAAGATAGAGCTACCATATGATCCAGCAATTGCACTACTGGGTATTTACCCCAAAGATACAAATGTAGGGATCCGAAGGGGTACGTGCACCCCGATGTTTATAGCAGCAATGTCCACAATAGCCAAACTGTGGAAAGAGCCAAGATGTCCATTGGCAGATGAATGGATAAAGAAGTGGTGGTATATATATACAATGGAATATTATGCAGCCATCAAAAGGAATGAGATCTTGCCATTTGCAACGACGTGGATGGAACTGGAGGGTGTTATGCTGAGCGAAATAAGTCAATCAGAGAAAGACATGTATCATATGACCTCACTGATATGAGGAATTCTTAATCTCAGGAAACAAACTGAGGATTGCTGGAGTGGGGGTTGGGGTGGGAGGGATGGGATGGCTGGGTGATAGACACTGGGGAGGGTATGTGCTATGGTGAGCGCTGTGAATTGTGCAAGACTGTTGAATCACAGATCTGTACCTCTGAAACAAATAATACATTATATGTTAAGAAAAAAAAAAGAAGAAGATAGCAGGAGGGGAAGAATGAAGGGGGGGAAATCGGAGGGGTAGACGAACCATGAGAGACGATGGACTCTGAAAAACAAACTGAGGGTTCTAGAGGCGGGGTGGGGGAGAATGGGTTAGCCTGGTGATGGGTATTAAAGAGGGCACGTTCTGCATGGAGCACTGGGTGTTATGCACAAACAATGAATCATGGAACACTACATCAAAAACTAATGATGTAATGTATGGTGATTAACATAACAATAAAAAATAAAATAAATAAATAAATGCCATGGGGTATCTTGGCTGGGATCCTGCAACAGAAAAAGGCCACTAGGTAAAAACTAAGGGGATCTAAATAAACTACAGAATTTAGTTAATAATTATGTATTAATATTGGTTCACTAATTCTGACAAATATACTATACTAACTATATTAAGATGTTAAAAATAGGGGAACTGGATGTGGGGTACATGGAAACTTTCTGTTCCCATAATAATTCTGTAAACCTGAAGCTGCTCTAAAATTTAAAAATTTATTTTAAAAAAGCCATGGAAGTGGGGGGAGATTGATAAATTAAACTTTATCAAAGTTAAAATTTACTCATCAAAAATCACCCTCAAGAATACTTCCTAATTCATTTTATGAGACCAACATTACCCTAATACCAAAACAGACAAAAACATTATAAGAAAACAAAAGTACGCACTAATATCTCTCATGAACAGAGGTGCAAACATCCTCAACAAAATATTAGCAAATCAAATCCAAAAAAGTATAAAAAGAATTATATACCACAACCAAGTGTGATTTATCCCAGGTATTCCAAGGCTGCTTTAACATTCAAAAATCAATTAATATAATCCATTGCATCAACAGACTAAAGAAAAAAATCATATGATCATATCTACAGATGCAGAAAAATCCAATACTCATTCATGATAACAATTCTCAGTAAACTAGGAATAGCATGGAACTTCCTCAACTTGATAGAGGCTATCTATATGAAGCCTACAGCTAACATACTTAATGGCAAGAAACTATAATCTTTCCAACTAGGATCAGGAACAAGGCGAGAATGTCCTTTCTTACCACTCCTTTTAAATATTGTACTACAAGTCCTTGCTAATGAAATAAGGCAAGCAAAGGAAAGAAAATGTATACAAATTGAGAAGGAAGACCTATAACCTTTGTCTTTGTTCACAGGTGACATGGTTGTCCATGTAGAAAATCTAAAAGTGTAGACAGAAAAAAAAAAAAAAATCCTGGAATTAGTAACTGATTATAGCGAGGCTGCAGGATACAAAGTTAATCTAAAGAAGTCACTTTCCTATACAAGAGCAATGAATAAATGGAATTTGAAATTAAAAAGATAATACCATTTACATTAGCACTCAAAAAAATGAAATACTTAGGCATAAATCTAACAAAATTTGACAAGATGTGTATGTGGACAACTATAGCACTCTGATGAAAGAAATTTTAAAAAACTAAATAAGAGCTATTCCATGTTCAAGTATAGAAAGACTCATTACTATTAAGATGTCAGTTTTTCCCAACTTAATGTGTAGATTCAGTGCAATCCCAATCAAAATTCCAGCAAGGTATTTTACGGAGACTGACAAAAGTGATTATGACGTTTATATGGCGGGGCAAAAGACCCAGAACAACCTATACAATACTACAAAACAAGAACACATTTGGAGGACTGATTACTTTCAAGACTTCTTAGAAAGCTGCAGTGATCGGGATAGTGTGGTGTTGGTGAAAGAACAGACAAACAGGTAACTGTCACAGAATAGAGAGCCCTGAAATGGATCCCCATATAAATATAGTCAATTACTCTTTGGCAAAGGAGCAAAGGTGGTACAAAGGGGTATCTGTACACATGTGTTCCTTGCAGCATTATTTACAATAGCCGAGACATGGGAACAAAATAAACAATGGATAAAGAAAATGTGAGACACACACACACACAGAAATATTATTCAGTCATACAAAAGAAGGAAATTCTGCCACTTGAGGCAACATGGATGAGCCTGGAAGACATTAGGCTAAGTGAAATAAGTCAGACAGAAAGACAAATACTATGTGCTATCTTTTACATGTGGGATCTGAAAAATGTCAAATTCATAGAAACAGAGTTTAGAACAGTGGCTATCAGGGGTTGGGGGATGGAGGAAATGGAGAGATGCTGCCAAAAGGTACAAAGTTGCAGTTAGGTACAATGAACAAGTACATTACGGGCAGCATAATGGATACAGTTAGTAAGACCATGTTGTACACTGGGAATTTGCTAAGAGACTGAATTTCAGGAACTCTCAGCATACACAAAGGTAACTATGTGAGGAAATGATATGTTAACTAGATTGACTGTGGTAATCATTTCACTATATAGATGTTATATCAAATATTGTGTTGTACATCTTAAATATATACAATTATTATTAAAAAATAATTTTTAAAACCCAGCTTTCTGGGCTAAGTACCCAGGGGACTAAAAGCAGGAGCATAAGCTCAGCTTAAGACCTAGAGATTCCTAATTGATATGGACAGTTTAAAACTACTTTCCCATTAAATTTTTCTATGACATTTTTTGTGAAGAATCAAAAGACTCTTGTTCTGTCTTGCTGTTCAGAAGTGTTAGCCGAGGTGGCGAACATGAGATTCAGTGAGGAAAATGCCAGAAGCCATCTGCGAGGGCTAATATCTCATTCTGCTTTTGCATAAATGATGCTGTGGCCCCTTCATCTCCCTGCTGCCTGCTGTCCGTGCTGATGGCACAGCCCCCTAGGTGACTAGCTAAATCAACCCAGTGAGAGCTCTACCATGGCTTGTCGTGTTTAGCAGGGTGAAACTTCAAAGTTCCAGCGTCCTAGTCACGGAATGCAAAGTGAGCTCTCTCCCAAGCTTTGGAGTGAAGCAGGCAGGCCGTTTTTTTTCTCTACAGGAAACGTTATGCTTTATTATTCCACACTTAAGTTTATCAAAAATTTACACGCAACACCAAGATTAAAATGAGTCGAAGATCTACCAACATTATATTGGCATCAGATACCTTCACATCTTAGAGTAAGTTCCCAGGCCACCTGGGATATGCTAAAAGATGAAGAATTTCTCCCAGCATTTGCGACCACCACCCTTAGGCCATATTAGCAGTTGGAGTCGTCAGTAGAAAGGAAATTAAACAGAGTATAACTTTTCTATCTTTGAATGCATTCTTATACCTCGTTGACAAAGATGACTGACGAGTTCAGGGATGATGAGCAGGGGGTGGAGGGGTGCTGGGAAGAAGGGGGTTAGTTTCAAGGAATCTTACTGGAGGCAGGTCATTTTAGTTGTGCACCAAATACAAGTCTCCCTGGCAGAGAGGAGCAAAGAGCACACAGTCTTGGAGAATTTCTATAGAAAGCCTTCCACTTCGTGGTTGCTTGGGTCCAACAGGACTGCAGCCACAGTAACTGGCCCTTCTCAAGAGTGGGAGTCCATCTCTTTTGGGAACATGGGGAAGAGGGCCCTACTCCAGGCTCTTGCGATATTTAGCTTGGGCTCTAGCCTATGTCCAAGAAAGAAGTAAACGGCGTTGGTGGTATAGTGGTGAGCATAGCCGCCTTCCAAGGAAGAAGTAAACGTAGGGTGGGTTCACACCAGAACATGGGTGTGGTAGGCTGAATCAGGGCTCCCAAAGGTGCCCACATCCCTGTGGCAAGAACCTGTGACCAGGCATCCATAGATGTGATGAAGATAAGCATCTGAATTACCTGGGAAGGTTCTCATAAGGGGAGGCAAGAAGATCAAAACAGAGGGGAAAGTGATGTGACACCATAAGCAGAGACAGAAGATGGCTTTGAATATGGAGGAAGGGGCAACCAGCAGCCTCTAGATGCTGGAAGTAGCAGGACAGTCTCTCCTGGAGCCTCCAGAGGGACCAGCCCTGCTGGCACCTTGAAACTCGCCTACACTTTAGATCTCTGAAACTTCAATAGAATAATTCCATGCTGTTTTAAGCCACTGACTTCGTGGTCCTTATGCAGTGGCAGGGAGAGAGAGGTTCTGGGCTTGGCGACCCCTCAGCCAACCCTCAGGAGGCCAGGACTAATGACTGCTGTGTCCCTGGAGGTCAGTTGGTGGAACAAACAGACGTGCCACCAAAGGGCAAACCTGTGCTCAGCACAAACACGTGTGGGGTTGGGTTTCTGCCTCTTGAGGACACCACTGGACCCACGGTGGCCAGAGCTCTCCTCTCTGGGCTGTGTGTGAGGACCACAGCAGAGATGGATGCCTATTGCAGCAACACCCCTCCAGAGAACACGTGTGACAGCAACTAGGCAGTACCGATGGCAGAAGCACCCCTCCCGGGCGCCTGGGTGGCTCAGATGGTTAAGTGTCTGCCTTCGGCTCAGGTCATGATCCCGGGGTCCTGGGATCGAGTCCCACATCGGACTCCCTGCTCCTTGGGAGCCTGCTTCTCCCTCTACCTCTCTCTCTCTCTCTGTCTCTCATGAATAAATAAATAAAATCTTTAAAAAAAAAAAAAAAAAAAAAAAGAAGCACCCCTCCCAAGAATTTTACGAATCTAGAAGTGGTCTTCCTTAACCTTAGGTATCTCAGTATTAATTGCTCCATTAGGGATTCTTTGGGAGCAGGGATTAAAAAATAAATTTATTTTATCAGTTACCTCTTTGAGTCTATTACAGCCCCATCTGCAGGTCCCTAACTTCTAGAGATGGCTCAGGCAGCACCCCAGATTCAAACAGGAGTGCTCCCCAGACCGACAACACACACCCACAGCATGACTGCAGCCGGACCTGCTCAGGAAAGGGCCTCTGAACACAGAGAGAGTCCCTCTGTCCTCTACACACAGTCAAGGTCCCCTGCACATCCACACAGTTTGACCGCATGACATTGAGAGGCTGTTTTCACCCAGCAAAGGACATGTGTGGATAAGTCACTTTTAAGCACTGCAGTTCTGAGTGCAGCTGTGCAGAGTTTCTAGCGAATTCTATAATTTGTGGACACAGATGCCCATTAGAATAGAGCTGCTTTAAAGTTACCTTTAAAGGGCACACTCACTGGTTTGCTTAAAATTGGAGTCCAGTTAAGAGCTAACTGGGTCCCCCCTGAGACTCTGAAAGGGACACGTTACAGAGGAGAGAGTGGACACTGAATCCGGGAGAAGGGCTGGGCAGGGTTACTCCTGAACAAGAACGTGGTCATGATCTCAAAAAAATAATAAATTCCTCATTCACTCAGTTCACTCCATGTACCCAGCACATGCTTACCAAGTACCCACCACATACCCCATGTTATGGCAACAGAAAATCACTGACAGCCTTCCTCCAGCTCATGTTCTGGGGGGGAGACTTAAACAAATTAACCCTATAATATAAGAGAATAAATGCAGTGAAGATTGTAAAGCTGGTAGGGGTGGGGTGCAGGAGGGGCGTTAGCTCTCTAGTGGGGGTGGTTGAGGTCAGGCGGTGTGAGGAGGGGTCACATAATTGATGGGAAGGAGCCAGCCAAGTGCAGATCTGGGGAAAGAGCACCCACTAGAGGCACAGCACATGCAAAGGCCATGAGGTGGGAATTGCACGGTGAGCTTGAGGAGCAGTAATGAGAGCTGCATGGCTGGAGAAGGAGACCAAGGGGGCAGGGGAGGATGGAGCTCAAAGCCCCAGGGGGGCAGTTGTGACGGACACTGCAGGCCTGACGTCAGCACCTCAGGGTGAGCATCTCCACATTGTTGAGAACAATTTTGCAGCAGTGAAAGCAGGGCAATTGGGATGGGGATGCGGATGGGAACCTCACCGTGAGCTGGGAGTGTCCTGAGTACTGAACAGAGACCTTCTCACATGACTTCCCTGTAGGAGGCACAAAGGCAACCCCATTTGATAGAGGAGGGGAGTGGGGATGAGGAAGGTCAAATGATTTTCCCACAGTTCCTCAGTTAACAAGTGGTGACATCAGGATCTGAACCCACATTTGCTGTTACACACCGCACAATACCACCTACATCTTGGTTCACACGCTGCTAGTGATGAGAGGCCCTTCACCTTGCCCCTCGCCACCCTGATGTGGAGCAGAGGGTCTGCCTTCTGGAGGGAGAGGCTTCCTCCCGGAGCTCTGCCGCAGTGTACCCTCAGAGACGGTGTGAGCTGCTTGTGGCCAGACAGGTACGTGTAGCTGCAGACCTCCGAGCTACAGAACTCCCTGGGAGGCAGGACCTCTGCTTTGCCCAGTTCTGGGAGCGCCCTCCACGGAGGACACTGTGTGATGCTGCCTTCTGAGCTTTGTGATGCAGTGACCCGTGCCCGCCACAGCTGGGAGCAGGAGGGGAAGCGGCGCTGAGAGCTGATTCCCTTGCAGGGCTGTCCATCTCAGTGGATTTTGCTCCAAGCACCCTCCAGCCTCTCAGCTCGGCCAGAATGAGTGGCCTGCAATGAGCAGTGTTGGGTCCCTGGCCCCCCAGGTGAGCTCACCTCAGACAGTGATGGTCCAGGGCGAATGTATGGTGCACCCAGAGGTCAAGGGACCACTGTGGGTGGAGGGGATGCTGAAGAGCCGTCTTCCCTGTGAGAGAGGACATAGGAAGGTCCCACTCCTGCCCGCCCTCCTTCACCCCTCTGGGAGACTGGTGTGTCTGGCCGCACACCAAGAGGACTGCACACCCCGGGGCCACGCACAGCAGAGCTGGACAGCTAATCACACGGTGGTTCTCAGCTCCCACATCTGCCCATACTTCTCATCACTGCTTACACCAGCAGCAATTAGACACACGGTCCCTGGCATCTGGAGGCTTCCAAACTGCCAAGGGCTAATTTTGAAGTTAAATATGATCAGAAACAGCAGAAACAGGACTGACTCAGAGATTCACAGAAAGCAGGGAAACAAAAGGCTTCCAGTGGGTACCTTAATGTTTACAACACTGTTCATCCATCAGAACTGCTGATGGAGAGGCTGCTGGGTTTGTTCTGGGCGCTGGGGTGCAGCCAGTGGTAAGGCAGCTTGAACACCTCACCCCGACAGGGATCGCCAGGCCCCAAGGAGTGAGATCACACGCCCACACTCATGGCTCATGCTGACTCACAGCTAAGGCACAGGCAAACCTGCACACACACGTAGCACAGTCCCAGGGGCCATGTCACCCAGGACCTACTGGGGACAGAGGGCCCTGAAGCCAATGAGATGGGCCAGTAGAGACCAGCTTCCCAAGAAGTCATGTCAGAGCTGCTGACGCTGGAACTGAAGGTCACTCTCGAGTTGCTGAGTGAGAACCTTCAAGAGCCCACGGGAGGTTCCTGGGGGCCCACTCTTCTCCCAGAAATGTGTCCTCCGGATTGGGTGCAGACCCACATTCCACTTGCTTCCCCCTGGCCATCACCCCTCATCCACAGCTGGAGCTGCCATCAGCGCCCTTGACCTGAGCCTGCCCTGTCCTGGCCCGGCTGACAGCCTCCAGGGAGGAAGGACACTCGTCCTGGGTGTCCATCTTCTTCCTCTGCATCCTGGGGAAACTGCACATCTCACCTCATCTCTGAACTGCCCCGACGCCTACAGAAAGCCCAAGTGGTGGGTATGGTGGCAGAGAGAATGCAGAGGGTCCAAAAGATGAATCCCTCATCTGGGGTCATGCTGGTGCAAACAGAAGGAGCTAAAATGCCCAGTATATTCATCCAAGGAAGATCCTCCCTCAGAACCGGAGAGCCATGACTGCAACCCCCATCTCTGTTCAAGAATGTAAATCGATGACATTTATTTAGTACCGTTTCTTGAGTACTCACTAGGAACTAATTGTTGCTTCATACACTTTCTTTTTTTTTTTATTAAAGATTATTTATTTATTTATTTATTTGAGAGAGAGAGAATGAGAGACAGGAGAGCACGAGAGGGAAGAGGGCAGAGGGGGAAGCAGACTCCCCGCCGAGCAGGGAGCCCGATGCGGGACTCGATCCCGGGACTCCAGGATCCTGACCTGAGCCGAAGGCAGCCGCTCAACCGACTGAGCCACCCAGGCGCCCGCTTCATACACTTTCTGTCAGTTACTATAGTATAATCTGCCCCCACCCCTCCCCACTGGCCTCTCGAAGCAGGTGTTGCTGTAGCTCACACAGATGAAGAAGAGCCTGGAGTTCTGAGAGCTGATGTAGCTCCCTGAGGCCTGACCCGCCTCTGATGTGGACTCCAGGGCTGGGTGTGGGCCTCCCAGGCCTTCAGGGCCCACTGGGGGCCAAGCCCTGGGTTTGACCCAGGTTATCATAGGAGTATGAGCCAGAAGTGTCAGGCCCTCCAGGACCCATGCAGCTAAATCCAGCAATCACTGAACATGATGAAGGTACTGGGGTTAATAGCTAAGTGATAGAGACCGGGTCTAGAAGAGAGAGCTAATCTAAAGTGTAGTCAGAAAGAATCCTAAGAGGAGAAAAGGCAAACGGCAGCAGAACCTGAGGAGGAATGGGATGCTTCCTGAACTGCCCCAGACAGGGTGGCCGGAGCCTCCCCACATCTGTGCACCCCAGGAATGGGCTCAAAGGACAAGTCCAGGGCCGCGGAGAGCTGAGGCGTCTCCTGAATCAGCAAAGAAGACACCTTAGCGAAGGTGCATGGCAGGCGGGGGGCTTGCTCTAGCCAGGTTCACCGGCCGATGGAGGTGGAGGCTGGAGTCAACCCCACCTCTGTCGGAGCTACTGACCACCTGAGGCGGTGTCCTCCCGTCTGATAAAGGACGACTAAATCTCCTTCCTTCTTTAGATCATAGGAGTGGTGGGAACATATGCCACCCTTCCTCAGGATGACAACACACATGCACACAAGGTGTCTAGGTAAACCGTGTGTCACAGTAGAGGGGAGCAGAAGGAATCCTTTCTCCGGAGAAAATGAGACACCTGTTTCCGGCCAGTCTTCCTGGGGCATCAGTCCTGCTGGGACTGGAGTAGGTAGATGTCTGTCCAGAGCAGGCGAGCCGCACAGGCTGAGTCTGAGACCCGCCTGGAGAGGCCTTGCCGGCGCCCTCTGTGCAGGGATGTCAGCCCGCCTGCTCGCACAGGACTGTCCCTTATCTGGGGCCACAGGGCTCATGGCCCATTTCCACCTGCACCACACCTTTCACCTCATTCCCTCAGCTTCCCCCCTCCAACCAGCTGTCAGGAGGCCTTCCCATCTGCCCCTTGGCTAAGCATTTGCACAGACAAATCTCCTGGGGCCAGCCCTGGGGCTCTCCCAGACCCTACCCTTTGTGAGCGCCCACAGCAGCTTTCCCACCGAAATGCCTCAGGAACCCCTGGCAGCTCCACACCAACAGGCTGCAGGGAAGGGTTGGGTCCTGTGTCCTTTCCCATCTTGCTTCCGACCTACATCTGAGACTAACCAGATGGTGACCAAAGGTCCGTGAGGACAGAGATGTCCATGGAAATGAAGCCGAGCAAGAGAGGGCATCACAGTCGAAGAGAAAAATACCAACTTCCACAAACATTCAGGACAGTGAACGGCTTGTCGCCGTACTTGCTGTTAGGGTGCAGCAGGGGCCTGGCAGGAAGTGAGCAGATGGGAGATGTCCATGGGAACACCCAAGAGCCCAACTTCCTCCTGCTTAGCCCTTCTCCCGATCAGATGCATTAGAGACCACAGCGTAGCCTCCCCTCCTACACCCTTCATGACCACATCTTGCTTCCTACTGTGGTAATTGAAACTTGTAATTTGGCCTTGATCAATAAAGGCAGTGGAGAAGATTTACACATTCAATTTTCACAAGAGGGCAGAAACAAGCAGGGATCTCTGCAGAGCTTTATTTGGACCCCTTCTAAAGGAAACAAACCCATCAGAGGAAATAGATCAGCAATTTCCTTTCCCTGTGGGATTTATGCTAGAGAGTTTGCAAATGGAAAATGCATTCGCTACCACCACTCTTTACAGCATTCAACTGCAAAGTGGGATGTTCGTCCTGTCGCTATTTTAAAACCTGTCTCAGGGTTGGGAGTACCTGCCTGAAATCGTCTTGGACCTAATTTTGCATGACGATGTAGCAAAGTGTGTCAGGAGGAGAAAAGAAGAAAATGCTGGCAAAGGAGAAGAGGCCCTAAGAGGGACCCAGAGCCAGTCTGGGCTCCGAGAAGCATAAAGCACGGGGCTGGAGGCGGAAGCCAGACAGGAGTGGGTGTGGGTGCGGGCGCGCACGTGCCATCCGGAGAGACCACAAGGAAGCCGAGGCGTGAGAGGAGGCACAAGGCTGTGATTACAGCCCGTGGGGCCCAGTGGGGACGTGGCCTTGTGGAGGCTGCTCCTTTGCTGGGGTGACATTTGCCCTGAGCGTGATCTTTCTGTGGCTCAGCCCATGGTCAGGCACCTCCCCACCCCTTCCTTCCCTTCTCCCTGTGATGTCTGGCACAGATGAGGAACCAAGGAAGTGAGGGCGTATGGTCAGCCTGTAATAAAACCCCGGGCCAACGCCACGGTTTCCTACAGCACACACACACGTACACACACTCACGCATGCCCACACACAGAAACACACCACACTCACACTCACATTCATGCCCACCATCCACAGGCACACACACTCACTCACACACATCTGGATCTGGCCACAGCCTGGACTCGGCTCACGGGCTGACGTGGACCCTGCCACGGGTGAGGGTTGGGTTGACAGTCTGGGCCACTCAGATGTCCTGGCCCTGAGCCTGGTCCAGCTGAGACCCTCGAAGGTGCCCTGCCTCATGCAGCCCATTTCAAATTACAGCTGCTCTGATCTCCAAGAAACCAGTTTTTTAAAAAGCTAAGCTACTTACTTTTTATGCTTTTGTAAAAGTTCTGTAACACAGAGCAAATCAGACTTGGTTTTCAGCAGCATTTTCTCCCAGCAGAAAGATGCCCGGCCCCCAGGCACCTGTCACTGTTTCTTCTGACAGGGAGCACAGCTGGTTGGAGCTGGAGCCTCATTGCCCAGCCCGGCTGCAGGCCGTCCCTGATGGCCACATGAGCACGTGGTGGCTGCTCCCAGTGCAGTCCTCTTAACCATGTTTCTGCTGACATCATGAGCCATTCTCCCTAAGAGTCAGAAAGTGGGGGAAAGGTTCGTTTCCATACCTGTAGTCTGTTGGGTTCAGTTTTGGGGGAAGTGTCTCCATCCCTTCCTTCCCCTACATGTGTACTTGCACTAAGCCAGTCACTCACAGTGGCTGCCTCCCTCACATGCAGAAGCCATGCTGGCCCCGGGGACTCGTGGTAAACACGGTGCCCGCATGGCCAGGCACACCGCTCCGTTCAGTGTGGGACCTGGCTCAGAGCAAGGCCATGCATTCCTGGGAGGCGGCAGAATCCTGCAGAGGGGTCAAAACCAGAGGCTGGGGGTCCCAGCTCTGCTGTTCACCCACCACAGGGTCCCCGACTGCACCAGCCTGTCCAGGCAGCTTGGCTAATGCCAACCCCTAGGACTTTGTGAAAACCGAAGGACGGGCCACACTCAGCAAGAGGCAGTGTCACCAGCCCACAGAGGCACCGGGAGAGGAGCTCCGGTAGAGACTCGGGCTCCAAGCGGTAAGTGGCTGAGCCACTAAGAAGGTTCCTGTCTGCGCGGCCCTGGCTGGGCCCTCAGCCTAAAGCGCCCAACTCCAAGGAGCACCCCAGCCTCCGGGCTCCTCCCACCTAAGGAAGGCTGGTCTGGCTCCTTCCTGAGGCTGCTGTGGCTGTCTCCTCCCACCACACATGCTGGGGAAACACGGTCAAAAGCGTCACCCACAGAGGGAAAGAGCAGTTGGGACCACAGCACTCATGGCCACGGCCATGTGACAATGAGGGAGGAGCCTGAATTGGGCAGTCCAGCACCATTCCAACAGCCTTGTGCTCCGCCCTCTGATCCATGGGCCTCTGACCAGCAGCAGGCCAAGCGTGAGTGCTAGCCCCTGCAGCCCAGTGACCTGCCCCCCACCAGCTGTGCCGGCTGAGCGGGCCCCCAACAGCCCCTTCGGGTGAAGCAAGCGTGGTGGGTAGTTGGGACCCTCCCTCCCGAGCCCTCCCCGTCCCTACCCACAGCCAGGTGAGCTGCATCTGGAGGGACTGGAGCAGGGAGGGTCTCCCCAGGCACTCACGGATGGGGACCCAGAGGATGGGGTCTGTTATAGCCCCTAGGAAATGTAAACTGCCTGTTCCAAGTTTGGTCTCCAGGAGAAGTGGGCTTGCTCATGTGTTCCTTAGTTCCTCATTTGTTCACTTAGTGTGTTTATCTACACCAGACTCTCAGGTCATGCAGGGATCGTGGTAAAGCCCGCAAACTCTCTCAGAGTCCTGCTCCTGCCCGAGGCAGCAGATGCCCCTTGTTACTGACAAGAAGGCCTCACCCGGTGGTCCGGGTGGCCAAGCACTTTGCTCAAAGTGCGAGCTCAACTATCACGAGACACCTCTGCTCAGGGGGACCTTGCCCTACACATGAGAGGATCACCTGCCCACCATCCCACAGCCAGTGAAAGGTCAAGACTATGGACTGACTGCTTGGGAAGAAATGGCTCCCTCCCAACAGACCCCTGTGAGTGACCATTAGAAGGAAAGTGTCCCCCAGGAGCCTTGGTGGTCTTTCCAGCCAGAGGGTAGAACCCCAGTTCTGTGTCAGCCCGCAAAGCGAAGGCCTTCACTGTGGAGAGAGCAAGGCTGGTGTTTTGAATACACCTGATCGCGTGGTCTCCTGCTGTGTGGCCAGTCTCCCAGCTCTGGTCCTGGAGCAGCCCGCGGGAGAGGCCCGTGCATACTTTTTAGCTGGCTGCAGTCAGTACCATCGCGGTACAGAGGCAGAAGGCTCTGTCTTTCTTCTGCCTGGTGCAGGCATGCAGTATGTGTATGTGTCGGAGTGTGGGGGAGGGCGGCAGCACCCCAGCCTGCAGGAGGGGCAGCCCAGCCAGGAGAGCCCTTGCTGCAGACCCCATGAGGTCCTCCAGAGCGGGCCTGGCTCTCACTTAGCATATTTCCTCCCAAATCCTTCTCTCTGATTTTATCCTACAGAGGACCTGAGCTTTTCCATCAAAATCCGAGAAGCTTTTCCTTTGTCCTTGCTTTCTGCTGACATACTTGTTTCCCAAGGCACCCAGCCCAAATGCTTGAAAAGAAGGCAGAGCAAAGGGGTGAGCAGTGGCTGGTGGGTAAGGAGGAGGAAACTCGGATTAAATCTTAAGCCAGGTTGCCTGGAGATTATACCGTATCTGATGATCCCTGCCTTTCTGACTGGCTCATTCTGCTCTCTTGTTTGCTTTGTAGCTTATCCTGGGATGGGATTCGGGTGTCCCCACCTCGTCCCTGATGAGAGGAGCTGAGAGCTCTCAGCATCTGAAGCCTGGGCTGGGGTCAGCTGTGGGTCTGAGCAGGGGCCCTCCCTTGCCTGGTGCTGGATGTGCAGCAGGATGCGGTGGGAGGGGGCAGGGCTATGACCCTGCTGCCCTGAGTTCAGACAGCCGCTCCAGCCTCTCTGGTGCCTGGTCTAGAGGCTGGGCCCTCAGCCTGAAGCTCATAACTCCAAGGAGCGCCCCAGTCTCCAGGCTCTTCCCACATGGGTAAGGCTGGTCTGGCTCTTCTTGGCTGCAGCAGCCCACAGACTGGAGACCTGGTGAGTCAGCGCGTCAGCCACTTCTTTTCCCCATGAGCTGTACAGCTCTGCCCTGCAAACCCAGAGCTGTGAACACCAGGGGAAGCATCAGGGCCCTTGGCCTACCTGGCTCAGGTGTGATTGTCCAGGCCCCAAGCTCAGACTCGGCACCTCAGGCAAGCAAGGCAGGATGCCATCGAGAAGGCCAACCGGGCCCCGCCAAAGCCACCACCCTGTCCATGGACCCTCAGAGCCCCAGGACAGCAGAGAGGTCACCTGAGGAGGGGTCAGTCCCTGGGCGCCACTGGTTCCACTGGGCTCTCCACATCAGCCTGGCCTGAGGAATCAGATTCTTCCTACAAAAGCCTTGGTGGGATTGGCTGGCCCTTGATGTCTTGGGAGATAAAAGAGGCAAATACTGCCAATTATTTATTTCCCTCAAATACACAGAGAATGAGACCCAGCAGCACATGGAGTGGACTGCAAAGTTTGTGTCCCCCCCGCCAACCAAGGAGGTGCTTTTGTTTTGCTGTGGGGAGGAGTTTGTGCTCGTCAAAGGGTGGCCAAACACTGGCTCTGCTGACCCGAACCCTGGAGGGTCTCCTGGGACCGGGGTCAGACACCGTCAGCCCCACACGGCCTGTGGGAGCAATGCGCAGGTACCAGGGGTCTGCTCTCCGGTGTTTCCTTCTGAGCCCCCTGTCCGCTCAAGAACCCTCCACAGGCCTGGTGCAAAATCTCCACATCCCTTGGGGTTCTGACCCAGGCCCAGTACCGGGCCTATGGCAGACTCTGAGTCCCCCTGAGGTCACCTTCTTGTAGACCAGCACTTCGATCCTCCCCTCTCCATTGCTGATGGAAACTGGCCACCAACAAGTCCAGCAGGGGCCCTGATTTGCTTTTTGGGAGCAGAGGTCCGAGTGGGACCTGGAGATGGGGCAGGAGGCCCCCAGGAGAGGGGCAGCCGGACATACACGCTCTGGGGCTACCGAGGAAACGACTCCTACCTGCTGCCCCAGAGCTCCCAAGGCCCATCTCTGGCCTTGTTCTGCGGGTCCCACCCAGTGGAGGCTGCAGCTGCCTCTGGCCAAGGGCATGTGTGTGCCTCTGCATGTGTCTGTGTGTCTGTGTCTCTGTCCTGTGTGTGCCTGTGTGTCCGTCTGCCTGTGTCTGTGTCTACTTGCTCATAGGACAGTCAGAAACCATAGCTCAGGCCCTCCTCTCTCTGGCCTACTGTTGGGGGCCACAGGGAGGTCAGTGTCTTGGAAAACGAGCACCACAGGACCTCTGACTCAGAGCCACTTCCTCCTGCCCCCGCCCGCCCCCATGGCTGGGAACACAGGCACCCACAACTCAGACCCACAGCCTGACTCACCCACCTGCCTGTCTCTAGCTGGATCTGGTCCTGGGAAGGGCAGTCGAGGACACAGGGAGGAGCTGTGAGGAGGCGGGTCCCAGGATCTCTCAGGGCCTGCAAGGAACGGACCCCTGCAAAGCCCTCTCTGCCTAATGCCCAGACAGCCAGGAGGAGAGGGGTGACTGATGGCTCCCCAGACGGACACACACACAGCCATGGCTTCACATCTGCTGCTCCTGGTGTGAGTGTCTCGTCTTTAATCTCCCTCTCACTTTCGTTATGGTGATTTTTCATTGACAGGTTTTTAGTGTATTTGAAAGTATTAGCCTCTTATTTTATAGTTAGAGCTCTTTATAGCATATTTAAGAAATGCCTACTCCAAGGTCCCAAATAATTCACTGACACTTTGCAGGCAAAGTTTTTAAGAACACCTCTGATTTTAAGCCCTGGATCCATGTGGAGCTTATTCTGCATATGTTGGGAAGTAAGAGCTCTATTTCTTTTCTCACACCCAGTGATTTCTCTGTTCTTGTAGGAAGGAAAACCCCACAGGAGAACAGGGCAGTTGGATCCAAAAAGATCCTTGGAGAAGGACAAAGGGCTCCCAGCCCAGACATCCAAACTGGGCAGGGCCTAATGTCTTGGGAGATGTGAAATTCTCCAGAATGATTCCAGAGTGGGGTTGGATTGATTTCAATCCACTGTAATCCAAAGAATAAACATGAGAAGCCCTTTCTTCCGGGGGCAAGTATGCGGTTTTCACAATCAGCTCCATGCCATGGATGCCAGACTTTGGTGGTTTTTCTTTTTCCTTCCACTGACAAGGTCAGGGTAGGAGGCTGTGGGCCCCAAGCTGAAGAGAGGTATGTGTGTCTTTCTGTATATGTATGCATGCGTGTCTGTGTGTCTAACATGAGTGTGCATGTGTGCGTCTGTGTGCAGGTCTCTGTGTGTGTCCATGTGTGCGTCTGTGTGTCTGTGTGGGCAGGTCTCTGTGTGTGTGCATGTGTGCGTCTGTGTGTCTGTGTGCAGGTCTCCGTGTGTGTGCATTTCTGCAGGTACCTGTGTGTCTCTGTGCAGGTCTCTGTGTGTGTGCATGTGTGTACCTGTGTGTGTGCATTTCTGCAGGTACCTGTGTGTCTGTGTGCAGGTCTCTGTGTGTGTGCATTTCTGCATCTGTGTGTCTCTGTGCAGGTCTCTGTGTGTGTGCATGTGTGTCTCTGTGTGTCTGTGTGTGTGCACGTGTGCACCTGTGTGTCTGTGTGCAGGTCTCTGTGTGTGTGCATGTGTGTGTCTGCATGTCTCTGTGCAGGTCTCTGTGTGTGTGCACATTTGTGTGCATGTGTGCAGGTCTCTGTGTGTGTGCATGTGTGTGTCTGTGTCTCTGTGTGTCTGTGTGCAGGTCTGTGTGTGTGTGCATTTCTGCATCTGTGTGTCTCTGTGCAGGTCTCTGTGTGTGCATGTGTGCACCTGTGTGTCTGTGTGTCTGTGTGTGTGCACGTGTACCTGTGTGTCTGTGTGCAGGTCTCTGTGTGTGCATGTGTGCGTCTGTGTGTCTGTGTGCAGGTCTCCGTGTGTGTGCATTTCTGCATCTGTGTGTCTCTGTGCAGGTCTCTGTGTGTGTGCATGTGTGTCTCTGTGTGTCTGTGTGTGTGCACGTGTGCACCTGTGTGTCTGTGTGCAGGTCTCTGTGTGTGTGCATGTGTGCGTCTGTGTGTCTCTGTGCAGGTCTCTGTGTGTGTGCACATTTGTGTGCATGTGTGCAGGTCTCTGTGTGTGTGCATGTATGTGTCTGTGTCTCTGTGTGTCTGTGTGCAGGTCTGTGTGTGTGTGCATTTCTGCATCTGTGTGTCTCTGTGCAGGTCTCTGTGTGTGCATGTGTGTGTGCATGTGTGCACCTGTGTGTCTGTGTGTCTGTGTGTGTGCACGTCTACCTGTGTGTCTGTGTGCAGGTCTCTGTGTGTGCATGTGTGCATCTGTGTGTCTGTGTGTGTGCACGTGTGTACCTGTGTATCTGTGTGTGCATGTCCCCGTGTTGTGCATCTGGGTCTTTGTCTGTGTGACAAAGCTGCTGGTGGGAGGATTTTCCACTCCAGACCCGGTTAGGCCCCTTCTCCTCGAGTGTGGAGACACCGGGCCCCACATTTGTGTGCCCAGGGGGGTGGGTGAGGGTGGGGAGCCAGAGGGCAGACCCGGGGGCCCTCACATGGAGCATCTGCTCCCAGAGCCACACTATTTTCCCTTTGGAGGACGATTCTACCTCCCCAGCCGGGAATTCAGTTCTGGGGAGCTTCACCTTGGGTTGAAACCAGAATCTTCTCTGTTTTAGAGGAAGGAGCCGGTCCCAGGCCTGGGCAATGAGCAACCTGTTTCATGCAAGATGTAGCGTCTGCCCCACCTGTCTTCTCCCCAGCTCCTCAGCAGGCCTGGGAGTCCATCAGCAACAGCAGCTCCCCTCCCTCAGGCACCCTCTGTCCTGCAGGACAGCGTCACAGCCCAGTCCACCCACTCAGGGCCTCCTCCACTGTCGCTCAGGCAGGAAGGTCCATGGCACTATCCCCTCCTTTCCTTGCTCCCCTGCGCCCACCTTCTATGGCTCAGAAGAGGCTGACATCTAGCTCTGCCATTTCCAGCCGCTCATCCTCCTCTCTTAGGTGGGATTCACAGCACCTGCTACACAGGGTAGCCTTGGGAGCAGGTCCCCAGGGAGAGGGTGTCCAGGCACGCATCCCCAGGCCCTGGGCGAGACCCCAAAGTAAATGAGGAAGAGAGAAGAGGTGTCTGAGTTGATGGTTGTGGGCCCACAGCATAATCCTTGTCCCTGGTTCAGTTGAAACGCCCTCCCCCCAGAAAGCCCCTCTCCACACACAGGCTGGAAGTGCTTCTTAATGAACTGTTTACTGCAAACACCTTTCACTTTCAGCCTCAGCCCTGGAATTTAACCTGGCATTTGAAGCAATAATACGGAGAGGGTGGCTCTGTTCGCCAGCAGGACACTAACAAAGTCGAATTAAGTCATGCATTTTAACTCCCTTGCGTGACTGGGCTCGCTGCGGGAGGAAGGGAGTGAGAACTTGCAGCTTTCTGCAGTTTGTCTGCACGCTCCAGAGTTTTACTGATCAAACTCCACAGAACCATGACCATAAAGGGTGCCCCAAGCAAGTCATTACAGATGAAGATCCTGAATGCCCATCTTTGGCAAATACAGGCAGAAGGTGCTAGGCTGAAGAGGTCTGTTTGTACAAAAGGGGCATTAATTTCGTTTAGGGGGTTCTCACTGATAGACCCCAGGGCAGGGGATGCCTCTGGCCACCCAGCAGGACCATCCCACATGTGGCCCCGAGAGAATGTGCTCAATGCCCCAGAACTGTTCATTCCAAAAAGGCTAAGAGAAAATTTTATGTTATGTGAGTTTTTTACCACAGATTTTTTTTTTTAAATGTAATAAGTAAAAAAAAAAAAAAAAAAAACTGCTACAGAATGATAAGGTTTGAAAACCAATCTTTATATTATGTACGTATTTTAATAGCATCACATAGGCTTCCTCTTTAAAGACACCACATCTAGGATGGTGGTCACCCTTGGGGAGGGGTGGAGGTGAAGCGGAGATCAGGGGGGAAGTCTCCAGGGGCAGAGGCATGTCAGCTGTGCCTGCAGTGACCAGAACCTACAGCCAGCCCCAGGTCCCTGTCCTGTCCTGGGGCACGTAACTCGGAAGTGGCCCTGCCCCTCAGGCCCGGGGTGTGGGGCATGCCTAGGAGGGAGGGACATCGCCCTACCCATGGTCCTGTGCCAGTTTGAGGGGAAGACCCCACAAAGGGTGTGGGCAGAGACCGCTTGTCTCCTTGACACCACACCCCTTGATTTCCCCACGGTGTTCTAGAGGCGATTTTCAAATGAACCTGAAAGGCGTGGGCAGCATGCACATGAGTGGGAGGCTTGGACATGTTCTAAGATAAGATCAGCAAAAATTCTCCTGCGTGGAGCTCCAGGCTGATCCCAGACTGGATGGACAGGCTCGCTGTCGGGGTCTTGCACCCATCCCCTCTCCTCTGGCTTTCCATTCATGGGGCAGGAAGACCCACTGGGGAAGGCCCATCGTTCCCTGTAGTGAAGTGAACATGGGCTGCTGAAGTTGCCCCTGGTCAGCAAGACCCGCAGAGCTCCTGTGGTCATAATCCCAGGCTGGGGCTTCCCAGGCTCCTGGAGGACAAAGCCGGCAGGGTGGTGCTCCATGAGCACAGACATTGCTGGGCGTCCGTGCCCTTCCCGATTCTCTAAGAGGGGACGTGGCGGCACTCCGGACTTGCCCACCGCTGGGCAGGCCACTTGACCCCATGGGCTGCAGATGCTTGCCTTCTGCAGAATGTGCTGAGGCTCCCGTTTGGGGATTAAAGGCCCTGGGTAACCCTCATAGGCGATCAATAAATGCATTGGGAACCTCTCCAGTGAGAGATGGTCCTTTACCGTTCATCATCCCTTGGGCCCTACTACAGAGGCCCCAAAAAGGTGGGTATAAGGGCACCTCCGGTTTTCAACGTAGCCACTGCATAAGGCTCAGCAAAAGGGCTTCAACATTTGTTGGGACCAGCGCCTGCTTGGTGAACACTCCTTCATCTGCATCCAATCAAGTCGGTCCCCACTGCTCTCCCAGGAAGATGGAGTCGGGAAGCTGCCATTAGCCAGCCTCAGACAGCACACCTTCATCTGCTCCATGGGATCCTGCCTCTGTTTGTCAGGCCAAAGGGCCCCAAATGGTGTGCTCTGTCACCCCTTCCCTCTCCCCAGACCCAAAGAAGATGAAGGGCTACGCTCTACCAGCCTGTCCTCCGGGACCTGGGTGCGGGCCACCTCGGCTTGAGGCTCCCACCTGTTGTCTCTACTCATCTGTCTTCCAAGCCCTGCACCACTGAGGGAACCGCGGGGAAGCCAGACCCTGGTACCTGTCACAGGGTGGTTAGGGGCGGGAATCAGGAGCAACTTCAGGCTGCTCAGAATGAGAGCCACACTCTGGGTACCAAAGGAGAGACGGAGGGTCAAGGATGCATCAGGAGGACTGCGTGGAGCGAGAGGCTTGAGCAGGGCCAGTTAGGGTGGGAGGGAGGATAGGATTGCTCCCAGGTGGAGAAGGCCAGTGACATAGACACACATGATCATGACCCAGACCAGGGAGCTGACCTGCCCTCATCATGACCGCTTAGCCAAGGGGTGTGAGCTCAACTGAGCCTCGGTCGTCTTGTCTGTAAACTGCCTCGGGACGACTGCCGAGTGCCCCTTGGCACACACTCAGAGCTGTTGTTCACTGAGCAGTCAACAGACCACGGGCTCCATGCTCCTGGGCAGGAGAATGGACACATCATGATGAGTGCTTTTTCTTATTAGAATTCCAAAACTCTCCAAGTAATAGATGGCTCAGCCACCCCATATGTCTATGTAATAAGTTATCCCCAAACTTGATGGGGAACTCAACTGAGTCCACTCAGGCTGCTAGAACAGAACATCACAGCCTGGGTGGTTTACAAACAACAGACATTTATTTACCACGGTCTGGAGGCTGGATATCCAAGATCAAGGAACCAGCAGGCTTGGCGTCGGGTGAAGTTCGCAGACGGTGACTCCTTGTGTGTCACCTGGCGTGGTGGAAGAGGTGAGGGTGCTTTATGGGGCCTCTTTTATAAAAGTGCTAAGCTCCACCCCATGACCTAATCACCACAAAGGCCTCACCTCCCAACAGCATCACACTAAGGATTGGGTCTCAAGATTTGAATTTAGGGAGACACAAATATCGGGTCTGCAGCAGACCTCTTCTCTCATCAATACACTGGGTGGGGAATCTATTCACAAAGTGGATTACTGTGGGCCAGGCCAGGCTCAATTAAGTGCCCCCTGCCTTCTCTCCTAGTCCTGACACGAAGCCAGGATGATAAATGTTGTGCCTGAGGCTCCAGTGTGGGGACATTCTGCACATCGGTCGCCTCTCTTTCTAGGAAGACTGCTCCTATTGGGGCATGGGGCTCAGGGCCCACCCATACCCCTGTCTGCCTGGCCCCTTACCATTCCCAGGAGGTCCAGGTGGTGCCTCTGGCTCAGGGCAGGATCCTGCCATTAGTGAGAGCTGCTTCTTACCTTGCCCCTTCCTCCCCGGGCCCCCATCTGGACCTGTGATCCGGGGAGGAAAGGCACCTGGAGCTCCAAGGACCTGTGGTCCAGAAGGTGAGCTGAGTGGAGAAATGTGGCCTGCGTCTCGGTCGTGTGCAGACCCAAACCTGGGAAGGATTCAAAACAATAAAAATCCCTTTTTATTTTTCTACTCACATTGACTTCTGGGATTCCTTACACAGCAGCTTAGAAATGGGTCAACATTCCAACTGACTGCCGTCTTCTCCTGGTGTGGCGACATTCATGATACCATCTAGGTACCCCAAGAGGACATCTAGAAATGTGGTGCTGAGCAGAAATTCTAGACTTGGGTGCCTTAGAATCTAGCTCTGAACCAGCCAGGTGTCTTGGAGCAATTTTCCCAGGTCCTCTGTAGGTCTGTTTCCTCAGGTATAGAGTGCAAATTCTAGAAGCAAATCTAAAGCATGAGGCAGTGCCCAGCGCATTCTAAGCTTCTCCTCAGTGGACGTCAGGCATCAGATGAGGGAAGGGAGGCCATTAGCTTGAGAGACAATTAAGTATTTTTCCATCAAGGAGCTCAGACACAGATTCTAAGTCTGATGAAAAAGGCACAGTAACTGTGGACTTCAATGACACACTTCCACTCAGGAAGAGGAACTAGGCTGAGGATCAAAAGGAAATACAGGATCTGAACAACACCATAAGCCACCTTAGCCTGTGTGCAACTGCAGAGCCCTTGGCCAACAGAGGAATGCACAGTCTTTTCAAGCACACAGGGCACACTCTGCAAGACAAACAACATGTTATGCAACGAAACAAGTCTCAGTACATTTAAAGGGATTGCAGTCATATCGAGTAGACTGTACATCCACAAGAGAATTAAAGTAGACATCAATAACTGAAGGAAACCTACACATTCACAAAAATGTGGAAATCTAACAACATATTCCTATTTAACCACGTGGATCAGAGAAGAAATCATGAAGGAAATTAGAAAATACTTTGAGATGATAGACTTTACAAGAAAACTGCAAACCAAATCCCCGAAGCACATAGATGCAAAAACCTTCCACAGAATACTAGCAAACCAAATCTAGCAACAGACAAGAAGGGTGTATACAGGGACCCAGCAAGGTTCACCCTAGAAATGCATGATTGATTCTACATCCAAAATTCAATCAGTGTAGCACACCATCTTGGTAGACAAGAACAGAAACCACTCTGAGAAGAAAAGGTAGAGGAAGTCTTCACAGCCTTGAGTTAGGCAATGAGTTCTTAGATGTGACACCAAAATCACACATAATAAAAGAAAAAATATAAAAATCACACTGTATCAGAATTAAAATCTTTCACGCTGCAACCAGTACCATCAATAAAGCAAAAAGACAACCCATGGAAAGGGAGAAAATATTAGCAAATCAAATACCTGATAAGGGACTTGTATCCAGAATGCATAAGAGACACAACTCGCGAACAAAAAGCAAGTAACCCAATTTAAAACCGGAAAAGGTTTTGAACAGGCATTTCTTGAAAGAAGATGTACAAAGGGCCAACAGCACATGAAAAGATGTTGAAACTTGTTAGTTATTAGGGAAATGCAAATCAAAACTAGGCTGAACTACATCTTCACACTCTGAAGTGAGATGGCTACGCTTACAACAAGAGGATGTCGTTGATGTTGGCGAGACGTTGGAGCCCTCCTACACGGCTGGTGGGACAGGACACTGGTGTGGCCGCTGTGGAAAACAACAGCGCTACGACGGAGCCACCGTACGACCCTGCTATTCCGCTCTTCAGTAGGTGCCCAAGAGCAGTGAAAGCCCGTGTTCCAGTAACAACCCACACACAGATGTTTCTAGCGGCACTCTCCATGAAGCTGAGAAATAAAAGCAACTCAGTATCTATGAACTGATGAATGGATACAGCCACATAGTAGAATATTACTTGGCCCTCAAAAGGAATTAAGTACTTAAAGAAAGAAAGAAGGAAAGGAAAGAGGACTGAAGGGCTGGCACCTACTACAACGTGGACAGACCTTAAAACACCATGCTCAGCGGAAGAGGCCCGTCACAGAAGACATGTATTACATGCCTGCATTTAGATGAAATATCTAGAACGGACAAATCTGTGGACACAAAACGTAGATTAGTGGTTGCTTAGGGTTTGGGGGAAGGGTTTACCGGGGGCAGGGAGCAGCTAAAAGGTCTGGAGTCTCCTTTTGAGGTGAAGAAAATGTTCTAAAATTATCTGTGGTGATTGTTGCACTTATCTGTGAGTGCACTAAAAACCACTGAATTGTGCACTTCAAATGGGAAATGGATGAATTGTGTGGAATGTGAATTATAACTCAATAAAGCTCTTTAAAAAAATAAAGGTGTTGTATAATGACTGCCTTCCAAAGAGTACAGTATAAAAGGGGGGGGAATAAATAACTTTACAGTGGAGAAATCAGACAGACACGACCTCAGCCAAGTGGCCAAGGTCATGTCTAGAATGACGAGTCATGTTGATAGTGTGGACCCTGACAGGGCGCAGTAAGAATGCTGCTTCACTTCTGTGGTCTGCCTCCCCAAAACCCACACTCAGCATAATCCTAAGAAGAACAGCAGACAAATTCTGACTGAGGTACAATCAGAATACCTGACCATCCTCCTTAAAACTGTGAGGATCACCAAAAACTGGGAAGAGTCTGAGAATCTGTCACAGCCAAGAGACCTCTAAGGAGATGTGATGACTAATGGAAGGTGGTATTTTGGATGGGATCCTGGGACAGAAAGATGACATTAAGGAAAAAGTAAGGAAATCTGAATAAAGTGTGGACTTTAGTTAATAATTGTGTATTAATATTGGTTAATTAATTGTGACAAATAGGCCATACTAAAGTAAGAAATTAATAATAGAGGAGCCTGGATGTGAAGTACATAAGAAATTACTGTCACTATTTTCTCTAAATCTAAAAATACTCAAAATTTACAATTTTCTTTAAAAAACATTTTTTAAATAAAGGCAGGGCTCCCTGGTGTCAATACGCCCCATGAAAATGCATTCATTAATAATCAGGAAAAAGCACCCTCAATGCACCTGCACGCACACGCACGCACACACACACTTAACACAAACACAGGGAAAGAGCCCAGAAGCTGATTCTGGCACCACAACGAACAGCATCCAAAAAGCAATTACATTGCCAAGTGTTATGCTAATACAATTATTGAAATTGCCAGGCAAAAGCAGTTAATGAAATAATTAAGACAGACTGACCTAAAGGTTGATTTAAAACTAACCTGACACGTGCATACTATCTAAATAACGACCCTTTCCTATGATCTAGCCTCTCATTAAACTCAAATTTCTTTGGGAGAAATTACACATTTTGTACCGTGATTGGGTAGAACAAGCCACATTCACTCTCCCACTGGTGAACGTGGAGGAGCTCAAGCACAGTGAATGTGCCCCGCCTTCCCTGGTGTGGTGCCATCTGCCACTGTAACCCACTCCCCTCCCTCCCATTTTCCCTCAGTAAATGCTGAGAGCCCATTATAATTGTATCGGCGAAGGACCCCAAGCCAGCGGTGTGCATCTGAAGCTCTTTCTAAAGGGAAGCTGGGCAGGGGGTGACCTGTGGCACTAGGGTCTTGCAGATGCACGTAGGCAGGGAAGAAGGTGCCCTCAGGTAGGCACCTCACCCATGATGTGGATGCACCCAGCTCATTTCTCTAAAGGTGAGGAAACCCGGCGATGAAGAGAAGGGGCTTGTTGGAAACCCGTCACCAAGCCTGTGGCCAGAGTAGGAGCAGAAGCTCCGTAGGTCGTGCTTTCCCTGCTCAGCATCTTCTCTTTCTCTCATGATTTCCAACTGGAACTCACGGTGAGGTTGGTCTACGGCGTAATGCAGGAGTACTCCATGCTCCTGAGGCCTCGCCCAGGGTTTGGCTTGTCCCTGTATCCTCAGGCAGCTGCCTGTCACTGGCGGTGCTCAGATTCTGTGTGGTGGCTACCGCCCCTCCCTCCAAGGGCCATGCTCCTGGCAGGAAGACCTCAGCTAGTGTCTAGGACATGGGCGCTGGGTCCTTGTTCAATGTAAGCCCTGGAGTTACCTTCATAACATCTTTTAAAATGGGTCCGCCGCTCGGCATTTTTATGAGACAATTTCCCCCTTAAAATTATTCAGACTCAGTAATAACATTAGGAGAGTGGGAACACATAGGATGCTACAAAATGGTCTATTACTGAGAGGATTTTAACGTTCTAATGAGGAAAACCACTCATTGTCATGTTTTCATCCTACGTCCTGTTTTTATATCCATCCTGACAATCTCTGCCTTTTAACTGAAAAACTTGGGGGCGCCTGGGTGGCTCAGTCATTTGGGCATCTGCCTTTGTCTCAGGTCATGATCCCAGGATCCTGGGATCGAGTCCTGCATCAGGCTCCCTGCTCAGTGGGGAGTCTGCTTCTCCCTCTCCCTCTGCCTCTCCCCCTGGCTTGTGCTCTCTCTCTCTCTCTCTCACTCACTCTCTCAAATAAATAAAATCTTTAAAAAGAGAAAGAAAACCTTGGTCCACTAACACTTAAAATAAATATTAATCAAGATGTCAGGATAGGAGTTACAAGCAGAGACTGTTTAGCAATCTTGAACAAAAAGAATAAAGTTGGAGGCTTCACACTACCTGATTTAAAATGCACTACAAAGCTACAGTATTCAAAACAGCATGGCACTGGCATAAAAACAGACACAGATCGATGGAGTAGAGTAGAGAGCTCAAAAATAACTCCTTGCATATGGTAAAGTGACCTTTGACAAAGGTGCAAGAACACACAATGGGGAAAGAATACTCTCTTCAATAAAAAGTGTTGGGAAAACTGGTTTTCCACACAGAAAAGAATGAAATTGGACCCTTAACTCACTCCCTATGTAAAAATCAACTCAAAATGGATTAAAAGCTTAAATTTAAGACCTGAAACCATAACATTATTTGAAGAAAATAAAGAGGAAAAGCTCCTTGAGATTGGTCTGTATAATGCTGCTTTTGGAAGCATTCAGTGCCCTAAAGATCCTGTACTTCACCTGTTCATCCCTCCACACCCCCAATGATATTATAGTTTTGACTTTAAGTTATGTGTATTATACAAAAGTTAAGAAGAGCAAGCAAAATAAAATGAGTAGCCTTTTACATTTACCTATATATTTACCATTTCTGAGGCTACTTATTCCATTCTGAGGATCTACATTTCCTTTTTCTGCTATAATGTCCTTCATCCCAAAGAGCTTCCTTTAGCATCTTCTACTGTAGAGTTTTTTGGTGATAATTTCTCTAAGCTTTCTAAAATCCAGAAAAAAAGCTATACTGCAACAGTCACTCTTAAAGGATATGTTTGCTGGATATGGGGAATATATGGGACATAGGGAAACATAGGGGACATAAGGGATATGGAGGTCATAGGGGGACAGAAGGGGACATATGGGGAATAGGGGATATATGGGGACATATGAGGACATAGGGGACATAGGAGATATAAGGGATATAGGGGGATTTAGAGGGACATAGGGGATACAGGGGACCTAGGGGATATAGGGGACATATGGGGCTATAGGGGACATAGGGGGACATAAGGGACATAGGAGATATAGGGTTCTGGATTGAAAGGTCTTTTTGTTTTCTACACTTTAACTTTGGTGTCTCATTCTCTTCTGATCCCCATAGAGTCTGATAAGATGTTGGCTATTGATCAAATCATTATCCCTTCTATGTACAGTGTCACTTTTCCCCTTGTTGCTTTCTATATTTGCTTTTTGGAGTTGGTAACCATCTGTTTGATGCTGATGCATCTCTGTAGGATTGTCTTTATTCTGCTTGGTACTAGCTACCTTATATTTGCAAATACAGATTGGTCTGTATAATGCTGCTTTTGGAAGCATTCAGTGCCCTAATCATCTGGGTGGTTCCAGCCACTATTTCTTCAAATATTTTTGTCTACCATCCTCCCTGTCCTTTCCCCCTTTGAAGCCAACCACATGTATATTAGAGTTTGATCTTATTAAGAGTGCCTGAAACTCTGTTATTTACCCACCTTCTCCCCTTCTGTTTTCACATTAGACCATTTCTGTTGTTCTATTCAAGTTCATTATTTACACTGTCATCTCTATGTAGCTGTCAATCCATGTAGTGAATTTTTTATTGTACTGTTGAATTCTAAATTTTTTTCAACTGTTCCGATTTTTCTGCCAAGATTTCCTACTTTTCATTTTTTGCAAGCATGGTTATTTGTCTCCATTGAGGATATTTATGACAACTGCTTTAAATTCTTTGTTTAATACTTCTGTTTTCAGCCAAAATGAAGTTAACAGGGAAAAATTTGCCCTTCTGTCTATAAAACTAAAACTCGGGGGGTGGTGAGATATACAACAGTAGTTTTCAGACAGTGGGCCTCGGGCAGCACAGGACAGTGATCCTCGGGACACGCAGCTGACAAGGTGAGCCCTGTGTTGGTGCTGCTGCCTGCAGAGAGAGATTTCGGGCTTTAGCACAGCGGGGAGAAACTGGTGGTCTCCCTGGGTGAAGAGATGGCCCTGGGAGTCCTGGAAGGCTGATGTGACTCACACTTACCTGGAAGACCACCAGAGAAGAGAGAACTGTGACAGGAGGGAAAGAGCTTCACAGATTCTTGGTTGGTCCCATTGAGTCCTCAACTGAACACTGACCCATGTGCAAATGTAAGGGAACTACCCAAAGGTACAGAATAAAAAACCAAACAAGAATTAGAAGAAATAACCCTTGGAGCTCACGCAGAACAAGGAATGGTTTGTGTTCCAACCGGGTCACATGTGGCTCAGGAAAGCCTCATAACCCAGAGGAGACTGTGTGGAGTATTCAGAATGGCATTAACCTCAGGAGTAGAGCATGATCAGCCTGAGACTGAAAATGACTCAGATCCCAACTCACAACGCTTAAAATCAAATATAACTATGTCAAGTTATTTCAAAGTCACACAACTCTATCCCGGAAATAAAGCTCAAGAATAGTTTTAGAAATACAAAACTATCCAGGAGCCAACAAGGAAAAATATGCAGTGTCTAACAGCTAAAGGGAAATCACCCGGTATACAAAAAAAAAAGCAGGAAAACACATCATGTGATAAGAAAAATCAGTCAGTTGAAACTGACCCACAAATGGCACAGATGAAGTAATTCATGGACAAATATAGAATGTTGTTACTGTCATTGTATTCTGTGTGCTCAAGAAGCTAGTGAGGACACTGATGATGTTCAGTAGAGACAGGGAAGAAATGAAAAAGACCCAAATCAGACTTTCAGGGACAAATCCTAGATGTCTGTGATGAAAATTCACCAATGAGATTAAGAGCAGATCAGGCATTGAGAAAGAAAAGGTTAATGAACTTGAAGACATTTAATAGAAACCATCCAAAATGAAATATGGAGAGAAAACAGACCAAAAAAAATGAGCAGAAAGTTAACTGGGGGATGACTTCAAATGGCCTAAAATACATGTCATCAGAGTCCCAGAAAGAGAAGGAAAAGAAGAAAACAGGACCAAATATTTGAAGAAATCATAACTGAATATCTGTATATCCAAGATGCTTAATGAACCCCGAGCCCAAGAAGCCTGAAGAAGGCATATCATAATTAAATTGCCTAAATAGGGTGATAACAAGATAATCTTACAATCAGATAAAGAGACGTGCTACATACAGAGGAACAAAGGGAAGGACAAGGGCAGATTCCTTATTGGAGATAGGGCAATGGAGGAGAGTGGAACAAGGCCCTTAAAGCACTGAGAGAGAAAACTACTAATTCATGATTCTGTACCGAGCAACGAATGGCGTAAAGAAGGTAAAACATCAACTTTCTCAGACCCACAGAAGCTACAATAATTCATCATCTCCAGCATATCAGCACTAAGAGATGTTAAGGAAGTCCTTCAGGCAGAAAGAAGATGACACCACATGGAAACCTGATATAAAGAAAGGGGTGGACAGGGTAACACCACCATGAAGACTGGATGGGGGATGGAGCCATACTGCTGTGAGGTTACTAAACTGTCATGAAGGACTGTGATGTTATTTGAAGATGGATGAAGTTAAAACCGTGCACTACAGGGGCGCCTGGGGGGGCTCAGTCGTTGAGCGTCTGCCTTCGGCTCAGGTCATGATCCCAGGGTCCTGGGATCGAGTCCCACATCGGGCTCCCTGCTTGGCGGGAAGCCTGCTTCTCCCTCTCCCACTCCCCCTGCTTGTGTTCCCTCTCTCGCTGCGTCTCTCTCTGTCAAATAAATAAATAAAATCTTAAAAAAAAAACCAAAAACGTGCACTACAAACCCTAAAGCATGCATATGAGCATGCACACACACATACACACACACACAGAGTTATAGGGAACCAGCAAAAATGTGATTAAATGGAATCATAAAAAATACTCAAATTATCCAAAAGAAGGCAGATTAAGAGGAAAAGGTAAATGAAAACCAGATGGACAGTAAAAAACAAATAGCAAGATCACAGATTTAAGGCTGACTCTTATCAACAGTAGCATTTGATGAAAATGCTCTACAAACGCCAATCAAGAGGTATAATTTGTCAGGTTGAATAAGAAAGCAAGACTCAACTATGTGCTGCCTACCTCACATCCACTTTAAATATAAAAACACATATAAAAGTAAAGAGATTGAAAAAATCTACCACTAACACCAGACGAAAGAGCTGGACTCACTGTATTCTTAGGAGATAAAGTAGATTTCAGAGAAATGAGCACAGCCAGGGATAAAGAAGGTCATCGTGCAGCTCCTAAAGTGTCAGTTATGCAGAGGACATAACGCTAAATGTCTCTGCACCTAGTCACCTAGCTTCACGGTACAAGAAGTGCAAGCCCCATCTGCTGTCTCAACACCTGCGGCCTCCTGGGTTCTCTCTCCATTCATGTTCCTTTCTCTGAGGAATGTGTCCCATTTACTCATTCTTTTGCATATTGGGTAGTAATTTTGAGTTGTGTCCACAGTATGAATGTGGTCTGGAGGAGATTCTGGATTCTGGTTGTTTTTTTTTTTTTTTTTAATTTAAATTTAATTAATTAGCATATAATGTCTTATTGGTTTAAGGATTCTGTTATTTTTTGCCAGTGATGTGTCTTGCTTGGTTCAGCTGGTGGTGATGTAAGCTGAGCTAACTCGGCTCCCCAGGGCTGCAGCTCCAGCCTCAGCTCGGGTCTTGTCCTTGGCTGGTTGCTTCCGGAATGCTCTGCACATGTGGTCCGCTCAGTCAGAAGGGTGGGCAGGCAGGCGTGGGGGCTCCCTGTACATTTCTTCCCCTTCTGGAATCCCCATGCCCTGCAGTGACCAAGCTCCCCACAGTCCCACTGTTCTCGTTCTCCAGGTGGCAAAGTCCCGTTTGCCCCACAGATGCCTCCCGCACCACCACTGCCCGTGGCCCATCTCGAGGCCGAAAGGAGAAGTCTCTTCATACAACTCCCCCGGATCTGCGGCTGCTGTTCACTCTCCAGGGCCCTCAAAAGGCTCCTGTCTGCACTCTGTACAGACTTCCTCGCCGTTTTCTGTGAAGAACTGAGTGTGGCGTGGTCTTACAAAATCATCACAGGAAGCAGAAGTAGCAATTACCCATCCACTTTTAGACCGCCCTCTGCATGAACCTTACATCCGTTGAGTCACACTTGGGGGAAGTGTACGAGTCACCTGCTGCAGAGGTCACGACGGTTCCACCGCAGGGGTGAAACACAGGGACACTGCAGCCCCACGAAAAGCAGAGTTCACTGGACGCGCTAACCGGACGAGGGCTGGACGCCACAGAGAGAAGACGGGTGGAGGGCGCCCGGCAGGCCCCTTCCGTTTCAAGTTCCTGGTCTCGACGCAACAGCCAGCTCTTGCCAAGGGCCCATCCCCCCCACGCCCACCTGAAGGGTCTCCGCCAGGAACTACCTGATTTACTCTCCCCTCCACCTCATGGCCGCTCCCTGGTCCAGCCCCCTGCTCAGCTCCCTGCTGCCTCTATTCTCCTCCACACACACCCCCAATTGGTGCCCCTCACACAGCTCTCCCTGCTCCCTCCGGCCCCGGGTGCAGCCCCTCCAGGCCCGGCCCCCATCCTACCTCATCCATCAGGACTATCTCAGTGTTCCTTCCCCCAAGAAGCCTGTCCTGACCCCCCAGTTTGAGTTAGGGGCCCTCTGCTCTCCTTATACTGCTGTGTCTTCATCAACTCTGGGAATCTCAGACCAAGGTGGCTGCTAGTGAGGCAGGCTTCCCGGTTCCAGCCAGCACCTTCACAGGTGGGGACCACAGAGAGGCTCCACAGCTCTGCAGTGGTCAGTGAGAATGAGAGGGGTCCCCTGGCTCTACTCTCCCCACACGGCCCTCGATTTGGCCTAGCCTGGCCTGGGGCAACCCGGGCTCTGTCCATGTGGCCAGGCACAAGTGCGGATTGGGGTTAATGGGCTGGAGGCTCACGGTCCCCCTGGGCCTCACAGCCTTGCAGAGGTGAAAGCAGGTATGGACCCCCCACCCTTGGAGACTTTCTCAGCCTTCCCTTGAGGAGGGCCCAGCCCCTGGGGCAGAGAAACTCTGGGGGGAAGGATGGCCTGAGCTCCTGGTGCTCCTGGCCATCAGGTCCACCCTGAAATGAACAGAGTAGGGCCCATGGGAGGCCTGGGTGCAGAGTCTGGGCTGGTCATCCCTGACCTCGGAGGTCAGCAGCTTCCCTGTTTCTAGCAGAGGCTTGACAGTACTGGGCCCCACAGACCACATGGGGTTGCTCAATGGTCTCCCTGAGCTGCCTGGGTGACACAGTGGGAGGGGGAGCCTGGGCTGAGAGCCAAGTGCCTCAGGCTCTGCTGGCCCTGCCACAGCCCCGGGACGTCAGGGCCTCAGGACATGAGCTTAGTGGGAGTGCTTGCCATCCCATTACAGATGGGACACTCTGGCAGAGGCCGCTCAACAGCTTGGCCAGCTGGCTGCACGGCTCCTGAGTGAGGGGCAGCCAGACGCTCCTGGAATGCCGTAAGCCGGGCCTTGGCTCCCACCTCTATACCCCTGTCCTCTCAGGAGCAGCCATGGGTACCAAGAACTCTCTTCCATTCCTAACACTTGACTTTGCTCTTGTTCAAAGCTGAGGGATCACAGCTCAATGCCATGGGAAATGCAGGGCTTTGTGAGGGTGAGTGGGTCCACCCACCCTCCAGAATGAATGCTGGCATGTAAGTGTTCACGGGATATCTTTGTTTTACCCTGCCCACACCTGCTGGCTGTGAGTCTCAGGGAAGGAGCAGCACCTGGGCATCCCTGACATCCTCCAGATAGACACAGCCCCCTGTCCCCACCCTACTCCCCACCTCCCCATCCCCTTCCCTCCTTCCCCCGACCTCTTCCTCCTCCCCCTCCCCACCTTGCCCTCTGTCCCCACCCCCCTCCTCCCTCCTCCCTCCTCCCACCCCCTCCCCAGCCCTGCAGCCTCCCAGGCCCCCTACCCCCTGTTCCTCTAAGGACAGGGTCACCTGGGTCACCAGAACAGCCAATGCTCACTGCAATTTCTGGGCTGTGTTCTTGACTCATCCTATCTCTGCTTCTTGACTCACTGCCCTGTGACCTGTTGGAAAAACAACAGTCTCAGCCCTGGATTAGCCCCTGGTCCCTGGGCTTCTTCCTGATGCTCTCCCCAGTCATCTAAACGGCCCATACTGTATGCATCCATCATTTCTTTAAATATTTTTTGAGAAGAGCTGACTTTAAAACCATAAGTCATGCCTGTTTTGGCCAAATGCAATGATTTCTCCCAGATTGAGAAATAAAAATAATTCTGTTGCAGGACACCTGGGTGGCTCAGTCAGTTAAGGGTCTGCCTTCGGCTCAGGTCATGATCCCAGGGTCCTGGGATTGAGCCCTGCATCGGGCTCCCTGCTCAGCGGGGAGTCTGCTTCTCCCTCTCATCTGCCTGCCACTCATCCTGCTTGTGCTCTCTCTATAACAAATAAATAAATAAAATAATAATAATTCTGTTGCAATGAAAGCAGGGCTGAGGCAGATCTGAGCCATGGTTAGTGTGAGCCCCCCCCACTGGGCTATAGAGAGCAGTGCACACAGATGCTGTCCCCATATGCCAGGCCTGGATTGTGGGAAGAGGAAAAAAAAGAAAGACAAGAACTGACAAGGAGAAAGGATTGGCCAGGGAGGTCCACGCAGATGGCCATGGGGCAGAGGATGGAGGAGAAAGGACAAAGGCTTCGGTGCGGGGCCCTCAGGGTAGGGGGCAACCAATCCCTGTGGAGACTGGCCTGAGCCAGGGCTGTGTCCAGATACAGGGGCACCAACAGTTGCTTTTGCTGCAGTGATGTGACCGGCAGGAAAACAGAGTGGGAAATGAACCTCAGTCAGTATGGTCCAGGGGCCCCTACTCAAGGCCAGACCTGCAGGCTGTGCCCGCGGCACCCCTCAGGTGCCCACGGCCACAGGGCCTCGCCACGGCCCTATTACCATAAGCGATAATGCAGAGGTGTGATAAAAGCCATCTGTCATTCATAAACTGCGACGTCGCCTTTTTTGCAAAGCCATAAGCCATCCTGGGGCTCAGCCAAGAAATGGCCTATAAAATCCTGAGTAATGACCTCAAAGCATACTTTCCAATATAAACAATATTCTAGGCAGCTGTTTCTAGGATTTATCTGTGTGCAGTAATTTTATACCCAAAAAGATTACCAGGCTCAGTGTCTGATGCCCCTCTTCAGCAGCACCCCTTCCCCCCCATTAACAGCAGTAAAGCATCTAGAACGTGTTCCACAGTCCTGGGAGCACAGGATCCTGTCCCCTGGGTGACAAGTGGCTGCGTGTGCTCATGTGCCGTGCCCTTTGCCATCGGATGCATCGGCACGCAGGGGCCTGGGGGGAATGCTGGCTGTCTTTGGGATCTCCAAGTTACCAGGGAGGAGGAGCTCAGCCTTGTCCTGAAACTGTTTCTATGGTAACGCAAGAACAGCAGGTTTTGTCTGGGTTGGACTAGGGCAGGCATCCTCCCTGGCAAGGGCTGTAGGGGACCCTTCTGACCACATGCCCGGGGCAGAGCCTGAAGTGTGCAGAGGACAGGGAGCCTCAGGAGGAGGGGCCTGCCGGAACCTGCTGGGGGGTGGGGGGCACCTGGAGCTTGCCTCTGAAGGTCAAGGGACTCTGAAGGCCACAAAGCTGGTGAGTGACAGAGCTTGAACTCCACCCCAGATGGACTCCTTCCCAGAGCAGCTGTCTTCCCAGAGAAGCCAAGGCTTGCCTGAGCACACTGGGGGATCAGGGAGGGTGGGGCTGTGCCTGCCTTGGACACCACTCTGTAGCCAAAGGGTGCCTCAGAATGCCCCAGGAAGTGCTTTTTCTGCCCACCTTACATGAGGGTGCCTTCTGTTTGAGGGTGAGGGGCTGCCGCCAGGCCAGCAGAAATCTCTGCATGCTTCACTCTCTTGAGCCACGGCTAGCTCCTGGTTGAAGGAGCAGGGACGGCTCTGAAGCTCTGCGTCCTGCAAGCCCAGACCCCACCGTCTGTTCAGGCCATGTCTCTGGAAGGAGAGAGCAGTGCTGTGCTAGGGCTTTGCAGCCTGGGCTCCCAGGGACAGAGAAGCACCCGGCGGTGAAGAGAGGCCGAGATACCTGCCAGGGTGAAGACAAACACACTGTGGCTGAAATGGGCACTGCATAGAACCAATCAGCCAAATCTGTAACAGTAGAATCCGTATCGGCTCCTGTCAGATGGAGTCACTGATTTTTTTTTTTTTTAAGATTTTATTTATTTATTTGAGAGAGAGAATGAGAGAGAGCACATGAGAGGGGGGAGGGTCAGAGGGAGAAGCAGACTCCCCGCCGAGCAGGGAGCCCGATGCGGGACCCGATCCTGGGACTCCAGGATCATGACCTGAGCCGAAGGCAGTCGCTTAACCAACTGAGCCACCCAGGCGCCCCAGGAGTCACTGATTTTAAGAATACTGGGTGTGAAGCTTTATTGTGGGCCCGCAGCACTGAGGTTACAGCGAGCCACCACCGGGCGCCGACGCTTACCCGGTGGATGGATAGGCCACAACGGCTATTGAGTGGAACAATTGTGCCTTCACTTGCCTGAAGTCTCGGTCCTTGAAGGCCTGTTGTGATTCACACTGGGCCATATTAACTATTTTAACTGGCGGTCAGGTCCCTGGGGTCCCAAGCTAGGTCAAGCATCTGTACCCACCACGGGAGGTTTTAAGGCAAAGTGCGCTATGACCTTGGAGACCTTAGGGCAGGCAACACTCCAGTGGTTAGGACGTGGCCTGATTTGTAGTTTACACTCACGTGGCCCCAGTCCCACACTCCTGCCCCTAAGCAGCCATTCTGTATCAGGAGCTGGACAGGGCTGGACAGCACAGCAGAGCTGCCGCTGAGCTGGGGTTCCAGCAAGGGCGGGTGGGGGCCTGCAGCACCAGGAGCCAAGCCAGAGGTGGCTCCCACTAGACCAGGCCAACTGCGCCATTATAGTCATTATGGGGAACTAAAGCATAGGTCTCTCTGGGGTGAAAATGTTCCAGAACCAACCATGGTGATGGTTGCATGCATCTATGAACACACTAAAACCACGGAACCGGTGACTTCTGTGCTATGTGAATTACAACTCAAGAAAGCTGTTTGGGGGGGCGCCTGGGTGGCTCAGTCGTTAAGCGTCTGCCTTCGGCTCAGGTCGTGATCCCAGGGTCCTGGGATCAAGCCCCGCATTGGGCTCCCTGCTCAGCGGGAAGCCTGCTTCTCCCTCTCCCACTCCCCCTGCTTGTGTTCCCTCTCTCGCTGTCTCTCTCTCTGTCAAATAAATAAATAAAATCTTTTAAAAAAAAACAAAAAAGAAAGCTGTTTGAGTGAAGGCGTGAACTGGGAAAGGGAATGAATCAGTGATCACTGCCAGGTGTCAGATCCTGGGGACTGTGGCCGGCACCAGGGCCACCTCTGGGAGGCTGAGCAGCTCACCTCACCCAGCGAGCCCCACTTGCTCTCCTGCGAAAGGGTGCTATTGGCACTTGCAGGCCCTGGGATGTTTGGAAGGTAAGCGAGATGACAGAACTTGAGTCTGTAGCACAGCCCAATACATGTTGTCTGAATGCTTCTCTATTACTGAAAGATTTCCTGAGCAAATGGGGGTTTCAGCAAAGCTCAGAGGCTCCTTCTCAGCTACAGGGAGGGGTCTGACTGGAAATGGGAACCGTAGGCACAGATGTCCCTGGTGCTCCTGCGTGAGAGTTATGCCTCACCCCAGACTGGCCTTCCCACCACCCCCCGGCAGTGGAGGGCTCACTTGGAGGCCCCTCTCCCCTGCTGCTCCCTCCAAGTGGAAAATGAGATCAGTCTGACAGATGGGCTGACACTAGACAAGCCAAAGGAAGTGGGAATCTGTGGGCTCCATGAATCATGGGCAACTGGGCCAGGCAGCTGAGGGCCATGGGGCCCTGAGGTCAAGGTCATCGTGAAGATGCCTGTGGACAGGGACTCAGGCCTTGATGCTGCTTGGTGGCCAGATGCAAATGGACACAGGGTGGAAATGCTGCTCCGTCCATGCATGTGAGCCTGATATGGTCCAGGCACTCTGAGGGAGCACTGGCAAGAGCTCTGGTTCTCAGAGGCACCCTCCTGTCCTGCACGAAATGAGGAAAACAAGAGAGTAGATAATACTGAGCAGAAGAGACTTCTACAGGGCCAGTGGTGAAGGGAACATCCCTGTGTAACCACAGTGCAGGGGGAAGCCAGCAATCTCTGTATTCCAGGCCTGATGCTTGGCATTTGTGCAGAACTGGCTTTTGTATTAACACCTGCAGGCCAGAGCCTAGAGGCTCCTGGACACCTGCCACCCCACCTCTCCACCACGTGGGGCATCCCTCTACCTAGGTGGGTTGTTGTCCGGGGTGGCCCTGCTCCCCCCAGGTTCCTGGGATGCTGTGCACCAGTAGGTCCCACTTCAGAGGTACTGTGGTTAAATGGGGTATCCTCACTGTGTCAGAATCTAACAGCAGGACCTACATGACCTTCTACACTTTGCAGCTGTGAAAACAGAACCCCAGAGCAAGAAAGGGGCTGTCCAAGGTCACACAGGGGCCTCACACAGGCAGGGACTTAAGCTCCCACTGTCAGTGTGTTTTCATTTTTTTCTTCTCTAAATACACATTTTTATCAAAGTATAGCTTACATTGATAAAAGCTTCATAATCTAAATACAATTGTATACTTCACACTCAGATCAAGAAATAAAAAGATCCCACAAACTTACAAATACCCACTCTCACTGACAGGAGTGAAGAATCCCAATCTCTTAATTTTAGGCATTTGATTCATTGTGTGTTGGTATTACATTATACAGTTGACCTTGAATGACACAGGGGTTGGGGCACAACCCCCCCTCGCAATCAGAAATCCATGTGTAACTTCTGACTCCCCTAAAACTTAATTACTAATAGCTTACAACTGACCAGAAGCCTTCCTGATAACAGTTGATTAACATATATTCTGTATATTATATATTGTATTCCTACAATAAAGCTAGAGGAAAAAAATGTTACTAAGAAATCATAAGGAAGAGAAAATACATTTAAAGTATTGTACTGTATTTCTTGGGAAAAACAAAAAAAACCCTCGTGTAAGTGGACCATACAGTTTGAACCCGTGTTGTTCAAGGGTCAACTGTAGTTTTAATTTTCCTCGCTCTGATGCACAACAAATGCTGAACTTCCCAGTGATTAGGTTTTCCTACATTCTCACATATACATTAGGCTACAATTTTCCCTCTAGTTCCAGCCTTACCTGCACCTCTGCATGCTGAGCTCTGCCTGGGAGAGCTGCAGAGGGTAGCCTGGGCCTTGGATCTGACAAGGAAGTGCACATCCCTGGGGCCCCATTCCACTGCTAGAGATTTGGGTGTCCGTTCAGTGAGACTCCTGTCAGGAAGAGACTCTCCTGGTCCGGCTTTCTCCTGGGAGCCCAGAGACTCCTCAAGCTTGCCACCATCCCAACTCCACACCCCAAAATGGAGTTCGGGACCACACTCCAACTCCACTGCTTGCCCCATGAGTCCAAGGAAGGGGAAACAATCTTGTTGTGAGGACTAGGGCTCCAGCCTGTCCCTGCTCCCAGATGGGTCAGAAAACACCACTGAGGGGAGCTGCCAAGGGGCTGGCCTGCTAGATGTGTCCATCAGTCCATCCTTGGCTGTGAAACTCAGGTAACAGCCCGTTGCCCTTGCCTCTCAGGGTCCAGGCTGATTAGATCCAATTCCAAGGACACCCAGTGCACCAGAGCAGGTCATGCCAACTGGTCAGGGGGGCTGACCCTGAACCCCACTGTCTGTCCTTTAAGAAGTGACCGAAGGGTGGCCATGTCATGCATGGGCAGTGACACACCTCTAGCCCCGAGCCCTTCACCTGCTCTGCACTGAGCAGCCTGAGGCCAACTAGAGGCCCCACACACATCTGGGGCCTGCTCTGTCTTTAGAACCAAAGGCTGGTCTTAGTCTGCTGGCACTCTGGAGTGAGTTGCCTCCATGCCGGCCTCTGCCCTGGGAGTTTCTACATGTTGTAGTCATTTCTGAAAAGGTCTATGAAGTAGTAGGTACTGTGATTACACCCACTGCAAAGATGGGGAAACTGAGGCACAGAGCGAGTGAGTGACTGCTGGGCTCTGAACTCCTGCAGCCTGACCGCAGGCCCATAGGAGCCGCCCCACTGCAGCCCTGACACTTGGGGCTGTGGAAGCCCAGATTCTTGTGGGGCTGCTTCTCTGGCACCTGAATCCTCCTTCCAGGCCCCCTGCCCACTTAACCCAGAGACCCCAAGAAAATGCAGCACAGCTGTCAGAGAATGGGGTTGATACCCCATTTAACCACAGTACCTCTGAAGTGGGACCTACTGGTGCACAGCACCCTGGGAACCTGGGGGGAGCAGGGCCACCCCAGACAACACCCCACCTAGGTAGAGGGATGCCCCACGTGGTGGAGAGGTGGGGTGGCAGGTGTCCAGGAGCCTCTAGGCTCTGGCCTGCAGGTGTTAATACAAAAGCCAGTTCTGCACAAATGCCAATCAGGTTTCGATTACAATCCTCGTCCGGAGGCCTGGGCATTGGAGTGTAACGGAGCCTGACAACTACCTTCCCATTATAGAATCTCCATCTCCATTTGCGATTTCTGGCCCAAGACGTGCCAGGCTGGTGACAGAAACACTGATCAGGGTGGACACACCTGTCCACAGCAGGGACCTGTCCATGGCACCTGTCAGCATGGCCCTGCATGGGCCACTGGCTGTGCCTGGAACTTCCTCCCAGACCCTGGGCCTGCACTGAGGCTGCTCCCTTCCACAGAGGGACAGGGTCCTCTCTGAAGACAGGAGAGCAACGGAGGGAGTCTGGGGAAGAGTGCCGTCCTTCCAGAGGGTGGCTGCACAGGGGAAGGAGCAGCATGGAGGGTGGGGAGCCCGTGGCCCAGCCTGGGGAACACTCCGAGAGCCCCAGCTGCAGCCCAGAGGCCACAGGACCACATGGGAGCTAGGCCCTTGGAAGGCTCACTTCCCTTCGTGCTCGGCCCTCGGAGTCTGCCCGGCATGGGCTGGCTTATGAGGGTCCAAAGGTCACTAGGCTCTGAGTTTTAGCTAATTCTGGGGCTGCTCTCCTAAGGGAAGGCCCAGCCATAAGGCAGTAAGGTCTGCTTCCTAAACGTGCCATAACCCTCCTCCACCCCCCTCCCTGTGCGTGCCTTATGTCATCCAAAGTCTGCCTGCTTTCCTGAACCTCCCTGACTCCCAGATTTTTCTGCGCATTTGTTTCAACTGGAATATTTTTGCTATACTCGTCTACAAACTTGTCTCTGTGAACATCACACCACGGACACATTCCACTGTCGTCAAATATTCTTCACAAACATGACTCTTAGTGACAAAATGATATTCACCAGGATTGTGTCAGGATCCATATCCTTGCTGGTGGGGCACTCACCTGGTTTCCAGTGTCTCACTATAATGCATTAAACCTCTCACTGCACACAGCTTGGGCGGGGACTCCAGTTACCATCCTAGGGTAGATTCCTGAGGTAGGAATGCTAGGCCGAAGAGCATGTCTGTTTACTTCAAGGCTGCATGCATGTGTGTGTGAACGCATGTGACAATCTCAAGCTTATGCAGAAGTTGCAAGTGCAGCGCAAGTTTTTTTCTGACTGCTCTAAAAATAAATTGCTGACTGGGAGGCTCCATCACTCCCCAGGCTTCCCACAAACCTGGACACTGTGCTGCATCAGGGCAGCGCATCAAAATCAAGCCAGGAAATGGGCACTGATGCTCCGCTAACCGTTATACTGCATTAACCTAATCCTCGGCTCCACCCACGTTTTGCCGCTGGTCCAATGTTGCCATTGGAGCAAAAGGATCCAGTTTGGACCGCGTGCCAGCTTCTTCGCCCTTCCCCCTTAGTCAGGAGGAGCTTAGTCTCATCTTGATTCTCATGATCTTGGTGCATTTGAAGATTACAGGTCAGCTCTTTTGGAGCTTCTGTCCATCTGGGTTTACCGATGGTCTCTTCAGGATTAGATGCATCTCTGACAGGAAGGCTGCACAAGGGACTGTCCGCACCACACATCAGGTGGCAATCTGTCCTATTACCATCAAGGTTCCTTTTCATCACTTGATTACACTGGTGGGCATCAGGACTCTCCACTGATTTCCTACTGAAATGTTCCATTTCTCATGGAACTTTGAACTTGTGTATTTCTTTACATCAGCTTAACGTGTGGTTTCTATTACATTCATTTTGTCCCTAATTTTACTTGTTTTGATACTGCAATTGTCCTGGAATTAGCAGATGGGACCCTTCACATGAGATTCTGTGGTATCTGACATGTTCCCATCACTCAGAGCAATTCCTCACTGACTTGCACAGTCTGATAGTCCCTGCTTACCTTTCTCTGATCCAGCACTGAAATGAGCTGTCGGTCCAAAAGGTCCTTGTTTCTTTCACTGAAAATGGTACTCAGGCCAATCCCTCGGGGTGCCCCCACACTGCCTCGACCACTGCAGCTGTGAGCGATGACCCACCACACTGGCCACACTCCCACTGGACGCCCCCTCGTCCTGCCCTGACCCCTGAGCTCAGCCCCCAAAGAGAGTGGCCCTGAATTCTTTAGGAAGGGACCGAACAAGAAAGGGAAGCAGAATAAGAGGGACCATCTCAGTGTCTTTTGTTAAGGATGAAGAAAACTTGTATCATTCCATCACCACCAGAGAACTTGGAAATGCCCCATTTACCAACAGTAAAATCAGTAACAATTTCTGATCTAAACCTGCTTTATTTGATCAATAATGATGCTAAGCATTTTTCCATGTTTACTATATCATTCTTGTGTTTTTCATGTCTTTTGTCTGTTTTTCATTTGATACAATCATTTCTAAGAAATTCTTACATATGAGGGGAGTATATCTATAAATTTTTATAACTACCCCCCACTTTTTCATCTTTATTTTTGTTGTTGCCAATTCTATTTTTTGTGTGCTCTCTCACATATTTTCCAAAAAAATGTCATTTTTACCTTAGAGGTGATAAACATTCTTCTGTTTAGTCTTCTTGCTCTTTTGTGGTTTTATTTTGAAATCCAATCTGTCTAGAATTTATCATATTCTAAGGGCATATAAGAAGATCTAATCTTAATGTAGGTAGTTTATTTCTTGGTCCCGTAGCACTGATTGAATCCTTTCTTGACTACTGATACTATTAGCATTTAGTAGATTACTACATGAATTCGGATTCTTTTCAGAGCAATCTGTGCTTTTCCACTGATATAAATGGTAGCTCTTGTACCACATTTTGAGTGATTGTAGCTTTGTACTATGGTTTAAGATCTGATAAAGAATCTCTGTCCTAGATAGTCTTAAGATGCTTGTGGTTCTTCGTGTTCACTTATTCTTCCAGATAAGCTTTGACTCACATTAGCAGGTTTAGAAGATCTAGGTATAATTTTGTTTCAACTTATATGAAATCTTTAAAACCCAGAAGAATGAATCCACCTGCTAGTCCATCTTTGCCTCCAGGTGATGTGTGTTTCTCCTTCACTCAGACTGTTTTAATAACCTCAGTGAGACTGTCAGCATTTTCCACATTAAGCCTCTGCCTTTCCAAATAATTCCTGAGTTGTCACTACTGAGGAATTTTGTCCCTATCACATTTTCCAAATTACTACTGACTTTCTATAGGACACGTGTTCATTTTACACATTTTGTTGCCATTGTTCTTACCACATATTTCCCCCTTACTTCCTGCCTCCTGCCCACACCTGGCTCTATGCCCCAGACACCTTTGCTCAGGTCCGCTGGTGCCAGCCACGTGGCAGGAGAGGTCCTGACAGGAAGGGCCCACCATGGTGGCCGCAGGGGAGAGTTCCCCAGAAGCTGTCCAGGCAGCCCTGCCCTCTGAGGTCCCCGGAGTGGGCAGGGATCCTCTTCCACCATACCCACACCCACCCACAGTCCCTCTGCTCTTTGCTCACTGGAAATACCCCTGTGGTCTGTGACAACTCACCCACGTTCCAGCTTCCTGTACCTTGGGCAATTACTTCATTTCTTCTTTAGGTATTTCTTAACCTTCCAGTGTCCCAGCAAGAAGCAAAGGCAGGGAACAGCACTGAACACCATCCTAGCCTGCCATCTCTTGGGCTAGAAACAACTCGCTAAAGTAGCAAATAAGCATAAATGAAGGCCTAGCACAAATGCTTCCCCTCCTTCCATGAAGATCATGCTCAGTGGCAGTCGGAGCGATGCTGAATGACTACCATCCCTCACTCATCCCTCAGGACCACCAAGCCTGGGCTCCCACGGTCAGCCTGTGGCCGTGGTATCATGCACCCCTCCCTGCACAGGGGCAGCCCATGCAGAGGCCTGGGCTCCAAGGTCCCAGGGCCCTTTGGGAACTGTCTTTCCTCTGACCTGCAACTGGGAGGCTTCCCAAAAATCCATCTCTTGGTCAAGTGGATCTGGTCTCCAGCAGTTGTTTCCTGAAGGTCTGGATTAGAGAATGGAGGAACCCTTGGTGAAATCTGCATTGTGTCTTTTTCTCCAAGGACACCTCCAAAGACATTTTAAAAATACATGTGGAAAAAATTCAGGTTTTCAGAAATAGTAAACATTACAAAATAAACTGCACATTTCCTCTTTTCTGTATAAAACAGAAAACGTGGTTATTTTTAGCTCCTGGAGCTCCACTGGGAATGAATGGGGTGCCAGTGCATACACAGAGAGGTCCTTTTTTTATCAGCTGCTCCAGCCTTGCAAAGATGAGAGCCTTCGGAAAGGACGCATGTAAGCAAAGCACCGTTCTCACTGATGTCAGTGCCAGTCCAAGAGTGAAGGCACCAGCAACAATGAATGGACACATGATCCGGCAACCCCTTTTCTTCTTAAGCTGGATGAACCCAGCTAAGGTCTTGTAGCTCCTAGACTCAGTTTCCCCATGTGTAAAATCAGGATAGTGAAACTAAGACCCTAGGTTTATAATGAGGATTTAATAAGAAAATGTGCCCAAAGTGCTTGGCACACTCAGTAAATGGTAATTTTTACTGTGATTGTTACCATCAGTGTTTACCTTTAGATTTTGGTGTCTATGTGATAAATCACCTCTGCAGGAACCAGCAGTTTGGAGACTCACTCTTCCTTGGGGGAACTGACCGCACATCTCCTTCCCCTTGCCCACAGGAGGTCCAGGAAGAAGGGTGGCTTTGAGGATTTCACATAGTAAATATCAAGGAGTTTGAAAGAGCTCCTGATGACCAAAGCTGGAATGATTTGAGGAAAAATTAATGGTTTTGAATATGTCCTGAATTAATAATGACAGTGTTAGATAATCACCCATAGGCCAAAACATCTAGGAGTCCATATTGATATAAATCTAGGAGTCCATATTGATATAAATAAGTATCCAAATACATACATAAATGTGGAAGAAGGAACAGTGTTTTCCTACAGAAAAGCTCTTATTAATAAACGTAGAAGGGATGAAGGAAGTAAAATGCCACCACTACGCAAACCACACCATAATAATTGTTTCCAGCCACTAGGCAAAAATCTGAGGAGAAACAGGGCATTGGCACAGCCTGGCAGCATCTCCCCCAAGATATGGACAAATGCCCTGGGTGGGTGATGTTAAGAAGCAGTTGCTCTGCACATATTTTTAGACTGGAACTTCTCAAAAGCACTCTCCCTGCACCCCTTCCTCCACCTAGTTTTTTCTTGGTAAGAGTCTGGTTTACTGCTAACTTCAGGATGATTCTGATGTACAACACACCAAATCCTTGAAACAAAGGATTTCAAGAACTGAAGCCTTGCAATGAGGCTGAACGGAAACATGTAAAGGGCAGCACCTGCAACCGCACATTTCAGCATCTTACCCACCGCTGACCCCGGGTCCCCAGGAAGGGCTCAGGGCGATGGCCCCTTTCTCATGACAAGTGAAGTCATGATGGACTGGAGAACGGACAGGCTAAACCTGCACAGTAAAGACTGAGCCTGGTGCCCATATCCACCCAGTTTCCCCAGGGAAGCTGAGAGAAGAGGGACACGAGAGACAGCCTCCACGGGATCCACACATAGAGAGGGGGACAAAGGAGAGAAGCAATTTAAGAAATTCCATGAATATAAACCCCCTTAGGTATTTTCTGGAAACACCATAACAAGGACTAGAGATGCTTTTCTCTTATTTTTAGATGAGGGTTGATGTTTCTCTGCAAGACAAGGGGTCCCAGATCCACGCAGGTGAGAGCCTTTTGAGGTCTTTTGGTACAGACAGGATGCTCATTTGCATCCTTTCCAGTCTCCCCTGTCAACAGTGGATATTATAATGTTTTATCTCTACCCCTCTGGTAAGAGAAAAGGAATCTTGTTTCAATTTGCATTTATTTGATGGCTTGTGCAGGGGAACCTTCTCTCTCAGGTCAAGTGGTCATTTACGTTCCCTCATGTGTGAGGCACTGTCCAAGTCTTTCTATGTCATTGTCAGAGTTTTCTCTCTCAAAGCTCTTTACTCATTAAGGATCCTAAATTTTTTTTAAAGATTTTATTTATTTGAGACAGCGAGAGAGAAAGAGCAAGCACGAGTGGGGGAGGAGCAGGCTCCCCACTGAGCAGGGAGCCCGATGTGGGGCTCCATCCCAGGGCCCTGAGATCATGACCTGAGTAGAAGGCAGACACTTAACTGACTGAGCCACCCAGGTGCCCCAAGGGTCCTAAATTTTTTGTGTAAATATTGAATATATGGACCCATGATGTCATTGCTCTGTTCTTTGCCTACTGCTCGTGCAGTATTTTAACTAGATATATGAATCCTTCCTATTTTCTCCTTGGGGTCCTGTTCTGAGGTAGAAGGCCACATTCAGGGACACATGAACACAGGTGTTTTGAGAACCCAGCCTATGGACTGAAGGACACAAATGAGCAAAAGCAGACATGGTAGAAGGGAAGACTCGCAGGCTCACCGGAGCAGAGCTGAGGCAGGAATGAGAATGCTGTGGGCATTGATCACTCACTCTTCCAGTTCCCACTTCCTGCCGAAGCTGTTCTGGGACTGAGGATCCAGCGGGAGGGAAGCAAGACAGATAGGACTTGCTCTGGCGGGATTCAGTCTGGTGTAGGGAGGAAAAGCATTCAACCCTCTTGAGGTCTCCGGCTTGGCCTGAGAATTAGTGGGAGAAAAATGCAAAAGTTTATTTAATGTAAGTTTTCCATAACATGGGAGCCCTCATAAGGAGAATGAGGACCCAGAGAAATGGCAAAACCGAGATGCTTCATGCTAGTGTGAACAAAGAGGAAACTGTGGGAAAGTATCCAAAATGCCTGGATGGGAGTTATTGTAACAAGGTCTCAGAACTCTCTTGGCCTGGACTCCTATCCCCTTGGCAAGGCCACTTCCTTTCTCCTGGGGCAGGGATGGTACCTTTCCCCGGGTCTGTCTCTTGTTCTCAGGAAGAAAAGGGGAGATAAGGATGTTCTTCTCGTACCTGCTGTTTTCCAAGTGTCTTTCACTCAAATAACCTTATGCCAAAGTGGACAGATGGGGTGGGTGGGGCAGATGGAGAAGATGGGGTGGGTGGGGCAGGTGGGGAGGATGGAGAAAATGGAACGGGTGGGACAGGTGGAGGGGCATTCCTGCAAGGCAGCAGTCATTTCATCTTTGTCACCATGTTCTACTTGTCTATTAACAGTACCTGGGGAAAGTCTGAGCTTGTGTGGCATCTAAAGGAGAAAAGACACTCCCCCACCATCCCTGCCCAGGGTGCCGAAGGCCAACACCAAAGCAAACATGGCTCGGGGTATAGGGGTGATGGTGGGTGGTTGTTGAGGTGCTCACCCCACTAGGACTTGAGGTCAGGGGATTCCACTGAGAGCCTCACTTACTCTAGGAGACAAGCACTTGTGGCCCTCTGAATGCCATGTTGTCTTTGGATCTAATTGCAGTAGATGCTGTCCGTGTTCTACCTGCATTTCCAGCTGACCATCTACCATTTTTATGCACCTTAGCTCCAGGTCTTTCACTCCCAACATCCAGCTTCTGAATATTTGACAGAGGGTTGCCCTCTGGCCACAAGAACCCCCTTCCCCTAAGCTCCTGGAGGGATGGAATTGTCTGGGGATTACAGACAATTAAGTTAACTGCCTTAACTAGTCATTGACAGGAAGGGGTAGGAACCTGAACGCCCTTGCCGCTAGACAGGGATACCTGTGAGCTGTGACCTGCAGTCTCCAGAGTTCCTCCATGAGATGGAGCCCAAGTCACTCCCCCCACCACCCTCCCCCTGTCTGCCTCCCCCTCCCATCCCATGTCTCCCAGGGAACACACCCTTTATATCCCTTTCAAAAATTCCTCATATCAGAATCTGCTACTGAAACCCCAGACTGAGACAACCACCCACATTCACTTGCCAGTAACCGAATTCTCTTCACCAAAAGCTACCAGAGTGAGCAGACAGTGGTGATGGAAAACTCGAGACAGCTTAGGTGAACAAAGCTGTCACTCCATGAGTCCATAAGACAATGCTCAAAAACACCCTGTGGACCAAGGAAAGGGATCCAGTTACAAAAACAGAAAAAGGAGGTTGCAAAACAAAGTGTGTGGTGTGATTCCATTTTCCAGGGGGGAGAAAGCATTTGTATAAGACTGTGTGGTAAAGCACTTAACCTTGCCCAAAGAGAGGCTTGGCCTTGCCCTCAGCTCCTGAGGGGGGATGGCTAAGCCCTACAATGCCTTTGTTTGCCTGGGGCCCCTGGGCCCCACGAGAAAGTCTGTGACTTGGGGTGGGGGTTTCGAGGCACCCTCCAGAGGGTCTAGAGGCAGATCAGGCACAAGAGCAGCAGATGATGGAGCCCCAGGAAAGACTGTGGATGCTGAGCTCCAGTGAGGACAAGGGGATGCCAGGAAGGAGAGCGGTCCGCAGACAGCTGGGAGCTCCGAGTCTGGACTCTGCCCTGTGTGCCTTCTCCTTGGGTTATTTTAACCTGTATCCCTTTGCTGTAGTAAACCAGAGCCATGAGTACGTCAGCTCTCAGTGAGCCTGAGTGGCCTACGGGGACCCTGCACTTGCAGCTGCACACACGGACTGTTCCCTCCAACCCTGCAGTAATGTAAACTCCATGTACTTGCCTGCATTTGTGAGACTGGACAACCATCCGGAAACATGCTGACAGTAAATACCTCTGGGGCGCAGCACCACGTCCATGCGTGTTCCCGTCTATTTGCATGTGTGTGCACGTAAGCACCTGCAACAGTCCCACCTCTGCTCTACCACTCACGTGGTTGCAGGCTCGGCGAAAAGCAGTAGACCACTTTCCACTGTGAGCTGGGCTGGGACACCTCGGTCTGCTCCTAAAATTGTTCATGCTGCTTGTTTACATTCTCCCTATTGCATAGCTTGTTTGAGATTATGTAAACCAACTACCTGTTAATGTAAAATGAAAGAAAGTTATTTCTATGAAGACCAAGATAAATGATTTGGAGAATCAAGATAAAGGCAAGTTGAAGTTGCTTTAAAATCGATTTTGAATTAGGTACAGGCAAGATAACTCTTAAACAGAAAATAATTTTTGAATATTTGGAAGAATTCTGGTCTTAGATTTCTTTACAAATACACTTGATTTCTCAGTTCACTTCAGAAAAATACTGAAACTGCACATCTTAGGAGGACAAATTAAGGATATAGTTTATACTAAAAACAGAGACTAAAAACCCAGTCCTCAGACCGGTGCTTACTCGGAGTCTTCGGGCCCATACTGAAACAACCAGAGTGGCGACTGGAGCTAGAACTGGCCATCTGGGGATGGCGGCCAGCGATGCGGTGGCCTCTGGGCAGGGTACTGACCAGCAAGGGATGAGGGGACTTTCTGGAGCAATGAAACTGTTATGCACCCTGACCGATGTTCTACATTTGTCAAAACTTACCAACATGAGGTGTTAAAACCTGAAGGTTTCACTGTATGAAAAGTGTATCTCAATAAACTTGTTTATTGTTATTGTTTATTGTTAAAAATTAATGCACAGCTACAAATTTTAAGTTAAAAATATATGTAAAGTATGCTTCCTTATTTTTTTATTACCTATTTTCACCAGCTTTTATAAATAACTGACAGATCCTGCTGGCTTCAGAAAGTATTCCTTCTGTTACTTTCACAATGAAGAAATAAATGTATTTTAATGATTTATTTCTTTATTTTAGAGACATATACAGAAAGAGAAAGAGTGTACACAAGCGCAGGGGGGAGGGGCAGAAGGAGGGGGAGAGAGAAAATCTCAAGCCAACTCCGTGCTAAGCATGGAGCCCAATGAGGGGCCTGACCCCACGACCCTGAGTTCATGACCTGAACCGAAATCAAGAGTTGGACACTGAACCAACTGAGCCACCCAGGTGTCCCAGGAATAAATGTATTTTAAATAAAATAAAATAAAATTTAGTAATTTTCATCAGTATCAGGGGTGGAGGCAGGATCCTAACCAGCCACCTTAGAGTAAGAACTTTTCCAGTTAGAAATTTGACTGAAGTTGAGGGCACATAAAGGTCCTGGAGAGCTGCCTAAGATACAGAAAATGTCCCATCTTTTAGAATTCTAACATGGTAGAGAAAACCCTCCTTTCATCATGGGTGACCGGCACCCAGGACCCAGGAGGGGAGCCTCCCTGGCCCCAGCTCTCTAACAGGACACCCAGGGCCATGACGTAACTCCTGGAAGGCCACCTAGGTGGGCCTCCTTGCTGGGCAGGGGGTCACCACTGTTAGCAGCGGTGATGATATGAATACAAATGAGAAGATGTTATTAAACATTGTTTATCTGAAGAGACATTTTCACCCTTGCACCTGCTCCGATCAGACGTGTGGCCTCTGACTGCAGACGGTCTGCAGTGATGATCACAGAAGCAAATGGGTGCCGTGAGGCCCCCTCCCTCCCCTCTGCATCTGTCTCAGACTTCCCTTCTCATCCTTCCCTCAGAAATGAGCTGCAGAGACCCAATACCAGGCTGACAATGATTGCAGCTTTCTCTTAAGGAGGACTGCAGGGAAGGACCCAGGGCAGGCTTAACGTGGCCAAAGGCACTTCAAGTTCACATGCATGGTATTGACTTCTGGAGGGAGTCCTGTGCACATTAGACAGTCAGTGCTTTCTCTGAAAGCCCAGGCGTGATACAGGGGGTGAAGGCCGTTTGCAAGTGAGGCAATGAGGCCAGGGGCAGATGGCTGCAGCCCTGGAGGCTGGGGTGGCCCTCCTGGGTCTGGGATCCTGGTGCATCTGTGGCAGGGACACTGCTCTGCCCTTGGGCCCTCAGAAGCCCAGGCTGACCCACACTTACAGGGAGCAGAGGATGGAGCCCAGGCTAGTGTTCTGGGTAGCTGAAGGCAATGCTCTCCCAGGGCTCACTTCCCATCCTCCATCTCCCAGAGAGGAGGCTTCTAGCCACGGTGAGACTCTGCCCACCCTGGAGTTTAGACTCTACTGGGGGTCCTGCGAGATCTGAGGGGACTGGCTCACTCTTTTCAGGAGTGGAGACAAGAAGACCCCTCAAGTAGGCTCCCCAGGGGAGAGAGACTGAGTTCCTGACCTTGGCCTGAGAGCCCAGCCCTGCCTGCAGGGCTGATTCTGGCCTCATCCCAGGACCCAGGAGGTGCCTGAAGGGAATGCAGTGACGTTTTCACCAAATCCCAGTGAAGAAAGACACTTCACTAATTGATGGGATAAAGGAACAAATTGCTGAGAGGTGCTGGGTGCAGGCCCCTGTCCTTTGGGGTGGAGGTCACAAGACCCTCCCCACCAATGTCCGGGCTCAGCATAGACTCAGCATAGACCCAGCACAGCTGTGCCTGCTCTTGGCCATCTGCTGATACCGGGCTCGGCTCTGAGGCCTACAGTCCTGTCCCTCTGCAGCTGCTCTGGGCTGGGCTCACACTGCGTTAATCCATACACTTCCAGGATCCCAGGGTCAGGAACCAGGGAAAGCAAGGTCAGTGTGTCGAGATGTCTGGAGACAGCAGACCGGTGGTGCCCTAAGAGGGACCCCCTTTGGAGATTCAGGTCGGGAGGGCACCAGCAAGTTCCTGCCACTTGTGCGCGTGGGGTGGGGGTAAAACACAGGCACCCAGACTACCTACCAAACCTTTTTTCAAGCTAACATCTTATGGGAGGTGACTCGGCACAAGCCCCCACATACTGCCACATAGGGACCCCGTGCCCACGGGCCAGCCTGGGAGAGAGCAACTACAGGGTGCTCTCCCTCCCTCCCAGGCAGCTGGGGCCTCTTGTCAGGAGACACCACTCGGCAGAGGCCACTCTCTCATTACAGCATTTGCAGGAACACACTCCTTCCAAGGGAGCAGGTCATGCACAGTGGACACGGGGCGACGGAAGCTACTACATCGGACCAGGTCTCTTTTCAGTGTTGGCATCGCCAGGATTCCAGCCTTTTCAGAGGGGCTTCTGTCTAGTTTTCAAATTACTGGTGATCACTTCGTATTAAAGGTAATCTTCCGATCTGGAGACTTGGAATACATATGCAAGATTCAGGCAGGACTTTTGAGTACGCGCCCTGTGAGTCTGCGTGGCTGAGGTTTGCAGGGGCTTGTGGCCTGACTCTGGCCGTGTCCAGACAAGCCTGACTGCTGTGGGCAGCACTTAGATTGGTACCAAAGAAGTCAGCCTCTCCAGGAATGTGTGTAGGGCTGTGGTTTTGTCTTAGCATTCCTGAGTCTAGACATGGGATAAGACCTTGGGATGATTCTCAGGGTCTGGAAGGAAAGCCAAGGGCATGCAGTGTGAGCACAGCATGTGCAGGGATGTGGGCAGCAGGGACTGTGACTGTCTGTATAGCAATGCACCTGTGCCTCCGTAGACCCTCTCAGCATCACCTCTGAGGAGGCCAGATGGCCACAGCCGTGCACAGTTCCTGAATCCTCACACAGTGGAGGCCTTTTAGACTGAAAGAAATTGCAGAAACTCATTTTCAGCTTGGTGGCCTCGTGTCCCACTGTGGGCAACCCTGTGCCCAGGGGAGCATCTCCACTGGGTGGGACCACTGGCCTACGTCCTGTGCATGGTCCAGTTTCCTTTCCCAGACACTGCAGGGTCCCCATCCTCTGCAAGAGAAACCCCCAAATCAGAGTGCAGGGGAAATAGCAGGGAGAGGGGTTCTGCTGTCTACCCACAGAGAGTGGCATGAATCAACGTGCAGCGTTACATAGGATTTACACAACCCTGAGTGTCAAAAGGCCCCATGATGATTCTTTCTTCACCAAGATGCCCTGACCTAGGCTACAAGAGGTCACCTGATTTCTTTCCAAAACATCCTAAGTGAACACTACAACATTTCTCCATGTATTTTTTTTTTTTAAGATTTTATTTATTTGAGACAGAGAGAATGAGAGACAGAGAGCATGAGAGGGAGGAGGGTCAGAGGGAGAAGCAGACTCCCCGCCGAGCAGGGAGCCCAATGCGGGACTCGATCCCGGGACTCCAGGATCATGACCTGAGCCGAAGGCAGTTGCTCAACCAACTGAGCCACCCAGGCGCCCTTCTCCATGTATTTTAATGTCAAGGTATCCCCACCACACCCCATATCTGCGATTTGTGCTGAGCTCTGCTTAGAAAATTTTCTCCTTGGGGCGCCTGTGTGGCTCAGTTGGTGAAGCATTTCACTCTTGATTTCAGCTCAGGTCATGATCTCAGGATTGTGAGACAGAGCCCCGCTCTGGGCTCTGCACTGGGATGGAGCCTGCTTAAAATTCTCTCCCCTTCCCGCTCTCTCTGCCCCTCCTTCCCCGACCCTCCCTCTCTCAAAAAAAAAAAAAAAAAAAAATCCTCCTTAAGCTCATGAAGGGACCTAGGGCTCCCTGGGAATCACGTGGGATGTCCTCCTCAAAGACTGCATTGTACTTATCAGTAGCTCATTTCCTTCTCCTGCTGAGTAACAGCCGGCTGTATGGACAGAACACAGTTTAGCCATTCTCTACATGGGCACGGGGGCTGTTTTCAAGTTTGGTTATTATGAACAAAGTTGTTGTAAACATTTTTGTACAAGTCTTTTTCAGACATGGGTCTATTGAAATGTCATTTCTCATGGGTAAATTCCTAAGAGTCGAATTACTGGCTCACAGAGTAGGTATGTACTTAATTCTGTAAGAAATTGCCAGAACTTTCCCAGAGTGGCTCTACCATTTTACACACCACATCCCTATCTGTGCTGGGCGTCTAGTGGCATCTTATTAGAGTGAGCCTAACTCACATTGCAGTGACGTCCAATTTATCAGTAAGACAAGCAAGTTGGAAGCTTAAGATGCTACACACAGACTCACCATGATGTGGCGGCTTCCCCCCACAAATAATTTACCCGAGAGAAAAGAGCACATACGTCCACACAAAAGCCTGAACAGAAGTGTTCACAACAGCCCAAACCTGAAACACCCATCTGCTCATCAGCAGGATGGCTAGAAAACTCGGATGACAGCACTCAGCAATACAAAGGGACCGGGTGATAGCAAAGACGTGCTGAGTGAATAAACCACTACCAGTACATGCCATATGATTCCACACATATGAAATTATAGAAAGTGAGGCCAGATGCTTGGTTCTGGGACCTGTTGTGAAATCATCAGCTGTACTACAGTTGTGTTATTAACCTAGCCCCACGTTCTCTTCTTTTGTGTTTTCTTTCTTTTTTTTTTTTTTTTTTAAGATTTTATTTATTTATTTGAGACAGAGAGAATGAGAGACAGAGAGCATGAGAGGGAGGAGGGTCAGAGGGAGAAGCAGACTCCCCGCCGAGCAGGGAGCCCGATGCGGGACTCGATCCCAAGACTCCAGGGTCATGACCTGAGCTGAAGGCAGTCGCTTAACCGACTGAGCCACCCAGGCGCCCTCTTTTGTGTTTTCTTAAGCCCTGTGCATGACTCATCATTAACTTTGCGCTTGTCACTCTACCCCGTCTGCACAATGATTGTAAGAATCTGATGGAAAACAGATGATAACATTTTTCCTAAAAGTATCTGATGTATACCAGGTCCCAGATGGCGCTTCACTGTCCGGGAGAGGGTGCACCTCCAGTGGTTTTAAGACTGCCCCCTCGTTTCAAGAAGCCCATAAACTTCCCTTCACATACTCACATTCCCAACCACTCATATGTAAACTGCTCCTAGATTCAACAAAGCAAGGCAGCTTTGGGAATGACGCCTGCCCTTCCGAAAATAAAGCTTGCTATGCTTCAAAGCCACTGTCTCGGTCACTGGCTCACTGTGCATCCGGTGCACGAACAACAGGGCAAGTCTCCACAGGTGCCTGGGACTGGGGTGTGAGGGACTGGCTGTGAAGGAGCCCACGGCAACATCTCTGGTGAGGGAGAGGTTCCAGATCTCTACTGCGGTCATGGTTACATGGGTGCTCTCATGTGCCGAAGTTCGTCAAAACGTACACCCAAAGGGTTGCATTTTATTTTACGTAAGTTATACCTCAATAGAGCTGATCTTTAAAAAGATGCAAATACTGGGGCGCCCGGGTGGCTCAGTCGGTTGGGCGAATGCCTTCGGCTCGGGTCATGATCCTGGAGTCCCGGGATCGAGTCCCGCATGGGGCTCCCTGCTCGGCAGGGAGTCTGCTTCTCCCTCTGACCCTCCCCCCTCTCATGTGCTCTCTCTCATTCTCTCTCTCAAATAAATAAATAAAATCTTTAAAAAAAAAAAAGATGCAAATACTGTTTCTGGCTCAACACATCTTCAGTAAGTAATCCGCCTCTTCTACAGCAGCACCACCAACCGAGTCACACCTTTGCCTTGTGTCTACAGTCTCCGAGACTGTCTCGACAGCATAAACACCCTCTTCATTCTCCACAGTTGCCTGCTTTGCCCCTTCCCTGTACCGAACACGGCAGAAACTTCGGAAAACCGTATCTGTTCACTCATTCGCTCAGCCGGCCAGGCAACAGCGTTTACTGTGTTAGCTCCCGGCACTGAGTTAAGAGAGGCTCGAAGTGTAAGTAAGACACCATGTCCCGCTGCATCTTAGGAGAGGCAGGGAGACACAAAGTGCAATCAGTACAGAATGGCGTCAGTAACCGGTTGTGCAGGTCCAAGTCCTCGGGCACAGTGTGCCCACAAAGGAGGGCTCCGTGTCCTCTCCAGGGTCAGGAAAGGGTACAAAGCGGTGCCGCGTGAGGCAGGTCTCGAAGCGCTGATGGAGGAACGAGGGAGCACACGGAAGGGCATCAGGGAGATGAGGAAAACGGATGAAGGAGCGTGGCGATGGCACGATGCGCAGCCCCGGAACACGGGAGCCCAGTCACGGAGGCGAGCTGGAGCTGAAGGTCCCGGCCCGGGCAGCGCACACCCCCTGTGCACCCCTAGGTGGGACTCTGACACCTCATTTCCCTTGCATGGGGACGTAAAGGCACAGTTTCCTTTATTTAAAACCAGTCCCATACTTGAGCATGTTCATCCGCCACGACCTGCCGACTCCAGTTACTCCTTCAGAGACAGTAACGCGGAAGGACAGCGATGGCGAAGCCCGGTTTTCCTGACACCCGACCCGGGCGGGGCCGCCAAGGGGTCACACACGGTCTGTAAAGGTCCACGGCTTAACCCTGCAGGGGTACAACTATACAAAGGTGAAGAAAAGACGATCTACAGCCCTCATCTAAACTCGCGATTAGAAACACCAGAAGCCATACCGTGCTCCTCACGGCCACCGAGGACACGCTCTCCTCACCCAGGCTGCTCCCAGGAACAGCCACTAAAATCGAACTCCAGCGCGGCACACGCGACACCTGCACGGGACGGCCCACAGAGGCACGCGAGCGAGAGCGCCGCTCGCCCCTCTCCCAGCACACAGCGGGCAGGGCGCTCACACTCGCCGCCTCCGGACGCGAGGGGCTCCGCCCGCCCCCGCCCCCGCCCCCGCCCCCACGGCCGCGTCCGTCCCCGTCGGGGAAGATCGCCAGCCGGCCCCCGGCGCCGGCAGCGCGGGAGGGGCAGGCTCCGGCGACCACCGCCGACGGCCGGGCGCTCCCCGGGCGCCCGAGGGGGCGGCACCGCGCCGCGCGGAGGGAGTCGTGGCCGGGCGCAGCGCTGCCACGTCCGCGGGGGGCGGGGCGGCGGGAGCCACCTGCTCGCGAGGTGACAGGGCAGGGGACGCGGGGGCTCCCGTCGCCTCTCGATGGCGTCACAGGCCTGCGCGGACCCTGACGTTCAAAGGCCCCGGCGCGGCCGCGCACAGCACGGAGAGGAACCCGCGGGCGGACGGGAGACACACGCTGCTTGGCTGCCTCGTCGCTGGCCTCCAGTCCGCGCCTGCGCCGGCACAGTGAGCCTGCGCAGTGCCGTCTTCATCGCCTTTTCTCCTCAGGCACGTGGGAGTCTCGCTGAGCGGCCGCGCGCACCAGGCCACTCAAGTCGGGACTCTTGGCCCGCCCAGTTCGGAGGCGCACGCTGTACCTGGGGTTTCCGCCTGCAAAGGGCCCACCCCTCAGCTCGCCCGACGACCATCTTGCCCCGCTCCCCCAGTGTCTCCGTTTCACTCTCCGTCCCCTAACGTCTTGTAGCGGCCATGCTGTGCGGCTCTGCGCGTGCGCCGGGCCTCTCACCCCTTCAGCCTCCTCCAGCCGTGCGCGGCTCCGGTACCACGCTCTGCGCGTGCGCAGAGCGTCTTCCTCCCCGCCGTCTGTCCCGGACGTCGAGGGGCGCTGTGCTCGGCTTTGCGCGTGCGCTGAACCGCACCTTATCCCGGCGGTTTATGTGGCCGTGTCTTGGAGAGCTGCGGCTCTGCGCTCCTTCTGCGCGTGCGCGGCCTGTTAGCCATTTTAGCGTCTGGCTTTGCACCTCTAGCTGAGGGTGCTCACACACACGGTGCTTGCAGTTTTTTATTTTAAGCATAAGGTTTCTCCAACAAGGACGTCACAAGAAAAAAAAGATTTATTTATTTGAGAGAGAGAGCGTGAGCTGGTGGAGGAGCAGAGGTAGAGTCTCCAAGCAAACGCTCGGCTGAGCGCGGAGCCCAATTCCGTCTCACAACCCCTGAGATCATGACCGGAGCTGAAATTAAGTCAGATGCTTAACCTACTGCACCACCCAGGTGCCCCACACTAATGCTCTTTTTTGAACATATTTATGACGGGTCACTTTAATGTCCTCCTGGTGGCCTCCGTACCACTGACCATCTTGGCTCATTTAGGTTCTAAAAACCCGAGGCCAAGGAAGGTCCTTGCTGCCTTGTGGGGTCTTTGTATTGTTAGCTGGGGGGGTCGTTTCTCCCAGGGGGTCTCAGCGCCAGGAGCCCCTCCTGGACTTTGTGGGGTCAGGAACCTGGGGAGTGGGCGGAGACCCCTCAGGGCAAGTTCACTAACATGCTCAGCACCAGAAGGGACTGTGGGAAAGTTCCACTTTTAGATGGGGAAACTGGTCCTGGGGTGTGAACTAGGGGTGTCCCAGGGATGCCTGCTTGGCCAGAGTAAGTCCTCACAACCTTTGCTCCAACCCCAGCTCTGAGACCTTGCCCTCCAAAGGGCAGCCTTTCTTTGATGGCCCTCGTGGATGCATGATGATTCACAGTCCAGGAAGTGGGTAGGAGAGGCTGGGTCAGAAAAGCCAGAGAGCATGGCCCTGTGTGGGGTACAGAAGGGCCAGTGTCAATCGGGGGTGGGGGGAGATGCTAAGTTAACCTGCACAATAATGGGGAGAGAAGGTATGTGCCATGGCCAAACAGACTCTGTGCAGTCTGGGGCTGAGGGGTCAGAGTGATGCCTCCTTTTCCCTTTGGTTGGGAGATGGCCTGGGTGGGGCTGCAGAGACTCCTCCTGTTCAGAGTTTGCCCACCTTGAAGGTGCCCCAGAGCTACTTCACACCCCACGCCCCCTGAGGTGCCCACCCATCTCACCACTTGTATATCTTGAGATTTGGGGGCTGTGACTATGGGATGCTTGGGTATTGGGATGAGGAGGGGGTGGGAGGTATGTCTTGTCCTAACCACAGTATATGCAAGAATGATGTATTAGTACAAGACAATGAAAACAAAGGCCAGAGAATCACGGCCAGGCTGCAACCCAGTGCTTGGAATGAGAACGAGCAGTTTAGGCCCAGGCTGAAATGTAGGCTGGGACGGAGGACCTCCAGGAGGAAGGCAGGGGACCTGGCACCTCCAGGGTGGGGAGGGGGAGAGCGACTTGGACCTGGCAGATTGAAGGGGGCCAGGCAGCCAAAGCAAAGTCCCCATAGGCAAATTTGAATGTGTCCTGCATTACAGATAAGAGCAATATTAGACCAACATAGATATGTTATCCGTCCCAGAATGTTGCCTGGAATTTCTATTATGATTTGGTTTTAGATTATATTTCTGCTTGATCTGTCTCTTTCTCTTAAAAATGGAATACAACATGGCAATTCTGGCTATCTCTGTCCTGGTTCATCAAGATTTTAGTGCACTAAGATTTTATTGGCTAATTAGAATTAATTGTAATTCTGGGATACTTAATAATGCCATTATGCAATTTTCTCTGTTGCCCATGAAGAATGAGATCAAGCGCATGTGGCACGGACAGGATCTGTTCCTCATCGGCCACTCTAATGGGGTCACATAAAGTAGCCCTGGGTGGGAAGGCCCAGTCACTGAACTGCCTCCACAGCCCTTCCAGAAGCCCCACACTCAATTCTGGGGAGTTGAAAGCACTTTAGAGATCAAGGGAATAATGAGAGACATAGATGAGACAGCTCACAGAATCCGCTAGCACGATTTTTTTTTTTAAGATTTTATTTATTTATTTAACTGACAGAGAACTAGAGAAAGAACACAAGCAGGGGGAGTGGGAGAGGGAGAAGCAGGCTTCCCCCCGAGCAGGGAGCCCGACACGGGGCTCGATCCCAGGACCCTGGGATCATGACCTGAGCTGAAGGCAGCCGCTTAACCGACTGAGCCACCCAGGCGCCGCTAGCACGATCTTTTAAAGATCCATCAGCAACAATGTCAAGCCCAGATGGCTTGGTCCTGAGTTCCCTCATCATCAATATAGCTTTTATCCTGGTTCCTCTGAATTATTTGTGCAGAAAATTGGTTTTGCCTAGCTGGAAAGACCTGTTCATATGCACATTTCTTTTTAGACAACCCCTCTATTGTCACAGATTTTTTTCCTATTTTTGAGTAATTCCTGGGAATAACACAGAAGAGGCATTAGAAATGACTGTCACCTGGATGCAAGTCCCAGTTTTTCCTCCAGTGCACTCTCCTACAATGAGGTGAGAGTGGAAACTGCTATATTTTTAGATGAAATTTCTTTGGGAAATAGTTTCTATTTTATCAGCAATTCTCCGGCTATTTTTGGGGGGGGGAGCTCTGGCTAATATTGTAAACCAATATTCATAAAGCTACCTAAGAGCTTCGGGATAAATGGATTATAATGGAGAAAAGCTGTTCTCCAGTGCACATTAGAAGCAGGCCTTGGCAAATAAGGGCACAGAGAAGATGCTAACAAACCAGAGGGATGGCTCCCAGGGCCAAGAGAGAGCAACTGAAAACAAGACAGGCGTGAACACATATCTGCAGCGGGACAGCAACAGGGCCTCCCAGGAGAACTGGGCTGTGCTAGCTGATCCCCACACATCTAGGAGCAGTCGGCCTGTCCTGTCCGTCCCCGACAACATGAAGATCTTGGTGCCCTGCCTGGCCCTCTGCCTCTCCAGCTCCCCTCAGATGGCTGTTTTTATATTGCAAAGCTGATAAGATGTCTCTTTTGTTCCATAACCATAATTAAGTCTCTCTAGGTCTCGGGTGTCTGTGTGGTAGTGTGTTTAGGGCCCAGTATAGCAGTCCCCCCCGCCCCTCTGCAGGCCCAGAAGCATGAGCCTGAGCCAGTGGGAAGGAAACATTGCCAGCGCTAAGGCCAAATACTTTTTCCATATGAGCCATTTTTTCTTTAAAATAATGCCACAATTAAATTTCTTTACAGCAATAACTTTATCTCTCAAAATTATAATTGTTTTTCTTTTTTGGTACAAGAGATTAAATAAGGTCAACATATCACAGTCTCCTTCTCAGCAGTCTCTAGGAGGCTGGTTCTTTCCGGTGACCCCATCCCTTCCCTCACCATCCAGAATCTCCAGGACCCCGGCCTGTGGCTACTGCCATCCCTGAGCCATCCCTTCCTTCCCACAGCCCTGCTCTTCTGGTCTGGGACCTGCTCTGTTCCACATCTGCATTCACAAGGGAGCTGAGAGGTTGCTGCGGCAGGAGCTGAGAAGTGCCAACCGGGCTTACCGCTTGCACCCCAGTGGTCTGGTCTTTCTGGAGACATCTAGGGAAACACTGGTTCATGGGCACTCCTGAGGGGGCAGAAGGCTGGTCCTAGGGGCACGCCACTAGTCCCTGCCCATGACCCAGTGTGGGTGGCGAGGGTTACTTCTGCAAATGCCGAGACCAGGCTGGGCTGTTCACACCCCCAGAGTAGAGATGAAGGACTTCCAGGGTTTTGTGGGGCAGGAGTATTTGCCCAGGCTGCTTCTGAATGGAGCCTCCCACCCCCCAGAATACACAGGGATTGTGTTTGTGACATGGGTGCAACTCACAATGCCCAGGGTAATCCCAAAGATGTAAAGAGCGGGGGAGATAGTCAGGGTAAGTCTGTGCAGCTAGTGACAGTCCCTACAGGCCACTAGCCACAGGCAGCCTCCTCTTGGGACTAGCCCAGGAGACTGCACAGCTGTGCACAGTGGGGCCTCCTGATCGCTTGTGGCTTTTCCTTGGAGTAAGGAGGCAGCCTGTATGGCCCCGTTGGAGTCCTATCAGCAGCTGCAGGAGCTTTCCCCACCAACTCTCCACCATCCACACAGGCAGCCATGCTTTCAGGCTGTAATTACGGAAAAAATAAACATTTTGGGAGACGTTGCAGGATGGGACACTTGCTGCTCTCTTCTGAAGCTGTAAACGTGATGGATGACCCATTGTTGGATGATTATGAAAGATGAACCAGCTTAAATTTCAACAGAACCTAAAATATCATCAATGAGCACAGTCAGCTTAATGGTTCATAAACCAGCTGCTTAATTGTTGTGACACAGAAGGTCGAGAAAGATTGCCTGGCGTTTTTCCAAAAGAGGTTAGCCGAGAACATGGATTTCCTCAGTAGCCTTCCGGTTCTTTTTCCTTCGTGTCCTGCAGCCAGTGCTCTGGAGAGTTCCGGACCTGCCTTCTATGCAGGACATGTTTTTCTTGGGCAGCAGCATGGCTGTGCATTTGGGAGCCAAGTGCCGGTGACCAGGCTGGCCAGGGCTCAGCTCACATGGAGCTCAGGGCCCTGCGGGCAAGTGACACAGGCCATCAGAGGGCACGGAAGTTACCAGTGCCTGTGAGTGTACAGCACCTCCTGGGCACAGACTCTACCAGGATCCAAAGGCTGGTTGCATAGAGCAGTGATTAAGAGAATGGACTTGGGACAGGACAGATATGCCATGCACCTGCTGCACGACCTTAGGCAGGGGTAATCACACCCACTTCAGGGGGCCATCAAGAGGTGCAACATAATGAGATGCCTCATGTGAGGAGTGTGCCTAACCCCAGCCCGTGGGCAGGTGGCAGCAACGCATGTCCCTCTTGCAGGTTCCTCTGGCTACTGCTGCCCCCTGGTTCTGTTTCTGTTCAAACCTCAGCATGACAAGCAGCACAAAAGGAAGGCCTGTGAAGGGAGGGCAGGGTCTGCAGGGCAGAAAACCCTGGTCCAGGAGATCTTACCTGGTGAGCACAGCCCAGGGCTTACCTGATTCCAGCAGGTGAGCAGCCAGGTGTGGAACCATGTTGCTCCACTGATTTTTCTAAACGGACAAAATCAGAAAGGTGGGACTTCACATTTACTAGGTGGGGGAGGGGTGCTTGTGATTGAAGGATGGACAAAGTCAGGGTACATTGAGTCAGAACCAAAAACAGGTACTGTGGATTTCCTGGAACATGGGAGAGATGCGTCCTGAATATCAAAGCAGTGCGGTCAGAGTGATCAGCAGTTCTCCTTGGACAGCAGCCTGGGGACTAAGGGCCACCACAAAAACTGGGACATGAAGGAGGATGCTGATACAGGTTCTGAGCAATGTTATACTGTAGGGGAGACGGCCCTGTAATAATCGCAGAGGTGGCCACTGGTGTTTATTATTCCCTATGATTTGGTTCAGCTACATAAACAGAAAGCCAAAATAACACTGGTTAAAATAAGTCCGAAATGCATTCTCTTTCTGGTGAAGGAAGCCTGGAGGTTGGCATTCCCTGCTTGCATGAAATTTGCAGTGGGGCTACCAGCGAGCAGGAATTCTTCCATCCCACTGTGTGTGGCTTCTGTTCTCCCTCCACAGTGGCTGCCGGAGCTCCAGCCTTCACGTCTGGTCACGCCCTGTCTTCAAGGGGGTCTCCAGAAGCTCTCAGACACCATTCCTGCTTATACACCATCATCCCCAACCTAGTTACCCACCTGCACTGACTGCAAGGGAGTCTGGAAAATGCATCAGCAATTCAGGTGGGAGAACTGTCACTAAGAAGAAAGGAAGGATCGATATTGGTTGTGATGTTGTAACATAATAAAAAATATATGGTTTGGGGCGCCTGGGTGGCTCAGTTGGTTGAGCGACTGCCTTCAGCTCGGGTCATGATCCTGGAGTCCCGGGATCGAGTCCCGCGTAGGGCTCCCTGCTCGGCGGGGAGTCTGCTTCTCCCTCTGACCCTCCCCTCCTCATGCTCTCTCTCTCTCATTCTCTCTCTCTCTCAAATAAATAAAATCTTTAAAAATATATATATATGGTTTGGTCTTCATGTCCAGCTCCTAGCCAGAGCTCCTAAAAACTTCGTACTTTCCTAAGTGATGGTGCCAGGAGCATCTTTTGTTCTGGTATTTGGACTTTGACCCCAGTTCCCAGCACAGAGCTCCTTTGAATTTCCTGGGTTATCGGAACATTTTTTTTTATTCCAATGAGGTGGCTTTTGGTGGGTCCTGAATAGTCACCAGAAAGACCAAACCTTAATCAGAAGCTTGGGACTTTCAGCCCCATGCCCTATTCTCCAGAGAGGGAAATGGAGTGAATAATTGATCATGCCTGCATGCTGAGCCTCCATAAAAACCCCAATAGTATAGTGTTTGGAGCACTTCCAGGTTGGTGAACACATCCACCTGTAGGGAGAAGGGTTAGGGTTACCCCTTCTGAGCCCAGCCACCAACCTGGTCTATGACTTTTAAAAAATGTGTTTAGGGCCACCTGGGTGGCTCAGTCAGTTAAGCGTCCGACTCTTGGCTTCGGCTCAGGTCATGATCTCAGGGTCGTGAGATCAAACCCCACGTGAGGCTCTGCACTGGGCATGGAGTCTGCTTTTAAGATGCTCTCCCTCTCCCTCTGCCCCTCCTCTCTCTCTCAAAAAAAAATTAAAATTAAAAAAATTTAAAATGTATTTAAACTGAGGACTCTGAAATCCTTTATCAAATTGTGCTTTCGGCATGGGAGTCCGACAGAAGGCACTTCCCACCATCTTGCTCCTTCTGCTAACGTGCAGTTGGGCTGTGTTACTCAGCTGTTGGCAAACAATTAAACCTAAATTATTTGTTGCCCTTTTATTCAGGAAGAGCCTATGAAATATGAATTCTAACGGCAAAGTTTTGATCATCAAAGCTGTTCACTTTCAGCAAATTTTCAGGTCTCAACAGACCTCCTTCATTATGGGATGGCCTGCTTCTGACACCCATTCTCATCTCAACTGGGCCCATCGGAGGCCCCTCACAGAAATGCACACGATGTACATGATGAAACGCAGACTTGAGGGGATCAAAGGGAAGAGGAAAGGAATATCTGCAGAATAATGTTTTTCTCCTGGGTCCCCACTCAGTTGCCAGAGCAGGACTCCCACCTGCCTGTGGGGGCTGAGATCTGTCACAGCCCGAGGACAGTGCCGGGGTGGCCCTCGGCCTCAGAACTGTCACCTGGGCTTCCCACACAGGAGCACCTGAGTGCAGTCCCAGAGGGGCTGGAGGGGTGCCAACATGGCCCACACAGAGCTGCCTCGGAGCTGGTGGGGAGGCTGATGGGGCAGCGAGCTCCTTCGTCAGTGTAGATCTGATGAGAATGCCTTCCTAGAGATTATACACGTGGGGGCCAGAATGGCCAATGTCACATAGTAGATTTTATCCTTGCTGAGATGGGACGTTTGTGGAAGATCTACACTCCTTGGCCCTGCCTGCCCCCTCCATCGAACAAGCCCATTCAGTGAACCCCAATGTGTTCGAGCTTGAGAGCCACAGCATCTGAGTAGTGACAAAGGTCGCTGGAGGTCGGGGAGGCTGCACCTGTTCTAACTGGGTGACTCAGGCAGTAACAAAGATCAAAGCCAAACCAAACCAGACAAAATACAGGTTACAACATAATCATTCTATTAGCTTGGGTCATTGAAAAACCTCCTAGATCTCCAAACCATGACCCTGGGCCCTCCCTGTGCATCCGCCTCACTCAGGAAGCCCCTCGCAGAGGGCGGCAAGGCAGCCCCGGGCTTGTGTCACCCTTGGAGCTGGTGACCTCTGTCCCCAGACGTGTGTTCACATCAGCCTGGGAGATGGTCTCAGCCTGGACCAGGCGTGTGCCCAGAGAGACCAGGGGCTCTGATGGGCCAGGCTCAGCCAGGAGCTGCCCCCACGAGGTGCCCCCAGGCCCCACCAGGTGGCAGGGACAGAAGAAACAGTGTCCCGGCAGAGCTCACCCCGGGCTGCAAAGGCCACAGCTGTTCTCAGCACCGCATGTTCTCCACACAGGAGAATGGGAGGGATTGCCGCTCCCTCGGAGCCCTCGGGCCCCGTGACGGGCCTGGCCACATTCACAGGTCTGCAGGGCACTGGCACTCCCAGGACTCATGGGTCTGAATGGGAGGTGCTGGAGCAAAGACTCCCACACCCCATTCTGTTCTACTGGCTCCTCGGCGGGCGTCTAGTCCCTGCTGGATTTGGGGGTGGGCGTCGGGGTGTGGAGGCAGAGACCTCCCACGAGGGGATGTGTTGCTCTTTCTCCTGAAGCCTGCTGGAGAGGTTGCACTGGCAGCCGCTGGAGAAGGATTCGTTGAGCAATCTTGTATTCTGCAAAGTAAAAATAAAAAGCCCAGGTCCCTGTTTACAGGAAGGTAAAGAAATCATAGTTATCAAGGGCAGCAAAGTAGTCATTTAGTTCGATACGAGGTGTATACTTAAAGTGTCTGAATGTTTCCTGCCGGAAGCATTTTCAAAGGCATTTCTCCCCGCTGCTGCTTCTGTTGGCCAGCCACCCAAGGAGCTAACACCCACCTTGGAGGAGGGTCCGGAGGGACGGTCCACAGGATGCGGGAGTAGGAGAGCTTCGAACCACCCCTACGGGAGCGAGGAGGCATGGCCTCCGTTGGCAGCAGTGCCTGCTGGGGGCCATCCCCGTGGGCCAGCTCGGGCCCCCCCAGCACTGGGTTTCATCAGCAGGCACCTCAACCCTCTGGGAGGCAGATTCCCGGGGCTCAGGGAGTGAATCTGTCACGGGCCCAATGTTCTCACTGCACTGCCACCCTCGTGGGCACCTTCCCACGAGGCCTGAGCCGTTTGCAAGGACCCTTGCTGTGTGCTCTGAACAGACACTGTTGCCAATGGGGACTGGGGTTTCTTGGACGACATGCGCCCCTCATTTACAATGCCTTCGATTCATGGGATCCTGGGAGCCAGGGCTCCAAGGCAAAGCTGGGTGAACCACCAGCTCCTCAGCGAACTGAGCAATCAGCTCTTAGCCTAATTGAACCTAACTGGGTTCCGACAGCAGGTTTTCTTAGAGGAAGCTGTGCTCCCTCTGCCTCCCCGCCATTAGAGATGATGATGTTCTCCCAGCTGTAAGGTTAATTTGTGGAGGACTCTAGGCTCTGGAGCCTGAGCACACATAGACAGCAGTTGTCTGGAGGTTCATCCTACGGCTGGACAACCTTGTGCCCCAGACAGAGCCCCCCCTCTAAGGGACTAGAGATATTGCTTCTGGCCATTTGCCACATGCCTCTTAGGACCCCCCGCCCCCATCTGCCCTCCACCTCTGACCCGCCCTCTCACAGGACATGGGCTGAAGGCAGGAGACGTGGGGAGTTTGCTCACTCAGTGCTGGCCTGCCCATCAGCAGCACCCCAAGCAGGGGCTCCCACCCCCCAGAGTCAGGGACATGGGCTGCAGGCAGGAGACATGGCGAGTTTGCTGTCCACCAGCAGCAACCCCACGGGGCAGCGCTTCACTCCCAACTGCACTGCAAACACCAGTAGGGTTGGACACTTCCCTGGTCCCGGCAGTCGGACCATGTGGACCAGATCCATGGGGTCTCTGTGACTGGCCGCCCTTGCACCAGGCCTGTGGGGCAGGTGGACGCGTCCTGGCCTGGAGCCCAGAGCCAGGGTGGGCAGAAGGAACGAGTCGTAGAGTGCCTCCCCATGGCCTTGGTTGTCACACACCTCCCCCGGTCCTGCGGTCCGCAACTCTGCAGGAGCACCCCTCAGCGTGGCCACGAGTGAAGCCCACAGGCCCCGCACGAGCCCTGAGCGGCTGACAAGACCAGCAGACGTCGCAGAGACCTGGCCTGTGCTGGGGGGCAGGCTGAGGCTCACAGGGTGAGTGGTTGAGGAGGTGGGGACGGGGGGTGTGCTGGCCTCTAATTTGGCATGCACTGGAGAATTCCTCTCTACAGGCTGTGGAGGCAATAATGCCACATTGAGCAGCTTCTGCGAAAGAGCACGGAACACTTCCTCACAGGTCTGCGGGTTAGCATGAGTTCGGGGGTGCGGGCGTGTGCTTGGGTCTGGGTCTGCTCTATGTGTCTCTCATTCTTCTGGGTCGATGGTGGCAGCAGAAGCTCAAGAAGAGAAACCCAACCCCTCAAGCACGTTGCAGGGCTGCTGACATCACACCCACCAAACTCCCACTGAAAGACAGGTCCTGCCGTGGAGGCCAAGGGCAGGAGTGGTGCCCTGGCCTGGGCAGCTGTGAGCCTCGCCTCCGTGCCTGTTGCAGTCGTGTCCACGGAGCAGCTGGGGTGTTGGTGAACACACCCTGCATGAGACCCTGCGTTCCCAGATCTCTGCCTCCAAGGTTGAGTTCAGACTCCCTGAGGCAATGCAGAGCCCCTTGAGCCCCCACTAGCTCCAGGGTCCTGCACAACGTATTCTACCAACCCCAGCATCAGCCCCAGCTCGGTACTTCTACACATTTGTGCTGACAGATACCACGTCTCCTTCCATCTCCACCTGGAAATGTTCTACTAACCCTTCAGGCTGGGTTAAATCAGCAAAGTGTGTTTGGGGAGGGCCTCATCCTGAGCTCCAGCCCTCCTGGCAGACACGCTGGGAGGAAGGTCCCGTGGGAGGGTGCTGAGTTCCAGTCCCTGGGCGGGGGAGGGGGAAGTTCTAACAGAAAGGCATGGAGTAGGTGGTCTGGGGACTCCTACCCTGAGGCTTCACACCTGCCCGACTCTGTGTAGGAGGGAGGGTGGGGAAAGTGGGTTTCAGTGGTCAAGGGATCTTCCCATTGGGCACCTGCCCAGGGGTCAGAGGCTGTTCTGCTCCTGGGCAGGAATCAGAGCCCAGGTGAAGGAGACCACACTCAGGAGTTTGGATCCCATCCCAGCCACTCACCAGACTCTGCCAGCCCTGAGGACAGAGAGTTCCCCCTCTCAGGGACCAGGTCAGGTAGAGAAACAATATCTACATCCACTGATGCTGAGGAGGGAAAACAGAATCGGCATTTATGAGCACTTACTGTATGCTTGATTCTATCCTGGGTAACAACACAGTCCAGGCCCTGACGCATACCCGCCGTATGACCCTGGAAAAGCCATCTTAGTTTCCCCAAGCCTCTGTCTGCTCATTCTTAGAATGGGCAGAATAGTCCTTCCTGGCTGGGTGATTGGGAGCATGACATGAGACAGTCCCTCTCTGGATCCAGCTTGGCAAGCCCAGCCCACAGAAGCAACGCTGCAACATTTAGAGCCCACCGCATCCCCAAGAGTCCTCAAGAATCTCTCTGGAATTATGCCTCCTGACCAAACAGGAAGTTAAACAACCATAGACTGAGAGAGCCTGCCCCCACTCAGGCACTGAGGTCAAGGTGAGGCAGCTGCCAAGACGGCTCTTCTGGGGGCATCTACATTTGGTGCCCATATGTGCTGGGCCTTGCCGCCCTGCCTTGGAGAGACTAGGCTCTGCTCCTTCCCAGAGTCCAAGGCAAGTCTCCAGAGTCTGGTTGCTGCCAACGTGTGGGTGGGAGCTCCTGGTCCTGTGTCGTGGCCTGGCCAGGCCACACATTGTCCGTTATCGGCCTGTCTTGCCAGAGAAAGTGCTCAAGGCCCGACCAGCCAGCCCTCCCACAGCAGGGTCCACTTGGAGCGACTGCCCATGTCGTCAGACAGGTGTGCCCAATGTGAAGGCATGGCTGGCACCCGGCGAGGTTGGGGTCTCTAATGGGTCCCTTAGATCCTGCAGAGGTGTAGGGGCATCCCTGGCACCACCAGAAGGGGTTGAGGAGAGGCCTGGGGGGGTTCGGAGCCCCCACCCTTGGCAACCCCCTAGTAACTCCGTTGTGATGTTTTATCTGCTTTTATTTAAAAATCCATTAAAAACAGTATATAAGATCACTGAATCTAAAACACTTTAACAATCCAGAGGATTATTTCAAAGGGAAAATAGACTTGAGTAGCCCCCTGCCTTAGGGGGAGACCCTGCCTGTGAAGTCTTTAAATGGAGCCTTGTTGAAAGCAAGAACCCTTAAGTCAGTCCAGCCTTCTCCTGATGCCCAAGAGAATAGGTGTGCCTGTCCCCTCGCTGCTCCGGCCGCCCCTTCCCCCAGAGCACCCAGGCTGTGTGGGGGGAACCTGTGTATTAGGCAGTCATCAGATGCCTCCTGTCGAGGGCTGCAATTTCCTCATTGTGTGGGCTCCAGCCTGGCTTTTAATAGCACCCACACCATTACCAGGAGGAGGAAATGGGCCACTTACTCTGTGCGGATAAGAATTCCATTAATGTTCTAAGAATTCCATTAACGTTCACTCTGACCTTTGCTAATTCCAGCATCATTAGCAGAGCATACGTTTCAAAATCTCCTTAATGCCAAAAAGCAGTAATGGGGGTCTGCTATGCTTGTTCAATGAGCCATAAAATGAACCAGTGGGTGATGTGTTTCTTGCCATCAAGCCCCTGGTTAAGTAATGGCCAGGCCGATGGAATGAGGCTATGCATCTTGTCACCAGACAACAGCTCAAGGCACTGGCTTTCCTAATCACAATTGATTAAGAGGTAAAAATACTTATATGCACACATCTTATTTTCCATTATCTTAAAATTTTTTTCTCAGTAATTAGTTTCTCCATCATCATTTTGAGAGAATGTTAACATCATTGATCTTTGTTTCTTGAATTATGATAAATCCTCATGAGAGGATCCCCCAGAGGCTGGGCCTTCCTCCCCAGGACTGGCTCCCACCTCTTTCCCCAAGGCCCCAACGCCCACTGTCAGCTTCCCTGCTCAGACCTGGCTGTGCTGCCCTCCTGCCAGTCAGGGTCCCGCACCCCAGGCCCCCGTCTCTGTGTTCACAAAACCCGTATCTTCTTGTTAAGGAGGAATGTGAGAAAAACACACACCCTGAAGTCTGTTACTCTACCTTTTTTTTTTTTTTTTTTTACATTTGCTCACATCAAATAGCATGTTTAGTATGTGGAGACATTTTAAGTGGTTTCTGTCTTAGTGCACATATAATACTACTTTAACATATAATCGGCACTATTTTCTCAAGATCTAAGTCATTTTGAAAACTATTATTGTAAACAATTGCATCATATTCCAATAATCCCCTAAGTCAAATTCACCTTCCATCCCTCGAACGCTGAAATACTCTTTTTCCCCTGATATATATCCTTCAACAGGTAATGCCACATATATCTTTAAGAAGGGAAGTTTGCCTTTTTGTTGCTACTGTTATGTGTTTGTTTGCTTGTTTCTTCAGTTGAGTCATTTCTTTGTGGGGTCAGTGGTTATGAAGAGCTTTATGGGTCCAGCTTTTCAAAAAGGTGGTGCCAATCTGCAGGGCGGGATCCCTCAGGACGGAGCCAAGTGACAGGCCCTAGAACAGGCTCTGGGCTCGGATGGATCCCCTCCCCTTTGCTCTCACGCCTGTGTTTTATGAACTCCTCCCAGGCACAAGTGCAGCCCCTCCCCTTTGCATGGCCAGGACCCAGGGACTTGCTTCCAACGATGGCTGGCTCTTCCTCGAAATTAGGTGGTAAAGGCTGTACCTCCTGTGCCTTTCTCTCTCCCCCCTTCACCCTCGGTTTGCTCCCTCTGGCGAAGCCCCCATCCTGTGGTGAGCTGCTGATAGAGACCCACGCCCAGGGAACTGAGGGCAGCATCTCCAGGGCCCTGGGGCTCCCACGGAGGCACTGAACTTTCAGCATGAGGCATAACCTCCTCCAGAGGCCAAGCTGTGGCCAGGCCGGGGTTGGGGCTGGTCTGTCTTCCCGGACCAGAGGCCTGCAGGGGGAATCCTGACGGGGCACCCCCCTCCCGCTCCAAGACCCCCGTCAGGAGCCACATTCGGATGGTACCTTGATCCCAGACAGAGGCAGTATTGGAGACACTTCCTCTGGGCTACTCAGCCCTGGCTTCATTCTGTAAGCAGAGCCTGAGCGCTCCCCACCTCCCCTGTCAGGCTGGTGTGAGGGGATAAGTGAGTCCCACAGAGCCAGCACACAGTAGGAGCTCAATACATGTCAGCCACCAGCCTCCCCAGCCCATGCATTTATCCCCTGTCCTTCCTGGCCGGGCGATTGGGAGCATGACATGAGATACATGTCAGCATGCCCCTCTTCCCCATCAGACTGGGGACACCTATCCACTCTCCTGGCACCTTGCGGGCACTCAGAGATGCCTGTCCAGTTAACAAAGGGGTGTGTGGACCAGAGGGTCAATCAAAGGCCTCCATGTAAGGGCAAGGCCACCGTCCGCCCCAGAGGACTGTTTCTAAGGGTCAGGGCTGGGAGGCCACAGTGTAGCCAAAGGCGCGGGGAGCGGGCGGGTCTGGGGACCACCAGAGGTTTTGCCTACTGTCTGCTCACAGCGTCTCCTCTGTTCTCCTTCCAAGGGCCTGAAGCCAGATGATGCACTGGAGCTGGAGAGGGGAAGAGAAGTGGGGTGTGGACGCTGGGGTGTGCCAGGGCAGCCTCCCTGGGCTTAGCCGCCTTGGACCCGCCGCCCTAAGGCTCCAAGAGGCGAGGCTGGGTTGCTGCGCCTGGGGCTTACTCACCTCAACGTAGCTGCTCCAGGAAAGGCGCCAATGCCCACCCTTCTGGGTAGGGCTGGGGCCTCTCGATCCTTGCAGAGAAGCCCCATCCCCAGGCCTGTGCACAGACACACACACACCAACACACGTGTGCCCTCGAATATACATGCATGCACGCCTGCATACACACGTGTGTACATGCACATAGGTGTGTGCACACGTGCACAGAAGAGTGCATTCTTCATCCCTTGGCATCTCCCAAAAGGGCTCGTCCTAATTTCCTGCGACAGGAAGGTGACGGGCGTGCAGCCTCCGAGGTCTCAGGGCTGCCTGGGAGACGCCCTTCTGTGCAGTTGGGGACCTGCGGGGGACTGCCTATTCTCACCGCTCCCCTGCCCATCAGACCCCCAGAACCTGGGCTCACTCCCTGACTGACTTTGGGCACCTGCCTGCTGGCCTCAGTTTACCCACTTGTGCTGTGAGCAGATGGACCACAGCATCACTGGGGTCATTTCAGCTCTGGCGGTGGAGGACTCACCCCCATGCTACCCAAATCCTGGCCAGTTTTTCCTGCATCCCTGTGGTTTTCTGACAAAGAGGGGCATGCTAGCACTTGAAATGTTCTCACCTCTTGCTATTTTTGCAAGAGGCCTGAACGCAATTGTTAAAAATAGAAATAATGAGGGAAGGCAGAAGCTTCTGACCTTGAGTCACGAGGCCAGGACAGGTTCCCAGTATCCTTCCCGGCTCATGATGATAGATGATGGTCGCGCTGCATGTGTCCTTAGCTAATTTATCCTTGGCCTAGAGAGAGAGAAAGTTTTCTGCCTGCTTTTTCGTGGGGGTGGGGGGAGAACTGGAAAGGTGCTTTAGGCCCAGTAGCTTTGCCTGCTCTGTTTTAGGTGCCTGGTAGTGCTGGGAGGAGCTTGTCCCAGGTGCTCTGAGTCATCATGCCACCTGTGCTGGCCAGAAGCCAGCGAGGCCCCACCAGACATCTGGCTGTGTGCCAGGAATGACCCCCCCCCATATTCTTGTTCCCTTGAGCCGACCTGCCCCCCTGCAAAGGGACTGTGGAGGCTAGAGATCCTCGAACACCCTTGCGAGGCTGTGTGTCATCGAAACAAGAGCCAGCCTCCCGGATGTCCCACACAAAGGCTGTGTAGGGCAGGGCCCAGGAGGTGGCGGGACCCCAGGATCTGGCTACTGCAGGCCTGGCATGTCTTGTAGGTAAGGGAGAGTTTGCATCTGGAAGGGCCCTTGGCATCTCCTACCCAGGAGGATTCAGAACACCAGCTTCTTTCCACTCTCGCCTTGCACACATGGCTGCCCCTTGCCCCAATCTGTCACCCCTCCCAGACAAGAGGAGCCCCCACACCCCCCCCAGGAGCCATAGAGAGAGGCAGGGGGTCTTCAGAGAAGCTGGCATCCACCACCCACAGCACCTGGAACTGAGCTGAGATGCTGTCCCCATCCAGGACATAAGTCTACACAGATTTAGAGCTCCTTTTTTAAAATCCAGGACACTGCTCAAAGCTCACAGTTGTACCTCTGCCTTAAGGTGCTGAGACAGGGAGACATTCAGTGAGAAACAAACCAAAGGACTTTCTTGCAAACTGTGGTGTGGAGAAGGGCATGTGGATGTGGGTCCACATAGGAGGGCAGGTGGGGAACCCTGGCCAGAGTGAGTGCATGCGTGTATTTTGGAGATGAGGTGGGCATGGTTCACTTTTTGCCTTTTACAAACCTGGATCAATCCCAGGAGCTAGGGGATGATGGCTGATTGTGCCTGTCTGCTGTGACCAAGAGGACACTTTGGCATGGGTGTTCCCCGCCATCCTGCCTCCCTGGGTTTGTGTTTCAAGAGTCACAGTGTGTTTGCTGCTGAAGTGGGGAGGGTGTGTGTGTGTGTGTGTGTGTGTGCACAAGTTTATACACACGCGTGTGCACACACATGTACACATAATGCACACGCGCCCAGGTACAGAGCACATATGCATGTGTGTATCTGAGGGTGCACACACATGTGCACCACACGTTTGCCTGTGTGTGAGCATGGCTGTATGCACCTATAGGTGTCACATGAGCGCAGATGCATGTGTCTGCACATGCAGAGGTGCGTGTCCATGTGTGCGTGTGGGCCTGCCCAGATACTCAGCTGCACTCTCTGCCCTGAGTCTCCCCACTGGGCTCCCCAGAGCTGACGGTTGGCTGGTAAGTCTTGCTGAGGCCCAGTCCTTGGCTGGCACTCCCTGCTGCTAGGATAGAGCGGCTCTCTTTTTTTTTAAAGATTTTTTTTTTATTTGACAGAGAGAGACACAGCGAGAGAGGGAACACAAGCAGGGGGAGGGCGGGAGGGAGAAGCAGGCTTCCCGCGGAGCAGGGAGCCCGATGCGGGGCTCGATCCCAGGACCCCGGGATCATGACCCGAGCCGAAGGCAGACGCTTAACCGACTGAGCCACCCAGGCGCCCCTAGAGCGGCTCTCTTAGTCCTTACTCCACAGGAATTGAACCTCCAATCTGGGATTCTCAGGGTTTCCTCTAACTTACTAACTTTGTCCCTGGTTCAGCAAGCAGGATTGGGTCCATGGTGCAGGCTTGACCCCGTGCCTGTGGGGGAGGTGCTGTTCCTCCCCCTCTGGTGTCTCCCTGGTGGCGGGGTGGGGAGATCCTAAAGGCCAGAGTCCAGTGGCCACCTCTCAGGAAGTCAGGAATGCATACCCCCAGGTCACACCTGAGCCTCTGCTGCCCCTGCAGTGCTGTTGCCTTCCCCAAGCCCCAAATCCGGCCAGAGCAATTCCAGATCCCTGGGCAGCCACACCTCACTAATCCTGGGGCTCCCCTAAGCCCATCTGCAGAGTGAGGTATTTTGGCAGGACAGGAGAACCCAACACTGGAGGAGAGCACCTGGACCCGCAGGGGTCAGCTCTGCTGTGGAGCCCTGTGGGCGTCCAGGATGCTTCCACCCTTTGGCTCCTGCATCTCCACTTCGCATTTTACCATCTGCATAGTCCAAATTGCCAAGGTCTCTGAGAACGTTAAAGTCTTTGCACCTGTATTCTCAAAGGAGGGGCCAGCCACACTGAAGAGTGAGTAGTGGGTGGGGGAGACAGACCATGAAAGAGGCTGCATTTTCCAGGGAGGGGTCAAAGGCAGTCTGGGCATCCCCGGGGCCCCCGAGGGCTGGGGATAGGGGCTTTCTAAAGGGTACCCCATGTCCCCCCAGCTTGTCCAAGACTCCTCCTTGGCTCCCAGGAGAAAATAAAGACTGCCCTGAGGGCACCAGCATGGACCATGGTCAGATCCCATCTGGGGGACAGCAGCCTGGAGCAGGCTCTGCTCAGAGGGATGGAAGAGATGTCACCTGGCCACGGGGTGGGGAGGGCAGTCTGGGAAGTTCAGGGTGGCATGCCAGTAGGGGTCCCTGGGGTGTTGACCCTGAGACCCACGTAACAAAAGTGCTCTAAAGGAAAGTGAGCTACCTCAACCCTTGGCCGTCCTCCAGCCTGGGTGCCAGGGACATGGGCTTGGCCCCCAAGTGAGACCCCTTCAAGAAGCTTCTGGACACCCCCCACACATCTGTCCCAATTCCCATTTCTACTGCAGTCCGTCTACCTCCCTGCTTCTAGATCATCTTCATCCTGCAGCTTGTCCTGCCTCGCTCGCCCTGGCTGAGGCTCCTGAGTCTTTTTCTCTATTCCTCAACCCAGCAGTATAGTGTGGGCCCTGGAAGCTGGCCCCTCTCAGGGGGCTGAGCTCTCCTTTAAGCCTTTGATTGAGGAGATGGAAGCTGAATTTTGGGGTATTCAAATCATTCCTCTTTGGACCAAATGCAGTGATTTCCCTGGACTGAGAAATCTTTTTAAATCCTGTTGCAGTGCCAGGAGGCTCAGGAGCAGATCTGAGCCACAGTTACGGGATCCCTGGGAGACAGGCACCCATCCAGCAGGGGCCCAGGGGAGAGACGGAGGAGAATGGGGTTTTTGGTCTTGGCCACTAGACACAGGTCTGAATTGGAGGAGCTTAACAAACACTGATTTTTGTCTTCTGGAAAAGAGAACAGGTTGGCCAGGGAGGTCCACGCAGATGGCCATGGGGCAGAGGATGGAGGAGAAAGGACAAAGGCTTCGGTGCGGGGCCCTCAGGGTGGGGGGCAACCAATCCCTGTGGAGACTGGCCTGAGCCAGGGCTGTGCCCAGATACAGGGGCACCAACAGTTGCTTTTGCTGCAGTGATGTGACCGGCAGGAAAACAGAGTGGGAAATGAACCTCAGTCAGTATGGTCCAGGGGCCCCTACTCAAGGCCAGACCTGCAGGCTGTGCCCGCGGCACCCCCTCAGGTGCCCACGGCCACAGGGCCTCGCCACGGCCCTATTACCATAAGCGATAATGCAGAGGTGTGATAAAAGCCATCTGTCATTCATAAACTGCGACGTCGCCTTTTTTGCAAAGCCATAAGCCATCCTGGGGCTCAGCCAAGAAATGGCCTATAAAATCCTGAGTAATGACCTCAAAGCATACTTTCCAATATAAACAATATTCTAGGCAGCTGTTTCTAGGATTTATCTGTGTGCAGTAATTTTATACCCAAAAAGATTACCAGGCTCAGTGTCTGATGCCCCTCTTCAGCAGCACCCCTTCCCCCCCATTAACAGCAGTAAAGCATCTAGAACGTGTTCCACAGTCCTGGGAGCACAGGATCCTGTCCCCTGGGTGACAAGTGGCTGCGTGTGCTCATGTGCCGTGCCCTTTGCCATCGGATGCATCGGCACGCAGGGGCCTGGGGGGAATGCTGGCTGTCTTTGGGATCTCCAAGTTACCAGGGAGGAGGAGCTCAGCCTTGTCCTGAAACTGTTTCTATGGTAACGCAAGAACAGCAGGTTTTGTCTGGGTTGGACTAGGGCAGGCATCCTCCCTGGCAAGGGCTGTAGGGGACCCTTCTGACCACATGCCCGGGGCAGAGCCTGAAGTGTGCAGAGGACAGGGAGCCTCAGGAGGAGGGGCCTGCCGGAACCTGCTCGGGGCCCACCTGGGGCTTGCACCCAACAAACAGAGGAGACTTGGAACTTTCATGATTTGGCTGAGGAGGTTGTTAGCACTGGCCATGGGGGTCAAAGCTCCTCTTCACACAACTGCTCCCCCAGGGAGAACTCGACATCCCCACACCGGGCAGGGTATCAGCTTGAGACTTGTGCTCCAGACCTGGAAAATCGAGGGCTCTGTATAAGTTTTGCTGTAATTTAGTTTCTCACTTGAATCTTGCCTTTGCCTCCAAATATCAGAACTTAGTTTTCTAATATCTGCAATTTCATCTCTAATCGGCAAACCCGTAGATTACATTATGCATAAAATAATGTTTGATGAATGCCTTTTAATTTCACAAAATGCCTCTTTCTAAAATTATTCCCCTTGACCCAGGAAAAGACAGAATGATGTCACTGGCAACTTGGAGATAAGAATGTTTTGCAAGTTCTATCAATTTTGGCTTTCTACATTCAGGTTAGGAAACACAGATGGACATCGGAGTGATGTCCTCAATTGTTGAGAGGAAGGAGACAATCTAACTGATAACACGTTCAATTGCTCTGTCCCCGTCCTCCCCCAGACCCTCCCCTTAGCAGGGGCAATGGCCGCAGAAGAATCGGTGGTCCCAAAGCAGCGCCCCAAGTGCCTTGCAGTCGGGATCTGGAGGCATCTGCCTTGTAATGTCTGTGCTGCCTGCCGAGGACCAGAGCTGGGCCAATCCAGCAACAGCATCCAGCCAGCCTGGGACCCACGAAAGCTGCACAAGAGCTTCTGGGAGAGCCCCTACCTGTCTGCACACTCTGCCCAGGTGCCAGTCAACTTCTTCATCTGCCTGTTCACAAGGCCCCTCATGGGAGCCTCCTAAGCTCTCCGGGCAGTAGAGATCTCACACCCCCAGATTCCTAGGACTCTGTGTCTACCCGTCTGCTTTCCGTGAGGCCCGAGCCTCTGTGGAACCGAGAACCCTGCGTGGGCTTCCTTGTGGCTCCCACATGGGTGCACTCAGCTGAAAGTCTTCATCCAGAACAGAGAGCCGGAGGCAGCCACTCGTGTTTCCTGAGAATTTTCTGTGCTACGAACCCTGGCCACTTAGAGCGCTGGCTCCCCACTTGGACACGTGGATTCTACCGTCCAGCACCCTTCCCGCAGCCCTGGGAGGAGGAAGGGTACTCCCGTCCATGGTCGCTCAGGGCAGAAGCTAGGCTCAGAAATCCAAGCAATGTTGCGCGCCTCCTGAGGGCGACGCGACCGCAGCTGGATACAGAGCTGGCTAATCTGACCCAGAGCCCTGCCCCTACTGACCCACCAGGGCAAAGAAGAGTGGTTCCAAGTATATGACTGACCCACATGGGAACGGGGAACTCTGAGCACCAGCGATGTGTGCCCGGCGCCAGGCGCTTCCAAGACAGCTGCCAATTGAATCCTTGCCACAAACATCCCTTTTGCAGCAGGGAAACCGAGGCCCCAGAAATGCATCCACATGCTCACCATCACTTTGCCAGCGAGGGATGGACCAAGCTGGACCCAGGTCTGCAGGGCTTCCTGCTCTACCCCCTGGCACCAGCTGTGCCCACAGTCCCCCTCCAACCACCCTGTCCTGGGGCTCAGTCCCCAGCCCCAGTGCATATGCAGCTGTGGGAGGGCAGTGTGGGACTCTGCAGGCCTCCGCTTCCTTATAAAGAGTAGTCACAGTACCTGTACTTTGTAAGGGTGATTCGCTATGTGGCCACTATTGGTGGCCATCGGCTGGCCCCACCGGCAGCTCCTCTATCCTTCCAGGGGTCCCATCTGGGGTCCCATCTGGACTGGTGATATGGCCCCCATGGGGGTCTGTCCCCTTATTTTCAAAGGCCAGTGTCTGCAGGGTAAGGACTCCCTCTTACCCCTAAGGCCAGATGTGGTGACCTCTAGGAGCAGGGTTCACTTTGGCCACAGCAGACGTCAGCCTGGTCCCGGCCCCATTGACCTACCAGGGTTTTCCCAACAGAATCATCCCAGATCCTCAAACACGTCTTCCTTCCTTCCCTTCTTCAGGGGCTGACAATGTGGACTCTGGGATTCTCCACAGGACCATGTGTTACCCGCTAGCATCCTACTGGTCACTAAGCGTGTTTCCCATGACCAAAGGGTGACACACCATGAGAATCTCCTGGGACTAGAACGTGTGCCCTTCCAAGGAGCTGGGGGAAAAGCCCTGGGCCGCCGCCTGCATGTGAACTTGGGTCCTCGCTGGGAGGCGCAGTCTCAGACTGGTCCTTTGATGCTGGTTTGCCTTGTGGTTAGGAATTACAGCTGCTTTTTGCTTCAATGACACCAAGTGAGTCTGCTGAGGGCAGTTTGGTTAACTGTCAGCGAGAACATTTTTATACTTGTAACCTGTAATACTCCAACAACTGGTTTTTAAGAACTACATATTGAGTATCTGAACTATGAGCCACTCTGCCCCTGCAGCGAAGACTGGTGTGTGCGCCCTGCCTCCTGCCCCATGAATCTCTACATTCCCTCTGTTTTCCATCAAAGAAAGTGTGATTATTTTATAAATTCTAGGGCATCGTTTTATCATATACGATTATGACTGCAAACTCACTTTCCTCCACAATTCAGTAGACACAAGGTATTGTCATGGCCTCTCAAGAATGCCTTGCTGGGTTGAGTTGCTTCCTTCTGTAGACGGTGGTGGGAAGCTCGGGTCTGGCCCTGCCTGGCTCAGAGCAGGGATGTGGACACACAGTGAAACTTTTCATCATGCTCCTTCCTAGGTGGATGAAAATAAAGTGATGTGACTAAACCTATGGCATGGAAATGGAAATTCAGACCTCATATAAATGATGTCAGGTGGCAACAGGCAGAACAAGGAAGCAGGGTGAGGGGTGGCAAGTAAGGGCATGAAGATCTAAAAGAAATGAGGGAGCAAGCCCACAGACATCTGGGCAAAGAATCCTTCAACAGCACATGCAAAGGCCCTGGGGTATATACCTGCTTGTCTAGGAAGTAGAAGAGAGAGCAGTATAAGACAAGTCAGAGAGTGGGGTAGAGGCAGGTCCTGGATGGCCTTGCAGGTGCTTTGGATGGAGAGTAACTGAAGGACTTTGGGCGAAAACTGACCTGTTCTATTTGTCTTAATAAGATCGCTCTGATGTCCTGTGCAGCATGCAGTGGGGGCGGGGAGGGCAGGGCAAGGACGAAAGCCAGGAAAACCAGGGAAGAGGATGTCCCAACAGTCCAGGCAATGGACGCCGGTTTCAATCAGCAGTGGAGATGGTAAGGACATGTTTTGAAAACTGCATTAACAGGATTTATGTCCGGGATGATCCCAAGATTTCTCGGCCCAGGCAAATATCTGACCAGTAGGAGTGTTGGGGTGGCGGGGGACGGCTGGGGGCTGAGGGCAGATTTTGGTCTTGGGCATGCTGGGTTTGAGATTTTCACCGGTAATCCAAGCGGAAAAAGCCAGTTGGGCATTCGTTCTGCAGACATGGGGTGGGAGTGCACCGATGACATTTAGTGGGACTGGAGGAGACACCAGGGGTGCATGGAGACAGGGGTCCCGGGACTGAGCTCGTGTCTCCAGGTGCAGGAGCCAGGCAATTGGACTGCCCAATGAGGGTGGCAGAGAAGGAGCAGTGGTGGTAGGAGGGGACTGGGATCTGCTCGTGGTTGGGATATTAGGGCTGGAGCAGGGGAGATGGGGGAAAAAGGAGCCTGGAAGTCCCAAGCCCATGAGGACATGGCCACATGTATGTTTCAGAAGCACTTCTTCATTGAACGGAGTGTTTATAACAAACCTCTGGTGAGTGGGATGGAGCAGCAAGTTCCACAGGCACCCCAGTCAAAGAGACGCAATTTTCCTACTCTTTGTGGTTTGCCGGGCATTTTAACACTGCTAAGTGCTGAATTTTACAAAGTGGATTTTCAGCACCTATCGAATGATCAGAGGATTTTCTCCTTCATCTGTGAAGTGAACAGAGTGGAGTGCTCGCTGCTTAGAGGTGGGATGGCCTTGTCTGGGGGACACCAGCGTCAGGATTGTCTGAAATGGCCAGTGACTCTCCACCCTTTTCTTCCACTTTGGAGCGATTTCTGTAACATGCCAGGTGTCTGTTCCTCAAGTGTCTGATAAAGGTCAGGCAACACGGGCCTGACTTCTGTGTTTAGGGATAAATATTTGATCATTTTTCAACTTCTCCTACGATGATTGGTCTAGCCCCATTTTCTAGACCTTTGTTTGAACTTTTCTTTAAAAACACCTCTTTGGTTTGCATCATCAAGCTGATATCGTGGCACCATCTCATCAGGGACTTTCAAGCCTGTCCCCCTCCCAGCCCTGCGCCTCACTCCAGAGCCCTCATCTGCATGCCCTTCTGTCCCTCACTCTGGCCTCACCGCTCACTGGCTCTCCCACTGGCCTTTTCCATCTTCTTAGCCACCTCCAGCACTGCTTACTTTCTAATGCATTTGCTTTTGGTTTGTTCTGCGTTAATTCGTCCCTTCTTTATTTGGGATTTTTAAAATTGCTCTTCTTTTAGTTTCTTGGACTGAAAACTCAGTTCACGTACATGTGGTCATTATTGTGTTCTAGTGAGTGGGGTCATCACCCCAACTGCCCTCTGAGCGCCCCTTTGGTGGCCTCCTGAACATTTTAATGGGTGCTGTTCTCATTTGCTTTCATTTTTAAATAGTGTGTAATTTCCCTTCTGGTTTCCTTGATGACCTCCAAATTATATATACGAGTTTTTATTTGTGGTATTAATTTCCAGGTAGAAATATTTTTAAAGCTTAGCTCTTGTTTTTATTAAACTGCGTTGTGTTCAATGAACAGCCTGCAGATCACGTATGCATGTGTTTCTGCACGAATGTGTATATGCACACAGAGTGAATGGACTGCAGATCACGTATGCATGTGTTTCTGCACGAATGTGTATATGCACACACAGTGAACAGACTGCAGATTGGCCGCCTTTGCAATTTCTTAACATTTCCCTTATGGTCAAAAGATGGTCAGTTTTGTGGCTCTTTGTGAATGATAGAATATAAATCATGTATTTGAGCAATCCAAAATGTCCAAAATAAAGTCAAGTTTTTTATTGTTTTATTTGTTCATTTTTGGCTTTTTGACCTGTTGCTTTAAATGAGAACAAAGAAGCTCTATTTTCCAATGACCCCTCAGGCTATGGCCTTGGGGCTGAGGAATGAATGAGCCAGAGGCTCCACCTTGTCCACTGAATGCTTCCCCACTCCCCCTGTTCCAAGTCACCCCAGGAGTCCCTCAAAGCCAGCACAGAGGACAGTGGTCTCAACTCACCTTCTTCTGGGGGGCCATCTCTCCTGGGTAAGGTCTGCTGGCCAGGCCCGTTACCCCATCACCCCTGTCCGCCAAGTCCAGTTCCACTTTCTCTGGTGCCAGCAGACAGGGGTTAAAAGTGCACACCCCATGATGCCTGGACACAGGTGCCGGGTGAAGACCATGACCTGCTCCTCCTCCCTGCTGTCTGTCTGCCCCCAGCTCCCAGAATAGCCTGTGGTCAAGGCTGGCCTGTGGTAAACCGCCACAGAAGTCTCCCTGCTGGGTCCTGGATGAGTAATCCTTAGGAAAACATCGAAGGGTCTGAAAGATGTAGGTGCCAGGACTTAGTGGGTGGGTGCCTCTGGGCCTCCCTCCTGGGCCCTTCTGGAATGTTCTCCAGCCATTTGGCCAGGAAAACCAGTCATCTTCCGCTGATAGGCCTACAGCTCCCAGGACAGTCTTCCTCCAGCAGCTCTGCCTCCTCAGCCGGTTATGCAAACCCCAAGTGTCTTCCCCACCCTCGTCCTTGTGGTGCGGGTTCCACGTCACAGATGACCGCTGTCCTGGCTCCTCCATCCCCCACTCAAGAGTCACCATTATGCCTCTCCTACACTTCCGCTCTTCCTGGGCCTCACCTCCGGTCACCTAAAGGAGCCCTGTATTAATGGTGGCTTCTCAGCCAGGCCAGCTGGTGGCTTCGCACACCCAGGGGAGGTTTAGGGTGAGAGGCTCGCCTCCGCTGTGCTTTAACCAGAACTGAGGAGTGACTGGCAGACTTCTCTGCTGCCCTAAGCACTTTAGAGCAAGTGGCGCCTCCCCATGCTGCCTGTCCCCAGGGACCCAGCCACAAAGAACCCAAAGACCTTACATCTACATCCGGTACCCAGGCTGCTTGCTCCATCTCTGCCTGGAAAATACCTCCCTCCACCATCCACCGGGGAATGCCGTCCCCACCACTGCAGCCCACTGTTTTTTTTTTGTGATTTCCATGGATGAATGGATTGAACCGAATCAAATTACTCCTCAGAGCAAAGTATAAAGGGCAGAAAAATCTAGCCAAGGGTTTTCATGCTCCGTCCCTGTAGCACGTGTTCTTTTCAAAGGCCATTTCCTGTGTGTACCTAAACCTGCTAAGGCCTGACCCTGAGTTGGATGGTGGCTTGTGGTCTGCTCTGAGCACCTGCTCTGCACCAGGGCAGAGCTGTGAACGAGGCATGGTAGGAGGCTCCTACATAGTGGGGCATATGCATTTTAGGGGAGTCAAGCCATAAACAAGAACAGAAGATGTTACCTTCAGATAGTGGCGGGTGTTGCTAGGAAAATAGAGTAGTCAGACATTGAGGAAAGGGGGTGAGGATACTTCGAAACCATCTGGTCAGCGAGACAATGACTCTTCAAGGTGATAGTTGAGGTGAACCAAGACCTAGGCAAGAGAGCCATCCAGTGGTGAACAGGAGTCCAACTAACACCTCAGATCCCCAAAGAATCCATCAGGGGAGGGACATGAATAAGTGCCCTGTGAGCCCCAGTGAAGCCCCCTACATGATGTCTACAATTCATGGGGTCAGGTCACCCCACGGCCACCCTGAGGACATGGACCAGGGGAGGGCTGAGGGGGCCAGAGACTGCAGAACCCCAAGGCCAAGGGAGACATTGTGGGGCTCATGGTTCTGCTCCCCCAGTGGAAGGGGGAGGGGCTTGCTCACCAACCTCCATCTCAGCTTGGATATCATCTCCTTGACCTCTCCGGGTAACCTTGCCCAAAGTTACCTCTTCTGCACACAAATGGTGCAGTGTGGGAGGGAGGGGAGCTCCATCTCCAGGTCAGACCCACCTTCACACCCTGCCCCCTCCAACCTCCAGCTCCAACTCCAGAAGGGCTGAGTGACCATTTCACTTACTTCCAATGACTTCAGAGACACTTACTTCACTGACCAGCTGGGCTGGGACTCCTCTCCTTCACCAAGCATCTAGTGGGTGCCTATTGCATGTTCGGGCCTGGGCCAGACATGGAGATTCAATGATGAGTCTCAGGGATGAAGTACCCTGAATTCAGGTAAGAGGAAATTGAAGTCCAGAGAGGGCAGTGAGATGCCCAGGCAGCACAGCAAGTGGACATGAAAGCAGGGGCTCCCTCCTTGGCCCCCCACCAGAGACTGCTTCCCCTCTCAGTAGTGCCAGGGGCTGAAAACAATTTGCAGGGCCTGGAGGGCATGGGGCAGACAGCCTGTTTGCTTGGCAATGGATATGTTTGGACTGCCTTCCCCAGCCAGGTTCACTTAACCCTTCTCACCAGGACTTTAGACTGACGTCCACATTAATATTCCCTTTTGGGGTGTGGGGGCCCAGAAGTTGTGTGGGCCCAAAAGACGGAAGAGGCCACGTAGAAGTGCCACGCCCCTGGGTCTGGATGGCTGATTTTCCGCATGTGGAGAAGCAAATGACACACACACACACACACACACACACACACAAGCCAGGGAGGTGCGGCCTCCGCAAACACCAGGTACCTCTCAGTGCCAAGCGTATCCTAGCACTGGGGCGCCCGCGCCACCAGAGTTAAGGCGCAGGCGTGTCCCCTTGGGGTGGGGTGGGGCCCCAGCCGGGTGCAGAGCTGCTCTGGCATCCCCTCCGGATTTGCTATTTGGGCGAAATACCGAGCTCCTCTCGTCTCTCCGCCGGCGGCGCCCGGTCGCCCCTTCCTCCCCTCGCCGGCAGCGGGGCGCGCGGGGGGCGTCCCCGAGGCGGGGGGCGGGGGCACAAGGTCGCCGCCCGGCGGGGAGCTCATCCGGCGGCGCAGACGCCCAGCGGCTCCGGGGAGGGATTTGGCCTGGGCTCTGGCCCTCGGCTCATCTGGGGAGGAGCCTGGAGGCTGCCGCTGGCGGCGGCCGGCCCCGGGCAATCGGAGGTCCTACGTACCGCGGCCTGGCCGAAGAGCCCCCCTAGACATCGCCCGCGCGCGCTCCCCGTGCTGCAGGAGCCCGCTCGCCGCGCCCGAGCCCTCCGGCCTTCGTCTCTCGGGTCTCTCCGTCTTCTCTCGGCCACCGAGGGAAGAAGGCGCCCTCTCCTTAGCGGGCCCGGAGCTGCAGAAGCAACGCGGGGCGCGGCCGAGGGGAGGAGAAAGGAGAGGGAGCGGAGTCGGCTCGGGCCTGGCGGTGACTCGCGGGGCTGCGCCTCCGCCAATCTGCGGGCGCTGACGCGGGGGGCGGCTCCGCGGCTCTCCGATATCTGCCGGCCCGGGCGCGGGGCGCCGAGAGGCTCGGCCGCGCGGGCGCTGCGCTCCGGGGACGGCCGCTGCACCTGCCCGGGGACCTCCCCGGCCGCTCCGTGCGCCCCCAACCCCGAACCCGCCCCCTCCTTGTCCCCGCGGCCCTGCGCCCTGCTCCCCCTCCAGGTCCCCGCCTCCGGACCGCGGCGTGAGAGAGACGAGCCTTGCCCGAAGGAGCCGCCCCTTCTCCGCCTGGCCAGCCCGGCGCCTGGCGCGGCCCACGGAGCCGCGGAGGGGACTGCGCCGCGCCATCTCCACCGCCACCCCCAGGCCGCCGCGCCCTGGCCTAGATGGGCCGCAGCGTCGGGCCCCTGCGCGCCGGATGAGCGCAGAGACCACAAGCCGGCCGCTGAGTGCGCGGGGCCTCACCCGGCTGCGCACCCAGCTCCGCGGACGAGGGCCGCTAGGCCCGGCCGCCGAGGGCGCGGCCACTCCGGAGAGGCGAGAGGGAACGGCCCCGAGATGGCCCGGCGAGCGGGCTCTTTGGCGGTGGGCGCCCTACACGTGGTGCGGGCCGGGGAACAGCCCTGGAGCTGGTAGCTGTCCGACGCCAGATGGACCTTGACCTGTGCCTGGGCACTGCGTTCGTGCCAAGCCAAGACTAGCCGGGGCACGGGCGGAGCGCGCTCTAGGAGGTCGCCCGGAGCCCAGGCCGCGCTCGCCGGCGCGGCCATGAAGATGATCCTGGTGCGCAGGTTCCGCGTGCTCATCCTGATGGTGTTCCTGGTGGCCTGCGCGCTGCACATCGTGCTGGACTTGCTGCCCAAACTGGAGCGGCGCGCCGTGCGGCCCTCGGGGGAACCCGGTTGCTCGTGCGCGCAACCCGCGGTCGAGGCGGCGGCGCCTGGCTGGGCCAAGGCGCGGGGCCGCCCCGGGGAGCCCCCGGCCGCCTCGTCCGCGGCTGGCGACGCAGGCTGGCCCAACAAACACACGCTGCGTATCCTGCAGGACTTTAGCTCCGACCCTGCCTCCAACCTCACATCCCACTCTCTGGAGAAACTGCTGGCCGCAGCCGAACCGGCCGAAGGCGCCTTGCAGGGGCAGGAGCCCGGCAGTCCCCGGCGCCGCGATCCCGCGCACCGGCCACTGCTCCGAGATCCTGGGCCCCGTCGGTCGGCGCCGCCCCCTGGCCCGAGCGGGGACAGCTCTCTCCTGGCTAGGCTGTTTGAACACCCACTCTACCAGGTGTCGGTTCCGCCGCTGACGGAGGACGACGTCCTCTTCAATGTGAACAGCGACATCAGGTTCAACCCCAAGGCGGCAGCTGAGAATCCTGACTGGTGAGTGAGGCGAGAGGCAGCTCAGGGTGGGTGCTGCCAGGCCCCGACCCTCAAGCAGCCATCAAACTGTGCTCCCCTTCCCAGGAAATGCCCTTGCACACCCCAGGCATTGTTTAAAGAGGCCCAGGGGCTCGGGAACCCCCAGGGGGCATGGGCCCCCCATGGCAGAGTTCCCAACCCCCACGCCCCCTCCTCCGAGGGGAGCTTTGTGAGGCAGGAGAGAGAGGATGCTGCCTCTTGCTCAGGGCAGTGCCTTTGTCTCCAGAATGACTGCCTCCTTGAGAAGGGCTGCTGGGTGGTTTGGGAGCTACTCCCTGCGGAGTCGGGGGAGGGTCAGTGCTGACTCTATAGGACAGCAGTGCTGGCCTGTGAGGTCCTGGTCGCTGGCTCCAGAAACTAAGTCAGGCAATGCATGCACCAGCCGGCAAAGGAGTGAATGAGAGAGCCTGCCCCTAACCTTTCCCTGGGGAGCTGCTGGCCACCGAGCTTTCAGATCTCCGGCGACATTTCTCCAGTGGACACGTCAGGAAAGTCTGCAGAAGCCTAATGAGCCTTGTAAGCCAGTCGCTGAGAACAAAATTAGCAGAGGGGCGTGCTGGCCCCAGTGAGGCGTAACAAAAGGGTTCTCCCAGCCGGGGTGCAAACAGCAGCTGCCCTTGGAACGCTGCCAGCTCCATTGGGTGACAGCTTCATAAAAGGTGAGAAGCATCCTCAGGAGCATCTCCTTAAGCTGTCCCGGTTTAAACCCTTCCCCCCAGGCCCTCCACAGCCACACAGTTCAGAATAAGCAGATTCTGCAGGCTGGAGTAGTGAAATATTAACTAGCAGCAAGGCCAGAATAAATAGCTACCCAAGCAACTCAGGGGGAAGGCAGCTTCCCAAAACATCTTATACAAACCCTTTCTACCCTGAAATTTGACTAGGCCCAGGCTTTTCTGTCAAAATACACCACGGTGTTTGGTGGCGTCTGAGCTTTGTCTGCTGGCCAGGCTCAAGGAAATGCTCAGAAACTTGAGAATCAGAGCAGTGGCCCAGGCTTGGGGCTCTTCACAGGAAGGACAGAGCCCAGGACCTGTGGTCAGTGATGTGGCCCTGGTGGGACTGGGCTTGGGGCCAGAAGGGCCTCATTTGCTGGTGTATTAGAGCTAAGACAAATTCCACTTTCCCTCCAGCCCAGCAGCAGATAGGCTCTGTCCTCCCGCAGACTGGCCCCTTGACTCCGGAGATGTAAGGACAGGCCACATGGGCAGCAGGTCCTCACATTGGGCCTCGACAGGAGTGAGTGCCTGCCTCTTTCCTCTCTCCCCACCCAGGACTGCTCTCATTAAAATCAAATTTAGCTTCTTGCATCATTTCTACCCTTGGTTGTTGGAACCAAAGCAGAGTGCCCAGGGAAGGTTTCTGACAGGCGGGGTGTGTCTCTGATGTGCACACGGTTTGTGGTGAAAGAAGGCTCGCTTGTCTGTCACCAGGAAGAGCTGACAGCCTCTCATACCCCAAGCTGACATCACACTTGCTGGGCTGTTTTCGTGACCCCAGGACAGACTCGGTAGGGCCTGGCACTGAAGCTCTGGGCTTGATCTTGATTTAGTTATAGCTGTCTGGGCGTCTCCTGAGGGAAAGTAAGAATTACAGTTTAGATATGTTATTAGTTAGTACAACAACAGCCACAGAAAAAGTAGGGATGTCCGCAAAGTCCTGTTTGGGCAGAGGCATCTTTGAACGAATCTGCATTTGTTTGGATCCAAAGTTAAAACCTTGGCATTGGCACCAACTCACCCGTATTCATCCAGAATCTTACCACTCTCTGTTCTTTCCCTGCTGACTCCGGGTCCCCTTCATTTTCTGTAGGCCACGTGAAGGCACTGAAAATGAAGAATTCTTGCCCACGGGGGAGGTGGCAGTGGACTCCTACCCCAACTGGCTTAAGTTCCACATCGGCATTAACCGGTATGAGCTCTACTCCAGACATAACCCAGCAATCGAAGCCCTCCTGCGTGACCTCGGTGCTCAGAAGATAACCAGTGTCGGTAGGTGCCCTCCCTGAGCTTTCCGATGGGGTCAGGTGTGCTGGGGGCTGGCTTTCCTTCGCAGGAGAGCTGGGAAGCCGTTGCTCCTTGCTGGAACATGGCTTCCTGGAGTGGTTGGTAAGGGCAGCCTTCTAGAGGGACAAACCTGCAGGGCCTCGAAGGGAGAGCAGGGACACCTTCGATGCCGTCAGTGGTTCCGGGGCTACCGCCTGCTTTCGCAAGGCTAGCGGGGGGGGGAGGGGTGCTGCACAGCCATTCCTGTTGCGTTCTGCTTACCCACCTAGGAGGGGCACTTTCCAGGCTACAGTGTAAAGAAGGGGCATGCGCCCCTGATGGCTGGGGCCCCTCCCTCAGCAGAGCAGGGAGACCCAGGGCAGAGCTCAGAGACCAGCTCCGCACCAGAGCTCTGCCAGGGGCTCCTGCCACTTCCTGTGCCCAGGGAGTGACCAGGGCTCAGCTCTGTCTCGGGTGGAGGCCCACATGCTTGGTAATTCAGAGGCAACATCATTGAGTACTTTGGGATCTGCTGAATTGCAGGACAGAAAAAGGCATCCGACTACTGATTTCAGGGAAATGTGCCAGCAGCAGTTTCTGAGCATAGAGGTTTGCGGCCGCTGTTCCCAGGCCTGGAGGCCATGGTTTGTGAAGGTCCGCATTAGCCACTGGTGCTCCAAGAGGCCCTGGGGTGGAAAAACAGCCCTGGGGGCTTTGCAGGAAGCTAGCCTGGGGACACACAGCTGGGAAGGGGTGCAGGGAGGCCAGTCGGGGGCAACATGAGTGCAGGTCCCCACCTGTGCTGTGCAGTAGGCAGTTCCAGACACTGTCGTCTTGGTGTTCCCCTAAGAAACACTGAGGTGGAAAGGGGCCCAGGATCCTGGGGATCCGTCCAGTTGCTGATACAAGGGAGTGAGGCTGACCAGTGGGTTTTCCAGAGGTCCTTAAGGACTGTTTTGGCTCCTTCTGCCCAGTACTGAGCTGTTTGCTGGGCATCTGCCTTGCTGCGTAGCTTTTCTCTAGCATGTGATTGCTCACCTTCGTGAAAGGGATCGCGCAGGAAAAAGCTGGTGTCTCTTCTCTTAGCTGGCTGCACAGGAGGAGTCCGAGCACCTCCCCAGACCCCAGCCCGGCCTCAGCCCTCCCCATGAGAAGCTCAGCCTCCCTCCTGCCCCTTGCAGGTGTCAGAGGCTTCAGGTGGTGCTGGGAAGCAATCTGTGTGCATGACAGAGATTGTCCTGTGGACAGCCACGTCCAGGGTGCCCCCTTCACTCCTGAGAATAGACGAGGCCATTAAAGAAGTATCCAGGGCCTTGACCGACTCGTTCACCCATTCAGTAGATTTCCTCGGACATCTCCTGCACTTCAGGCCCCTTTCTGGGTAGTGGGTTGAGGATGAATGAACCTCAACAAGGTTCTGCTGCAGCTGACCTGAGAGGCCCAGGGCGGGGGGCAGGAAACGGATACACAATGAGGAAGAATAAATGCTTGGAACACTATTCACATAGAATCTAGGAGGGTTTAGAAAGGAGGTGACCTCCATCTAGAAGGAGGGATATGGAGCACCTTCTAAGAAAAGACGTCTGACAAGGGGCTTAAATGAAGTGTAGACGTTTGTCATAAAAGGGGGCATGGAGGGCTGGGCTTTCTGGGAAAATGAGAACAATGTTTTAAAAATTAGAAATGGTTTTAGGGAAGTACAATGTTAAGAGGTCCTGCTTTGCTGCTGTCCGTGGCACCCCTCTCTGCCTCGGTTTCCCCATCTGTCAAATGGGATTGTGGCTGCTCAGGTACATTGCATGTGTTCTGATAAGATGGTGCATATGACCAAGCTTGTAAATATTAACCAGTTTTTTGCAGGGTCCCCACTCAAGTGCAGCGTCTGGGGTGGAGGAAGGGCTGCTGGGATTTCAAAGGCTGGCCAAGCTCGCCATATCCCTCAGGGAACAAACAGCCTCCAGCTCTCCCCGGACAGCCACTCTGTGCAGAGGACAGGGCCCAGCAGCTCGGCGAGCAGCCACAGAGAGAAGACAGGTGGCTGGGGCTCGCAGGCACATTGCCCACCCTAGGCGTCCTCCCCTCTCTGTTCCCCCAGGGGCCTGGCCTGCAGGCGCCTCCCACCCACTTTGGTCTGACTGCCCAGGGCAGGGGTGCCTAGCTTGCCTGAGCACGGTGGACCGAGCCTGTGCCTGGGGATCCCGCCCCAGGGTTCTGGCGCGGTCACGCCTGGTGGTGTGAGTGGGAATGAGTCCTCACACGTCTGTCTCCGGTGGGCCGTCACCCACTCCCAGACCGCTGTGGCCGAGCTGGTCCTTCCCAGTCCCTGTGCAGCACCCGGTCAGTGCGGGAAGGTTGCCTGATGCATCCGGTGTGTGGTGTGAGTCTGGCCCCGGCGTTGACTCTGGGCAAGTGGATTAATCTCTAGTGCTCTGGGTTCTCATGTGGGTTCTAGAAAGAAGGTTCTAACCTAGGGCCTGTAATCTCTGGCTTGCCAATCTGAAATCCAAATGTAATTTGTTCAGCAAAATCTGACTCAACCTGAACTTATATGGGAGCAAAACCTAAACTGACAAAGCTATTTATAAATCCTTATTTTTCTCACTTGGAGCGAATATTCACATGTTCCTCTGAGGAAATTATGGGGTTCTGCCCAGACCCATTTGGGCTGTTACATAATACGTGGGATATACACATTACCTGTGCCTTTTGTCATCTGAAATTTTTGAAATCCATGAGTACTTCTGTCTTCAGAGATTTTAATGAAGGGCTTGGACCTGTGAAACCTATATCTTGGGCTATTGAGAGGCTTCAGTGAGTAAGTAAGAGAAAGGTAAAAACAGGGCCTAAGCAGTGTCCCTGCCCAGAGGTGTCTGTGTGGGGGGAGGGTTTCAGGGGCAGGCCAGAGCCTCCTTGACCACAGCAACCTTTGCGGGACAAGCAAGTGGAAGGCCTCAGCCAATGCTTGGCCCCACTGTCCATGCTGCTTTGGTGAGCTCCCAGGTGAGTTCACGCCTGTGAAAAGGCCCTGGTCCACAGGGAGCCATAGGAGAGGGGCTGGCCCTGGGCCAGGCTGCAGGCATCCCTTGGAGATGCGTGCTTTCTGGGCTGTGTCTGCCCCACATCCAGCTGGATGTTTTGACTGAGAACCCAACCCCCTGCTTGAGGTAGCAACCCCTGGTGGGCCCTTGGCTTAGCAGAGCCAGCTGGGCAGGTTTGGAAATGGAGGCCCTAGCTAAGAACTGTCTATGACCCAGAGCTGGACAGCCTTTGAAGGCCTCATGGAGAACCCTGGATGGCAGCCCCTTTATAGGAGCCCAGGCCTACCTCAGGGTCAAGATTCAGCCGTGCCATCCTCCTGAGCATGAAATGGGAGAGAGACAAAGAAGTCACACTGACCCACAGTGGTGGTGTAAGGAAGTGCTTAAGTTTCAAGAGCTGGAGATCCAACCCACTTCCAACACCCGTTCTGTAAACAGGGAAACTGAGGCCTCCAAGATGCGGGGGAGGGTGTCTTACAAGTCCCTGCTCCCAGATCTCTGTTCCCCAGCTGTCCAGCTGTGGTGGTCCCTTTAATCTTCAAGGTGTGCATCCACTATTAAATGTGAGCCCAGAAACATTGTTGGAATGGGGAACAGTTCCTGCAAGGTTCCCAGAGCTTCCTGTCGGAAGGGTTCCATTAACTCTCCCCGTTCAGAACCACTTGATCCACTTCATGAAGCACGTGTGGCCTTCGGTACAGCTGCTGTGGCCGACAGAGATTTATTTATAGCCAGACTCCTGGCTGCTTGGTAACCGCCGTTCACTGCCTTTAAAGAGGCTCGGGATGTTATCTACCTCTATTCAGCTTGAAATCAGGCGTGCAACGCCTTTGGCTCGGGCCAGTGATAATTAAATTGCTATCGTGCACAATTATGGATGCAACGAATAAATGACACAATTAACTGCTCTGTACTTGGAATTGCTTAAAAAGGAAAAGAAGTCACACTACCATGGAGAGGGTTCAGACAGTGGCTGAAAGATGCCACCATTACTCCATCCAGGTTGGGACACACCTGTGGTGGGTGCCTGAACACAGGAGAACCACTCCGCAGGACCCAAGTCCTGGGCGCTAATTGATCTAGCTAGGATCCAGGACTAACTGGCTTCCAGGAGCAAAGGCTGCGGCTGGGGCAGCCCAGGGTGGGCAGCTGCCTGAGGGCCTGGGGGGCCGCCCTGTCTAATTGGTCAGAGGTGGGCTCCTTGGGAAGGCAGTTCCAGCCCCAGAGAGGTCACAGTGCCCCTCCCGCCCTACGTGGTTGCAGTGGGTCCCAGTCTCCAGGCCCTGGCTCTCCGACCTGGAGACTGACAACTGAAAAAGCTCAATTCACCCAGAGCACCTTAGGTCATCTGGGAGGAAGGACGCAGACCACCCAGAAGGAAGACTGCAGGCAAGGCACCACAGAAGGTGGCAAATTGCTGAGCCCCTCCTCAGTTTTCCTTCCAGCCGTCTGGTCCAAGATCAAGGACAGAAGCGCAGGCAAATGCCCCGGTACCTGCTTTCTCCATCTTGAGCAGACAACACTTGGGGCTCCAGAATCCAACAGGCATGTATTCCGATGGTGTTCCTTCTAGTCCAGGGTGTGCTGGTTTCCAGCTGGGGCAGGGCTGTACTTTCTCTTTTAAGTCAGTTTAATTATCATAATAAAAAACCCTGGGCGTGCATGTGAGGGACTGAAGTTTGGTAGAGGCCTGCCAAGGTCTCACAGCAAGTGGGGCAGGAGGACCCTGGCCCTTAGAGCCTCCTCCAGCCCCTCACTCAGAGCAGCCCCCTCAATACCAGCCCTGGGGCGCCCACTGATGATGGACAGGTGGACACGTACCATGCTGCTCTCCCTTGATGCCCAAGGGCAGGAAAAGGGGCTCTGCATGGCGCCCAGGGGTCTAGGACACTGGTTAGATCCCACTCCTGCCAGGGGGTGAGGCGTGTGGGGTGGGCAGGGAAGAAGAGCTGACCTAAGTGCTCCTGGCGTCACATCCCTCAGATCTGAGCCATCCTGGGCCTTAAAGCAAGGCAGTGGCTGGGGAAGTATTCAGACCACTTGCCTGACCATGATCCCTAAGGACAAACATGGATCCCAAGTCCCAGAGGCCGCCCCTGGCGGTGCCTTGCGCATGGGTGTGTTTGTGTGGGCCACCGATCTCTTCAGTAGAATTAGTTCCTTTAAAAGTCAGGAGGTGGCTCACCAAAATATGGGTTGGGGGTTCTTGTTAGAAATGGGGAACCTGGCGCTGCTGACCCTAGTTTCCACGGGAAACAAATTGCTGAGTGACCCAGGTCACTTGTCCCTGCTAGCCCTGAGGTGTATGACACAGGATGAGCTAAAGGCAGAGCCCAGCGTCTTGTGTGTCCCACCACTCACGCCTCCTCGGTGTGGCGGTGTTGGGGTCCCCGGCCAGGACGGCACCCCTTTTCCTTTCGGGGCTGTCTCTCTCCTCCCAGGGAGGATCCTTCCTAGGAGGGTCATAAGAAATGCAGTTCCCGTTCTGGTTCTTCTGAGGGGAGCTGTGTTCTGGGGAAAGACAGCAAAACCCCACAGTGTCCAAGTGTCTTAGTGGTCATGGAATTTATAGCATCCACAACCATTAGAATAAAGTATAGGGTGTTCTATCAGTGTATATTAGCATGTATAATTACTGATGCGTGTCATTAATGATCACTAGTCAATGCTAATTAATACCATATATTAATGCATAGCTGGGGGATATGGCTCTTGAGGGAGAGCAGGAAAGACAGAGCTGACATCCGTGGTCTGAATGGTGGGACACGCCTGTCGGAGGCGAGCTGGGGAGGGGAGCGTGTATACAGAGGGGCCATCACTGGGGCTTGAGCGAGCCAAGCTACCAGTTAGGTGCCCCTCGTGTGTTAGTGATTTGATGACTATAATAAGGCCCAGATTTGGGTGGGGCCATGGAGATGGAGAGAAGGTGGCCGATGGGGCTCGTTCAGGGTGTCTTCTGGGGACGTGGCCACTGGATTGTGCCAGGACAACCCTGGCCTTAGCCTGTCCTCTAGCCCACGGTGGGCTCACTGCCCAGTCAGGTGCCCCTCAGGGCTGAGGCTGGCCAGGTTTTGGCAGACCTCTGTCCCCTGAGAAACATGGAGACCCAGCCAGGTGAGGGCATGTCCACCGCCTCTCACATGGGGCCCTTGCTGCATACCTGGGCTTCTCTCGGGAGTTTGCCTCTGCTCCCACCGCCTCTCTCCCCCGCACGGGGGCACGATTCCTCAAGTCTGGCTTCAGGAAGAAACCCCAAACTCACACCTGCTTCTCGAGGCCTGGTTAGTGTCCCGGCTCTGCCACTGAGGCCCTCAGCCCTGACCACCTTCCCAGGCTCATCTGCAGCGGCAGAGCAGGGCCACCCGCTCCGAGCACAGACTTGTGGGGGCATCCGCCTCTCACCCATCTCAGACGAACACTTGGCCTTTGCCACGACTTCAGGCAGTTTGCATGTGGGTTTTTGCAGACCATACCTGATTTTCAAGCAGAATTCCAAGGGTCTTCCAGCTGTCCACTCCAGCTTGGCAGAGTGAATGGTGGACCCTGGTGGGAAGGTACGTGTCCCCAGACAAGAGAAAGGTGTGCCCAGGGCAGTTAGCAAAAGCCTGGCCTTTCCAGAGTTCTTAGTCACCTGGAGAGTCTAAGGCCCATTAATTTCTAGTTACTTGCTTGGTCCGTGGAGAGGAGTTGGTAGTGCGGTGGAAAACACAGGTCAGCAGCACATTGAGATTCACTTCCAGAACAAGAATGACTAAACCGGCCAGATTTGCATAATAATTTATTATTCAAGAAAACCAGGATTACAGGCCCTGGAAAGAGCTGAAGTGCTGTCCCCGATTGGCCTGGGAAGGAATAATTAAATCCAGTAACCCCAGTTATTACATGGAAATGGGGATATCGAATGGGGCTTAATCGGGCCACTAATTTTCTTAATGATCACTTCTGTTTTCATCTTATTAAAAATGTAATAAATGTTCATTGTTGAAATTTAGAAAGCACAGATAAGGGAAAAAAGGAAATTGAAATCATCTGTGGTTCTACTCTTGGGGGGTAAGCACTGGGCTGTAGCTTCTTATCTGTGCATCCAGATTTTCCCACGCACTTACATACACACCTTCCAAAGAAGGCAGCTCACAGAGTGTAAATGCTTCATAAGCTGCTTTGCTTAATAATAAAATAATGAGCAGTTTGCTGCGTCATTAGAGAGTCTTTGGTACCTAGTATTCCCTCACGTGGGATTACCGTGCATTGTGCTTCTGCCCCCAGGATTGGGCATTTTTAGGTTATTTCCAATGTTTTGGAGGGAAGTGGAATTAGGCGAGGGGCTTGTTTTCCTGCGAAGGGCTCAGGCTGGGAGAGCGTCAGACAGACCCAAGCCACACACTGGTCTGGGGGAACTGTGCCTTCAGCTCCACCTCCTGGACCCCAAGACCAGGGCACTCCCAAGGCAGCCAGGCTGTCCCGGCCACAGATGTTGCAGAGGAAGGCACGAGCAAGTGGCTGGGTTGGGAACCCAGGAGTGGGGCTGGGCCTGGGCCCTTACAGAGGCCATGAGAGCCACCGACGACATTCAGGGAGCTCAGAACTCCTGGCTCTTCTTCGCACTCCTGGGGCGGTCTGCCGTCTTGAATGTGCCATGGGCCCTGCGCCGTTCTAGATGCTCCACGAGCATTACCCACTTGATGGCAGTAGCAGCCCTGCTTTGTAATGGGACGTGGTGACCTGTAGCACTGCATTGTCCTTATCTGTCCCGACCTTCACCACAGCCCCATGAAGGAGGCTGGGCAGGCATCTGTGCCCCAACTAACACAGGGGGAAACCAAGATGGGGGAGAGTGGAGGTTCCTTCTAGGGCACCCGGCCACGGGCAGCTGAGCAGGGACTCCAGCCTCAGGGCTCCTCCATGCCAAAGCCCCCGAGTATGGCACCCCTCAGTCATCCCTACTCACCTGGCCTTGATCTTCACTTGCATGCACGTTCCTCCCCATTCATCCACTGCTCCAACTGGAATCCAAGAGTCAAGCTAGGTTCCTCTCTTCCCTCCACACCCCACACCCGCTCCACTAAATGGTTCCTTGGACCCCCTGATATTTCATTAATTCTTCCATTTTCCCCATCTCTGCCATCCAAGCCACCACCATCTGCTATGACTGCCTTAGCCTGCTTCCCCTGGCTTCCACCTTCCATCCTTGTAGCCAGCCCCCTAGGCCCTGGGGACAGCATCTACCTGGTTCCTGGCTATTCTGCTGTCCAGGGCTGACCACTCCCTCCTGTGGGAGGGTCAGACTGTCTGAGGAATTCTGCCCCCAGCCCCAGCACCTAAGTATCAGGTGGGAGTGTTTATCAGCATCATTGCTGGAAACCCCAGACTTTCCAGGCAGAATGGGCATCCTCAGCCACATCGAGGGCCCAGGTGGGGCTGTGGGACCAGAGTGGGAGCTGGCCTCACTTGCCCACAGAGGGAGGAGTCTGAGGGCAGCAAGTGACCCCGTGTCTCTTTCCCTCTTCCTTGCAGCCATGAAGTCGGGGGGCACGCAGCTCAAGCTCATCATGACGTTCCAGAATTATGGGCAAGCACTGTTCAAACCCATGAAGTAAGTGCCAGGGGCTGGTTGGGACTGGGTGCCAGGGGCAGAGACGGGTCTGTGCTAGAGCATACAGGCAACATATTTCTGGTGAAAAATGCAGTGTTTCCCCCCAGAGGTGTTTTGGGGTGAACTGTGGGTGACCACACTGGGCTTTCTCCCCATCAAGGCAAGCGAGCAATACAGGGGTCCTGCACCCTCACCTCCTCTCTCTGGCCTCTGCAGTCCTCCCCCTCCCCACCTTCATCCAGTGGCAGATCATTCCTACCCCAGCGAGCATAAGTGGTTTTTTTGTTTGTTTGTTTGTTTGTTTTAAAGATTTCATTTATTTATTTGACAGAGAGAGACACAGCGAGAGAGGGAACACAAGCAGGGGGAGTGGGAGAGGGAGAAGCAGGCCTCCGGTGGAGCAGAAAGCCCGATGCGGGGCTCGATCCCAGGACCCTGGGATCACGACCTGAGCTGAAGGCAGACACTTAATGACTGAGCCACCCAGGCGCCCCTAATTTTAATTTTTTTTAAAGATTTTATTTATTTATTTTGACAGAGAGAGACGCAGGGGGAGTGGGAGAGGGAGAAGCAGGCTTCCTGCGGAGCAGGGAGCCCGATGTGGGGCTCGATCCCAGGACCCTGGGATCATGACCTGAGCCGAAGGCAGACGCTCAATGACTGAGCCACCCAGGCGCCCCAGCGAGCATAAGTGTTTTAAACAAGGAACCCAGATATGGACACCAAAGAATGCTCCTAAAGGAGGTGACTTTTGCCTCTCCTGCACGGCTCAGGTATCAGCAGACTTTTTCTATAAAGGGCCAGCTGATAGGTACTTTAAGTTTTGTAGGCCATATGGTCTGTGTCTTAGCTACTCAGGTCTGCTGTCCTAGCCCAAAAGCAGCCCAACAAAATTTAAGTGAACAGGCATGGCTGTCAGTAAAGCTTTATTTATAAAACTAGCAGTGGACTGGATTGACCACCCCCACCCACTGTAGTTTCCTGTTGCATAAAATAGAAACCATGCTACCAGAATAAATATTAAGGCATTCATTGGCATATGAAAATTTGTGGGATGGTGGAGAAGGGATATTTGAAAGCCAGGATGACCCAAGAAAATTCACGGGGAGCATCCATGTTTTTGACGTCCACTCTGATGATGCTGGGGCTTGGGTAACCCCTTTGGTCCAAGGTTGCTCCTCCATCTCCTGTTAGCCCCCACAAGGCCATTTGTGCACTGGCAAGACAGAGTTCATTGCATTTAAAGTGTGGGTTGCACCCCCAAGTGCTCACGAGGACTGTGCAAGTTGTGTGGGCCTGATGCTGGTGGTTGGGGGCAAGCGGGTTGCAAGCTGCCAGGCATGGGCTCCACCGGAAGGGGCAGCTGCCTTGTGTCCGCCAGATCTTGGCCATCTGTCCTGATGTCCAATTTTCAGGATAAGCTAGAAATACGACTATCTTCTCCTACTTAATTTTCAAACTTCAAAAATGATGGTAACTAATTGAGAAGCATTCCAAATACCTTGGAGGCCAAACAGAATACAGCTGCTAGTTTGTAACTTGTGACCGAAGGTATGATTTTGTGTTCAGGGTATTTCTGGACCTCTTGCTCCCTTTCCTCGGGACAGATGTCCCGCCAGGGGTTTGATCCACTTGCCCTGTCTGTGATCTGGGGCTGCCCAGAGCAGGTGGGGCTGAGAACGTTACTCACACAGGCAAGATGAAGGACACCAGGACAGGGTGAAAGCCTGGGGCTGCAGGGATCTGGTGCAAACGCCCCCCGCCGAGGCGTGGTGAAGCCACCCCTGTTGCTGTCAGGGGTCCTCGAGCACAGACACCTCCTTCCCTGTGCAGAAAGGGAAGTTCACATCTCCTTCAGGAGAATCGGTATAGAAAAGGGGGCTGCGGTGGGCTTGCCTGTCTCAGGAAGATGGCTGGATGCAGGAGTGTGGACAACCAGTGTGGTTCATGCAGCCCCCAACTCAGGACGGATGACTGGGGGGGGTCCACACAGCTGGAGGGTATGCAGCCTGGGGGCGTGTGAGGGCTCCCGTGCAACATTCTGGAAGGAAATGAGGCCTGGGATGGGCATGGGCTCCTCGTGGAACTTCCCAGCCTCCTTGGGCTTCTTCGTGGTTTTGGCCCCTCTGCTGAGGGCAGACAGTTGAGAGGTTGCCGCCTCTCACAGGGGAGCTGAGGCAGAAGGGCTCCTTCCAGTCCCTCGATGCCACAAGGGTGCTCTTCCCGTCCCCCCGTGGGGTTACCTGTGTGAACACCTGCGGAGGGGATGCCCAGTGTGGGCTGTAAAAGCAGCAGCACTGATAACGTTGCCTGAGAGGCGGCCGTGTGCGGGCGCTGCCGCCCCAGCCTTTCAGGACCGGGCTCTGTGCCCAGCGTTCACACAGCTGCTGTTCCGTCCTCAAAACGCCTCCGGGGGTCCTGCCACATAAAGATGAGGAAGCCAGGGCTCAGAGAAGTAGCGAAGATTGCCCAAGTTTGAGCCCAAAGTCCAGGGTGCCCTGCTTCCCCCTCCCCCCCACTGCCCCGGCCTCTCCCCCTTCACCTCCACCCAGCCTCCCCCCACCAGCCACCTCCCCGGCCGGGCCGGCTTCAGCAGCCACGGTGGGGGCACCACCCGTGGTCATGGGAGCAGCTGAGTGTACAGATCTGGCACGGTGGGACAGCCAGGCTCCTGGGTCCCTGGAAGGCTCACTTCTCTCCTAACTCTCTGTCCCCAGCCCCTTTATAGCAGGACGAATGCCTGGTCCTGCCTCTCCAGGGCTGAGAACCTCTAGGCAGCTGGGGAGACTGAGGCCAGAAAGGCCAAGCACATGCTCGTGGCCTGCCAGCTAGACTGCCAGAGCCAGGGCTGTGGTCGGTGTCCTGAGGTCAGCCAGGCTCCAGCGTGCAGCGTGTTCCTGGGCAGCCGACCCCCACCGGGCAGGGTGGACACAGCTTGGGGGTTTACAGGCTGTCCCTGTTGTCCCTCTTGCAGCTTCTGCTGGACTGGATCCAGGCGTTCCTTGGCACGCTCTGCTGACCACGTCCTGAGTCTGGTATTGATTGGGGTCCTGTGGCCAGCAGCTTCCACTCCCCTGAGGACCCCGGGGCCCGGGCCCAGGACATGAGGAGGCTGCACGCGCCATTCCCATCCCCCGGTGCCTGTGGTCTGAATATGAAAGCAGCTGTGGTTTGTGACCATAGCATTAAAAAATTAAAATCCATGATTAATAGTTCTTTTTAAGAAAAACTTTTTTCTATGACCTCCTAATAGCTTTGTAAGTTGTCAGTAGAAGAATCTGAATTAGTTAGATGGTAGTACTTTTCCTCCAAGGTCTTGAAGGATAGAAGTTCAGAGGTTCTAGAAGAGGAATGGCCAGTGAGATGAAGGCTTGAAGCCTGGGGGACCTGCTGAGTGCAATTTGTGTGCAGTGGGGGTGACTCCTTGAAGTTTAATGGTTAGATATTTTTAAAAGTCACTGGAAAACATATGCCTAGCACATTAGTCCGCAAGTTTATGGACACTCTTGCTTTAGGGTTAAAGTAAGAAAAATCTCGGGCGCCTGGGTGGCTCAGTTGGTTAAGTGACTGCCTTCGGCTCAGGTCGTGATCCTGGAGTCCCGGGATCGAGTCCCACATCGGGCTCCCTGCTCAGCAGGGAGTCTGCTTCTCCCTCTGGCCCTCCCCCCTCTCATGTGCTCTCTCTCTCATTCTCTCTCTCTCAAATAAATAAATAAAAAATCTTAAAAAAAAAAAAAGAAAAGAAAAATCTCTAACAGCTTCATCAGGATGTAATTCACGTATCATACAGTTCACCCACTTAAAGCCTACACTCAGTAGCTTTTACTATATTCACAGAAGTGCACGTCCATCACCACCACCCATGTGAAAGCCTTTTGGGGTCTCCAGAAAGGGCCCTGTCCAATGTTGCCATCACTCCCCAATTTCCCCTGGACCACCCTCTAGGCCTGGACCACCACCAAGCCATCTTCTGTCTCTATGGATTTACCCACTCTGGAATTTCATGTAAATATGCTATGATATATGTTCTTTGTAACCCGCCTCTTTCACTGAGCATCACGTACTCTGGGTTCATCCACGTTGTGGCAGGTGTTCCGCGCTCCACTCCTTTTTACTGCCAGGTGATATTGCATGGTGTGGATAGGCCATATGTTATTTATACTTCCACCAGTTAATGGGCGCTGGGGTTATCTCCACTCCGGGGATGTTACGAATAACGCTGCAATGAACAGTCACGTACAGGTCTTTGGGTCGACATGTGTTTACAATTTCTTTTGGGTCTATACCTAGGACTGGAATTGCTGGAATCTGGTAATAACTGAACTTAACCGTTTGAGGGGCTGCCAGACTGTTTTCCACAGGGGCTGCACCACTTACATCCCTGGCCTGCACCTGTTTGATTCTGGGCCCCCTGCGGGCGTGAAGTGGTGTCTCCTTGTGGTTTTGACCTGCATTTTTCTAATCACTAATGATGTTGAGTAACTTTTCATGTCCTTCTTGGCCATTTGTGTATCTTCTTCAGAGAAATGCCTCTTCAGATCTGCCATTTTTTAGTTGGGTTGTCTTTTTGTTAGTAGTTGTAAGAGTTCTTTATGCATTTTGCACACAAGACCCTCATCATATACGTGGGGTCCTTTGAAGCATGAGCTTTTTATTTTGAGGGTGTCCAGTGCAGGTGATGTGTGTGGCCAAAGTTTGCAAGTGCTGGTGTACCCACAGAGCCGGCAGGCCTGGCATGACCACAGGCCCCAAGTTCCTCAAAGGCAGCCATGAGGAGCTGGTGGTCTAGCAACGTGGGGTGGAGTTGGTTGGACATACCAAAGAGTATGGGCTCTTTGCAACAAGTTTCAGCTTGCTTCTTGAAAAGCAGCCTTCCAGGCAGGCCCAGGATGGCAGCTGTGACCACCTCCCGGCAGAAACATTCACAGCCATCCCACAAATGCTCACAGAGCCCCTGGGCTTGGTCTCGTGCCTCTGCAGACCCTGCTCTCTTGCTGCTCAGGTGGGACCGAGAGCCGTGTGTGTTGCCTCAGGACTGCGGCCCCGGGAGCGGGGGCCGCACTCACCGTTGGCGCTCTCTCTGTGTGCACAGAGCGAACGAGGGGGTGGGCAGACGGTGGTAGACATGGGCATGTGAGCAGCTACACTCACCTTTGAGTATGACCAGGGCCGGCTAGTGCCTGGTGGGCAGCTGGAGAGCTTCTCAGAAGGGACCTCCAGCTGAGGCCTGAGGAAGAGGTCCCATCACTCCAGGCCAGGGGACCCGAGGGATAAAAGGAGGTGAATGTTGGACTCCCTTCGGGGAGAGTCAGCCAGCCCGAAAGGCCGCCCCTGCTGCTGGCAGAGGGCTGCAGGTGGGGAGCGAGGGGAGAGCTTTATTGGGTGTCAGATGAGAGGTGACGGTATGGACTCAGGGTTAGGGTGACTTAAGGGTTCTACCTGGGGGCGGGGGGACCCGGCAGAGAGGATTAAGTGGCAGCCTGGAGCCTTGAGGAGAGGACGGGCCTGTATCAAGGGCCGCCTGCCGCTTTCTTGCCCTGTGATGCTCAGACCCCCTTGTCCTCTCTGGGCCTCAGTTTCCTTATGCAGTCAGAGGCTGGATTCCATGACACCAAGAGTCCCTCTCTTTCTCGGGAGGAAAGGGAGTTGATGCCCAGCATGAGCTGAGTGGTAGGTTTGTTTGGTGGGAGACCCAGGGAGTGACCTGCAGTTTCCTCCCCAGCGTTAATTTGGGCTCTATCTACAATTATTTCTGGGCACTCCGGGGTTTGGGGTTTTGACTTGCAAATATCACAGGGAAGATGAGTATTTGGTGCGGCTACAGGCAGGCCAGAAACGGAGTACAGATGCGCTCCTGCTGGGGCCACCCAGCACCCGGTGAGGCCGGTGTGAGGGTCCTGTCATAAGCAGCACTGCTGAGCTGCCCCTCAGCGTTGGAGGGGCAACAGTGAAGCAGACGCCAGGGGCTGAAACTCCTCCTGTGCCGTGTGGGGTTTGGGATTGAAAGTGTCTTCAGAGGCTGTGAGGAAGGGGAAATATCCTGACCACATGGCAGCTTTTCAGGGAAAACCGATTTCAGCAACAAGAATGAGGATACTGATGGTTATGATTGTGGGTGCCCTACAGGTCTAGCCTTGCTTGGAAAAAAAAAAGAGGAAAACGAGAAAAATCCCACAGGTCAGGCTCAACAAAGTCTGAGATGGGTCATTTTGACTGTCATCCAAGGCTTAGGGAAATCTGGGGGGAAGACAGAAGGTCTTCCAAAGGAAGCTCCCTATGGCTGGCCTAAGGGTGGACAGGGTTGAGGCCATGGGTGCAGAATCGGTGCCCTGCACCAAGCCCAGCACAAGGGTATCTCAGACACCCTAAGGGGGCCGCTGTTACCCCACGGACCTCATCAGGGAGGAGCGGACCAAAGCTCAGGGTGGTCGGGGACGTGCCCGAGGGCACCAAGGTCACCCAAGGTCACTGGCTGTCAGGAGGTGGGCCGTGCAGATAACTGACCTCGGTGCGGCCCGGGCGGCATGTGTACCGCTCAGAGCTCAAGGCAGGCGTGCACCAGCGCAGGACCACAGCATCCCGATGCTGTTCAAACGTAGCTACTTTCTTAATTCCGCAGTTGATAACAATTGCATTCTACACCTGCATATACACACCTGTGTGAGTGTCCTGGGGCCGTAACAAAGCATCACAAACTGGGCAGTCTGAAACAACAGAAATTTATTCTCCGTTGTGGGGCCAGAAGCGTGAGCTCAGGGGTCAGGGCCACGCTCGCTCTGAGGGCTCCGGGGGAGGGTCCCTCCTGCCTGATCCAGCTCCTGGTGGTGATGCTGGGCTGGTGACCGTGTCAGCCCAACCTTTGCCTCCGTGGCCACGTGGCCTCCTCCCTGCGTGCATGTCCACGCTCCCCCTTCTGTGAGGACATCACCCTGCTCCAGCCTGACCTCCCCTTAACCATCACACCCGCAGAGTCCCTGCTTCCGAGTAAGCTCACGTTCACGGGGACCAGGGCTAGGACTTGGACGTACCTTTGGGGGCACAGTTCAACCCGTTAGAGCCCCCAGGTAAGACAAGGTCTCCATGTTCACCAACACCTCTTCTCAGCACTGGGGTTGACAAAGGTACTGAAGGCTCTTCATCAGTTCACCCTCCAACCCCCCAACCTCCTTCTCTGTGTGTTGAGAGATGAGATGAGGTCAAGAGCAAATATCCTAAGTATTGCCAAAATCCAATTCCTGCACACAGACAGCCGACCTTGTTCTTTTGTGCGTGGAACCCTCTGCTCTTTTCCATGCCAGGCACCTTGTGCTCAGTGCTGCGTCTGCAAGACGCCACTAGCCGTGGATCAAGTCGTGTTCCGTTGTGTGAAGCATCCCAATTCATCTGCCCCCTCTCCTGTTGATGGGCATGCAGGTTGTTTCCAGTTTGGGGGCATTATTGATAAAGCTGCTGTGACCATTCTTGTACTTCGGGAAGTGGGATGTACCCAGAGCGAAGTGTTTGGTCACAGGGTGGGGTGGTCATTGGCAGCAGTAGGTCCTGCGAGAGCTGTCCAAAGGCCATTCGGTGGTCTCTACTCCAGCAGCCCGGGGTGAGGTTCCCAGGATGGAGCCTGGTACCTGGGCTTGATGCTGAAGTCCGTGCTTGCCTTGGGGCTGGCTGCACAGGGTCCTCACAGGCAGGGGAGAGGCTGCCCACGCAGCCTGGAGAGGCCACGGGTGGTGAATGTGCTGATCCCAAGGTCCCCTTGCCTAGGTGGGCAGGAGGCTCCCTGCTGCCCTGCTCTAGGCTGCTGGGTCTGGGAGAACTGCTGGATGGCGTCGAGGCCACCTGTGTCCACACATCTCCATGCGGTGCGGACACGCACCAGTGGCGATTGTCCCCGTCGGGGAGTGGGCCCCCACGTCTCCCACCATGTGCTTCTCTTCCCCCTTCCCTTTGTCTTCACATGGCTGCAGAAAGAATGTGTGTCCAAGGCTGCCATGCTGAGTTTTGACTTGCCCTCAAGAAGGCCATTTCCTCGTCTTTGTGTTTTGGGTTTTCAGTCTCTGCTCTGGCCAGCTCCGGAGCAGGTGACGGGGGGTAGTTGATGGTTACGTGGCTTGCACCAAGTCATCTGACCTTTCCAACCACACGAGTAGACTTTATTTTTATTGCCAACTCTCCTTCAGGGAGGAAGAAACTGAGGATCCAGAGGGTTTAAATATCAACAGAGAGTGGGCAGCCAGTCAGGGCTCCAGTCCAGTGCCTTGGATGCCAGGTCTTGGTCCTTCAGGCAGCATCAGGCTGAGGAAGGGCCATCTTGGGAGTCCTGGAGTCCACCTTGCTGGGACCCGGGTGTCTGCAGGGAGGCACCTGCCGATGGGGGTGCCTCTCAGCCTGCAGATTTCCAGAGGCACCACACACGGTGAAGAGGCCTCCATACTCAGATTTGTCTCCTGTCTGCTGTTCAGCTGTGTTGATGGTGCGTGGGGCAGGGCCTCCAGTCCAGCATGTCCCATCCGCCTTGATTTCCCTGTTTTCTGCCGGCCCAAGCGTTGGCCCAGTGGCCGGGCTGCAGCTCAGCCTCATGTTCTGTGCATGCTGCAGAACCTGCAAACTGGCCATCTGCATTTGTTTCCTCTTGCAAAGAACAAAAACGTGTGTGTGTGTGTGTGTGTGTGTGAGAGAGAGAGAGAGAGAGAGAGAGAAACCATCTGCAAACAGCTGTTTGGGGCCCAGGAATTCCTAGCAGCTGAGATGCACACACAGAGGCAGCTGTAGAAAAATGTGCAGGCCGAGACGGTATTTCTAAATGCAGAAACCCCAGCCTCCCTCATGCACTGACCAAGTGTGGTCCATCAGGCAGAGTGTGTACCATGAGGAGAGCAGGGCCCCCTCCCCGTGACCCAGGCACTGCTCTGGGCTGCAAGCCAGGTGCCTCCCCAACGAGCTGAGGGCCCAAGGGGACGTGGGGCTGGTGCGTCCCTCGTGGGGCAAGCAGGTTCAGCTGGGAGACTCTGGAACTTAGCATTGACTTTCCCGGGGGTGCTGGGGCCACGCGGGGGGCCATGCGCTGGAGACCACTAACCAACCATTGACCTTCAGGCCTCCAGCATGACCCATGTCCCACTAGGGGCTTGACTCCCAGACAGGCACCCTGCTCAGGGGGCCGTCTTCCTCCATGAACACTGCTGTCCCGAGGCCCAGAAGTGAACCAGGAGGGCTCTGGTAGGCAGCTGAGACCCTGCTGGCATTGAACATATTCCAATCCCAGAGGCCTGAGGGTGGGCACCAGGCTGTGTGGGCACCAAGTGAGGCTCTGAAAAGAGATGATCCTAAGAAGGATTCGCTGATCGTATGAGAACCTGTGGTCTTGTCCTGTCCTGTGCTCATTGTGCTGGGCGCCCGGTACAGAGCTGAAACAGCTCCCAGGGGTGACGGACCTGGGCACAGACCCAGGCAAGACCACATGTCGAGGCCATACAAGGTGGGAGGGCAGGAAAGAAGGAGTCTTGCCTGCCAAACAACCTTAAAGAAGACCTTTGAGCTGGGTCTGGCAGGGTGAATAGGAGTTCTTCCTGGGCGCAGGAGGAGTTCTAGGCACATGCCCTACATACTAAGGCTTAGGGAAATAAAAAGATTTTGAGAACCAGTGAGTGAGCAGTCAGGAGTTTCAAGGATTCGTCATTCTGCTGGTAAATAATTCATGTTTTGTCTCCACTGGTACCCTGACCCAGGCCCCAAAGGCAAACTGATTGCCCAATAGCCAGTCACTGGGTGTGGAGCCAGAGCCAGCAGAGCCCTGGGCCTGACCAGAGGTGAACAAGGACCCCTTTGTGTCCATGCTCAGCTCGGGCCCGTCTCCAAGCCCGCTTTCCACCCTCGTTCTGACTGGCTTCCAGGAGCTCCAGCATCCTCCCCCATAGGGAGCCAGGCCAGCATCCTTGGTCAGACTTGACCCACTTAACAAGAAGCTGCCGGAACCCCGTGTCCCTGCTGCTGCTGCTGCGCTGAGCTTTTCTAAGGCCCAGTGATGAGTTCATCGTTCTCCTGCATCCCCACTGGCCTGGCACAGTCTCCAGACTAACTCCTTGGTGCCAACTGCAGGCCACTGGACAAGAGGAGTAAGGCCCAGCCTGGCAGAGAGCTTAACTTCTAGGGAGGAGTCAGTAGACGCATAACATTTCAGAGGGTACATCTGAGCAACACAGCAGAGATGCTTTAGCGACAGGCCTTTCCACTGGTGCTTGCGGATTCCTCCCCCAGGTACTGGGAAAGCACCTACTAACACGCAGACCCTGCTCCCGGCCACGTGTCAGAAGGTGGCATGTATGCTGAGGTCTGAACAGCAAGGTGAGAACCAGACAGGGGAAGGTCTAGGGCAGAACGTTCCAGCGATGGTCTACCTGTGGTCCCGTCTAAGGCTGGGGAAGGACGGGATGGGTGAGGACCCCAAACGGGCCAGCTCCGCTGCCGTCCCTGTAACAGGAGCCAAGGGGGCTTTTACCCTGTGGAGAGGTGCCAAGGGGGCTTTTACCCTGTGGAGAGGTGCCAAGGGGGCTTTTACCCTGTGGAGAGGTGTGGCACTCCTGCAGGGCAACCTCAAGAACACCTGGACAAGAAAGCAAGATTTTAGGGCAGTCCGCTCATTTCCTGTGGGGCTCCCTGAGTGCCACAGCCGGGGCCAGGAGAAGAGCCCACGGATGGTGAGCAGATGCACCCACAGCGGCCCGGCCCTGACGAAGCAAGGGAGACAGCAAGCAGCAGCCTCCTCAGCCAAGCTGAGGAGGGGGCAGATCTCGTGATCTGGGCTTCAACAGATGAGAAGGAGTCGGCCAAGAGAGGCACTGGGGAAGGACGATTCGGGGTGACTGGACCCCAGAGTGTGTGGGGGAGCCTACGGGATGGCTGTGCAGGCTCTTGGGGGCCGTGGCGGGACTTCAGGGGAGCTGTGCAGTGATGCGGGCCATGGCTGCCGTCGATGTGCTTCTAAGGAAGCTCTCAGGCCAGTGTGGGCAATGGGCAGGAGGCGCGGAGGTGTAGAGGATGTCCCTGTGAGGACAGGCAAGGCCGGGGCCAGGGTGCTGGTAGTGAGGGGGACAGAGGCCAGGGTTCCGAGCAACCTAGCCCTGCTGGACATCCCCAGAGCAGCCAGCTGACACCATCAGCCTCCCACCAGGGCCCTGAGTCCCGGAAACCCTAGAAAAATGGCCTGATTGCCCCGGTGCAGGGGGCAGGTGCAGGGAACAGACGGCCACTGGGGAATGGCTCGAACCCCCAGGGGCCTGAGTGCCAGACGGAGACCAGTCAGGTTTCTACGGACGCTCCGCCCCGCAAGAGGCTCTGAGACCCTGGGGCCTGGCTCCAAGCAGGGGTCTCTCCAGCTGGCTGCAGAGGGGTGAGTGGAGGGGGCCCTAGGGTGGGCAGCCAAGGGATGGAGAGCAGCCCAGTGCAAGAGCGTGTGTGCACGAGTGCATGTATGTGTGTGCATGGGCACATGGGAGGCCAAGACTAGCACTCGTCCCCCCAGTCAACGTTCAGAGGATATGGGACCAGCTTCTCTCTGGCCTGAAGCTGGTTGTTGGCTTAGGTCCCTGTGGGCCATGGCTCCTATTGGAGCTGCAACCAGGCTCCCATCCAGACGGGCACCAGTTTGACACCGAGGGACCCAGCGTTCAGGGGGTAAAAACTAGCAAGCACCTCGTTGTCAGGAGGTGCCCACTGAGCGTTCGATCCTTCCAAGTACACCCCCCACATGCACACAGGCACACACACACACAGTTATGGTGACAGGGATTGGAGCTTTACCTGTTGTCTGCTCTCCTCTAGACCATGAGCTCCACGGGGCATGCCTCAGGTGTTAGTTTTCCCCAGCCCTGTCGGTGCAACCCTAGCCATGTAGTAGGCACACGAGTGAATGAATGAATGAATGGATGGATGAAGAATCTGATGATGGGGTTTAATGTGCACAGCCCACGGGTGAGGGGTGCATGGAGCTCCTGAGGGCTCAGAGCAGCTCCTGGTGTCTGGGTCACCAGATGGGCCACACGTGGTCCCCGCTCCAAGGAGCAGGACCCTAGCAGGCTGTCCTGGCCCCTGTGGGCCAGTGCACACACAGCATCCCGAGGTGCAGAGGTCTGGTGCTCCGTATCCGGGGCAGGCGGAGATCCCTGACGTGGGGTGTGGACAGGTCCCTTGAGCGACCTGCAGGCAGGGTCAGAGCATGTGGGGGCTCTTCCACTGCTGTGCCGCATCCCACGGGGAGCCTCTGTGTGTGTCTGTGGAGCAACTCAGCTTGCGTGCTTCCCGTTTCTGGGGGTGATGAGCAGATGCCACACTGCATACGGCCGTTTACCCTGTAGGCCCTCAGCTGCAGGACACTTGGGCTGTCTCCAGCTTCATGGGTTAGACTCAGAAAAAACATGGACCTTATTAATTAAAAAACAAACAAGTAACCAGAAGCAGACTTTCGAGAGACTCTCAAAGACACGCAGCCCAGAGGAGGCCAAGCAGCTGGGGCTCCGGCGGCCCAGAGAAGCCCACATCTGCCTGGCGGCACCATCGAAAGACAGCTGTCCACCCTGAGTTCCACCGCACCAAGAACGGCGTTGGATTTAATAAGCTTGAGAAGAGGCAACAGGAGAAGCAGACTTGGGGACAGAGTGGGGCTGTCGATCTGCAGGGGGCTGTGGCCAGGAGCACCACATGGGGCCTTGGAGAAGGGTCTCCTCCCTCAGCAACCCCAGCTTTGAGCCCTGGGGTCCACTGCAAGCTTTTCCCCTGGGATCCTGGTGTCCCCACACACACTTTGAGGACACAGGGACCTGCTCTGCCCCTGGCCAGCAGAGCCCATGGGAAAGACAGCTTGGCACTGCCCACTTGGAGAAGGCAGCACGTCCTTACAAGAGGCCGTAAGCCCCGGGAGCTGGCTCCGACGAGCACGTGAGGGGGACTCCGTAGTCTGGAGTGGCTTCTGGACAGGAGGGCCCAGAAGCACACACGATGCCAGGAGGACGTGAGGGGCACTGCGTCCACAGAGGGGGACCCAGAGTCTCAGCGCAGGGATCGCTGCCCGTGGGCATACAACTGCAGAGCTGCATGACACTGGCACCGTGGCCCCAAGGGAGTGTTGCTCCGTGGCTCTGTGTGTGGCCCTGTGTGGCCCAGCGCGGGCGCTCACGCTGGCTCACACTCTCCGTGGTCCCAAAGCAGCTGAGGTCACTCCAGCTTCCCCAAGCACCCCGTCGATTTACCGTCAGCCAAGGCCGCCCACAGAAGCTAACCACCCTCTCCTGCTCTCACTTGGCAGCTAGGAATTCCTTTGCTTAACAAAATGAAAAGGAAAGGAAATGATTAACAATTCCAAAGCAGATGCAGAGAACCTGGCAAGAAAACAAATAAATGGTAAAAATGTCATAAACCCTTCAGAGAGCGTGGTTCTCTGCACCTGCACCTGCTTTGCCCCCGTGGTACAGATGGGGCAGCTGAAGTCTGTGCTCAGAGCGGCCAGGCTGGACCCATCTCCCCCGCCCTTTCGGGCCAGCCACCCGGCTCACTATGGCACCCACGTCCCTGGCGGCTTCTGGCAAAGGTGATCCCCTTTGTTTAAAGGCAAGTCATTTTTTCCAAAAGTGTTCTCCCAAACAGCAATATCAAGGGTGTCTTTTTGTGTTTTTCTCTGGTTATCATGGTCTCTGGGGTGTCTGCCAGTGTGTGGGCCGTCATTCTAATTGTCTTGAAAGAGAGGGAAGATTAAAAGGAGGGAAGGAAAATACAATTTTCATTTTCCTTGTGCTGGGGAAGCAAATGGAAGTCAGGGACTTCTCTCAAGTCTGGCTGTTTCTTACATGCCAAAAGGGAGTTTTGCAGACTGAAGATCTTCTTAAACAAGCCTGGAGAATGAGCTGGAATGCCCCCACCCTCTGGATGAGTTTGTTTTTCTGACTGGAGGAAAAACTACATCAGAGCAGTCACTTTGGTGCTGAATGGTCAATCCACGGTTTAGTGGATCGGGAACATGGTGCCATCTCATCTTGTTATCACCTGTTAAAAAACGGTGAACCACAGGGCCTTAAAAACACAAAGACGTGCACAGCTGTGTTTTCAGAGCTGCTGGAGAAGATGCATCTGTCCCCATCTAATGTCGTTCCTTACTCATCCCCATGAATGCTGGATGAACTGGCAGAAGGGTATTTGAAACAGTGGATCTCAAACTTTCAAACGAGTTGTTTTCCCCCTTTACTTTTGAAATCAAGTCTAAGTCATTGCGAATATTTTTAAATGGAAATAACTTCAGGCTTTCTTTACAGTTACACATCTTTGAATCACTTTTTATGGTAAAGATTTATTTATTTGAGAGAGCGCACACGTGTGCACTTGCAAGCACAGAGGGAGAGGGGCAGAGGGAGTCCCAAGCAGACTCCCTGCTGAGCAGGGAGCCCAACACAGGCCTCGACCCCATGACCCTGAGATCACAACCTGAGCCGAAATCAAGAGTTTGAGCCACCCAGGCGCCCCACTTTGAATCGCTTTTAAATTGGTTTTCACTAAATTGGCCATTTTTCCACCCAGACAAACCGATGTGTGACTTCTCTTGTGTGGCTCACCTTGAAGGACCTGTGGGAGGGCAGGAGCCGCGGGTCTGGAGGCGGGTCTGGTGGCGGCAAGGCCGAAGCCCTGGCGGCCGAGGCCCACAGTGTCGCCTTCAGGAGCATGTGCAGCTGTGTGCCTCAGTAACACGATGCCAGGAGGAAAACCCGTCGCCGGCCGTGGTTGTTATGAGGCCCGTGGCCATCAGAGAAATTTTGCCAAAACCAGAAAACAGGTTGGTAGGCAGCCCCGCCATGGGCGCTGTTTTGGCTTTGTGTCTCCCGCCCCATGGCTTCTGGACAGGAGGGCTCAGCAGCCAAGCTCAGAAAACTCCCCAGCCTGCACAATGCCAAGGGTCTCTGCCAGGGGCTGGCTCTGCGAGGGCTCAGGCCCCCTCCCCAGGTCAGGGAACCCCAAGAGTCTGTGGCACTCTAGAGGCGGCCACTGGGGCCAGCGTCGTGGCTCAGCATGGCAACAACAGGCCAGGTCTGTGTCCCTGAGCTGGAGGCCACCTCCCCCGTCCTGCACAGCCGCGGCGCCAGCACCGTGGAGGGCCCTGAGAGAGTGGCAAGGGACAGTGTTCACAGCGGCTGCACCCGCCGGCTCTCAGTGGCGGGCAGCAGTTTCCAAAGCTGGTGTGAGCCACGGAAATGAACACATCCCACCAGAAGCAGGATGCACTGGCCACCACTTGCCAGAGCCAAGGCCTTCGCCAGAGCTGCCCGCCTGCTGGGCACATACCACGTCCTCCCCCAAGACCGGCTTGGACCCTGCCGGACAGCACCCCAACTCAGGCAGTGTCGGCTGAGGGCATGGTCACGGCCTGGGTGGCCATCTCAACAGGTTAAAGTCCTGTGAACGTGCAGGTCCCTCCCTCGGCCACCTCCTCGAACTGGGCACTCAGCCAGGTGTCTCATGTACAGACAAGACCAGAGCCGGGGGCGCCTGGGTGGCTCAGTTGGTTAAGCGACTGCCTTCGGCTCAGGTCATGATCCTGGAGTCCCGGGATCGAGTCCCGCATCAGGCTCCCTGCTCAGCGGGGGGTCTGCTTCCCCTTCTGCCCTCTTCCCTCTCATGCTCTCTGTCTCTCATTCTCTCTCTCTCTCAAATAAATAAATAAAATCTTAAAAAAAAAAAAAAAAAAAGACCAGAGCCAGGAGACCGAGCCCTGCTCCCACTGCACCTCCCAGGGTGTCCTCCCCGCCAGGTCCCTCAGAGGCCAGTGCACCCTCCTGTCTTCACGACTGGACTAGAAGTTCTTGTCGTAACCATCACACCTCCAGATTCTTGTGGAACAGGCGTGCTTTCTGGGGCCAAGTGCATGTGAGTGCGTCTTCTGCTCGGCGCACATTATGCAGGGTCTCCCAGACCCATGACGAGTCTACTGGGGCCCACTCTTCCGGGCCTTTCTGTTGCCCTCACTCTTGAAGTTTCTCTGGCGTGCACGCGCCGCAGGTGTGGTGAGCACGGATGGGCCCGGCGGGCACTGAATGGGGTGATGGCCGTGCCCCCTCTGCAGCCACAGAGCCCCCCAGAGGCTTCTGCAGCTCAGACAACATGGGTCAGATCCAGAGAGCCTGGATGGATGAACAGGTGCCAGAGGTTTTGAATATAACGAGCATGTTTTACCAAACAAACAGATCCCCCGCACCCACATGGGGCCGGAATTAGCAGGAAATAGTGGGCCTTAAGGGCTGAAAGGTCATGCTGAAGTAGCTGCCAGGGAGAGGCCCTTCTCTCCCCTTCTAGAACATCTGCCAGCCGAAAACCTGATATTAAACAGCTTAATATATCTCTTTAATGACGAGGTGGTTGTTTTCTGCTGTGTGAGTGATGGGAAAATTATCCAGGATAGAAAGGCTAATTTTTGCTTCTGCGCCTTCATTTGGTAAGTCAGGGATCTGCTGTGTGTTCAGGAGGAAAGGGAAAGCATTCACCTTATCTGGTGTTTTGCCTCCCTGAGGTTATCCCTGGAAATGGGAAACAGGGTCCCCAGGATATCAGACCCTGCTCCCGGGCACCTGGATTAGCCAGCTGGGGCCTGAATGCTGCCTCCTGTGTCCTTATAGGAGGGAAGCAGAGAAACCAGAGATGGTGATGGGACCGCCCCGATGAAGCTACTTAGGTGGTCAGGTGACAGGCTGATTTGTCCCACCGCCTGTGGTTGGCTACCTCCTGCCTCAGCCTGTGAGTGGGGCTGAGTCTGTTCTTTAGAGAAGATGGTTGAGGGCCAGAGCATTCCAGGGACAACAGTTAAGTGCAAAGGGCCTGGGCATCAACACACAGGCTCTGTCAAATTCATGGCACAACGGACAGATGGTGAGAAGTGGGATTTGGGTGGCAGCGGGGAGGGTGGGCGCATCGTGATAATGGGGTCCATTGGAGTGCAGTGGGGTGCCCTCAGGCCGAGCAGGGGTAGCGTGAAGAGCATTGTTCATGGTGATCAAGTAGCAGACACTGGTGGGAGGTGCTTATGGACATGCCCTGGATGGGATATGCCCTGGATGGGATCCCCCTAGGCAGAAGTTCCTGGGGCGGGGGGTCATCCCAGGAGCCACACTGTCTGTCCTCAGCTGGTGCGGGTGTTGGTGGGGAGCCCTGGTGAGCAGGGGGCCCGGCACATGGGAGCCCTGGCGGCCTGCCATGTGCACCAACATGGCCACCTGTGTCTTCCTCTGGGTTTTGCACGCAGGGACATCTGCAGATGGGCTTCCTGGCAGCTCCCCCCAAGGGTTCTCTTCTCCCTGCTTCTGTCCTGCAGTGCTTTTCCCTGATGCGCAGAAGGTTTGTGTGTGGCCCTCCTCTCTGGGCCTGTTTCCCATCTGCACTCAGGGATCTCCGGGGGCCCTTAGCTCTGACTAGAACGCCCAAAACGGCTGTGTGACAGCTGTCTGTGCCCCGAGCAGCCCACAATTGCCCCTCCTCCAGAGTCTGACCTGACAATTTGCTGTAGGTTCTGTTCTAGCTCTGGTTCGATCGGCCTCATCCCCATGCCTGCCATGTGGAGCCCACTGACCGGGCAGGTGTTTGGCTCCCCCACGTGGGACTGCATGCCTCCTCCCTCTCCGTAAGCCTGGCGGCATGGCGGCGGCTGCCGCAGCAGGGAAAGGACCTTGCTGCTCCCAGAGGCGTCACCCCTGAGCCGCCTCACCTGCCACACTGCTCCTTCGAGGGAGGTGTGGGCGCACCTGCCCCCAGCCAGCCTGCAGAGGGTGGGGGTCAGGGCAGCAGCTGTTTTCCTCAGGTGTCAGTGGAGAGAATGGGGCCCAGCCCACCCCCCACCCCGCCTCCCATGTCAGAGCCTTTCTGGGGCACCATGAGGCGGAAGCAGGGCCGTGGACCCACATGCACAGCCCTGAATCAGGCCTTCCACGTGCAAGCTGAGACCCCTCTGACTGGCTCCGATCTGGCTGTGGACAGGGACACTTCACAGGCTGTCATGGAGGTGCAGGGAGTGAATCCACATACACTGCTTAGCTCACAGTAAGAGCTGCATACTGTTGGCTTTTCTTCCCCCACAGGCTTCGGTAAAAAGCTGCCAATTTCCTCTATTTTTAACCAAGCACAAGTTTTCTGTTTTCCCACAACATAAAGAACATAGAGATGTTAATAGTGACAGTGGGAACTGGGTGGGGGTGGGGGGGCATGCTTGTAAAGGAGGAAGGGAGGGGTCTCACTGTGTTGAGGGCCAGTTCGGGTGCGGAAATCACAGCTGTTGGGAGCCAGCACCTCTCTGGGGACTCGGGGACTGTTCCTGCGGCCAGACTGATAAGCCTGCACACAGCCTCCCTGAGTCCCCAAGGGGCCTGGCACCTGACCCGGCTCCAGGCCCCTGGGCAGTCCTAGAACCCAGACCTTGGGGGACCCTGAAGAAAGAACCCGTTTCTAGCTGTGTGATTCTGCACATGCCTTTTCCCCTTTGCCGACCTCAGACTTCCTTGTCACTAAAATGGGGACAAGGATCGGAGCCTGGAGGGACTCCCGTGGTACTTACAGGGTTCTGCCTCTCTTTGGCTTCTGCGAAAACCTTCTTTCAAAATGTTCTGCGTCAGTTCTTCAAAGTCTCATAAATGTAGCAGTGATGGCACGACCAGATCTGCGGAAATAGACCGGATCTCGTAGCCGTTCCAAGGGTGCTAAATCACTGTGTCCTTCCTGCTGCTTTGGGGTTGCCAAAGGTTCTAGACGAGTTCCCTGGGCTGCTGCGGCAGGCCACCACAAAGTTAGTGGCGTAGAGCAACATGAACGTGTTCTCCTGCCGTTTTGGAGGTCAGCAATCTAAAAGGGACCTGCAGGCTGTGTCCCTGCTGCAGGCTCTGGGAGACCGTGTACTTCCTTGCAGAGGAAGGCAGCCTGCCTCTAGAAGCTGGAGGAGGTGAGGAAACAGACTCTCTCCCAGAACCTCTCTCTTCGAAGCCACCACTGTGGTTTTTCAGCTGTTAGATCTCCCTCTGCTTCCTTCTTATAAGGACCCTTGGGATGACATTACCCCCCACCCAGACAATACAGGATAATTTCCCCATCTCAAGATCCCCGACTTAATCACATCTGCAAAGTTCCTTTTGCGCTTTGAGGAAGTTCAGACCATAGATTTCCTAGGAGAGTTCAACACGGTAGTCATTCTCACTTAAGTATAAAAATGCATCATCAGCTCTTATTGTGCTTCCTTCCCAGCGAAGCGAAGTTGCTCTAAAGGAAGGGGGTTTGGGCGTGGTCAGCTCTGGAAAGGAGGGAGAGAGGGAATGTGGAAGTGAGGGAGGCCCCAAGAACTGGTCCTGAGCAGCCCCTTGCCAGGGTTTAGCAGGCCTGGGCTTAAGGGTGGTGGGGTGCTCAGTGTACCCCTGGGGGCTGCCCTCCACTGCCTGCTTTCTCGTGGCCTTGGGGCCCAGTGCGGTTATCTGTGAGGTTTTGGTGCCTTCCTAGAGAGCAGGACCAAAACCTTCCCCGGGATCCAGGCCCCCTGAATTCACCAGGCTCTTCCTGTCTCCCTGCCCTGACCCTCAGTCGCTGCTGCCAAAGCCTTTCCCTGAAACCGTGTCCTCGCCTATGGTTTGTGCCTGATTCCTCAGCTGCTGTTTTCTGAGGAAAGTGAGCGTACGCTTTTCCATTTCCCCGCTGCTCAGGCCTTCCCGAGGCCAGGTGGGGCTCGCTCAGACCTCAGAGGCCGTCAGGGTGGGGGCTCCCAGGCTCTGAATGCTCCCTGTGTGGGGGCAGTGACCCCCGGGGGTGTGTGGCCAGACTAGGAGGCTCCTCCTGGCCCTGTGGCCCTGGGAGGGGCTGCCACCCGGCCCCCGGCCCTCTCAGTCCTCAGGAGAGGACCTCGACTTGCTGGCGCTGTGCTCCCAGGTACACAGTGTTCTAGGAACACTCGTCCCCAGCCGCCCGGTCTCCCCACCCCGCATCAGGGCAGGCACAGGCTCTGGGTGCCGAGCCAACCCCAGGGTGTCTGATAGCATCTTCTTTCCACATTTCCACGCCCCACACCCCAGGAAGAAGCCCAGAGCCCCGGGCAGACCACGCCCTTCCCCTGCTCTCCGCAGCTGGGCCCAGCTTCCTCCAGGACACCTGGAGGAAGGGGAGGCTGCCAGGTGACTGGGTTCAACTGAGTTAAGTCTCCCGCTGGGTGCAGTGGGCTCAGTACTTTTCCAAATTGTTTTCCTCAAACGGCTGGGTCAACAGCGGCACCTTCTGCTCTCCAGTGCCACCCAGGATGTGGCAGGAAGCAAGCCGACCTCCCCACAGAGGGAACCAACCATGTCCCATCTCTTCCCAGTCCCCCCTGCGCTGCCCTGCTCCCCACACAGACACCCCCATGTTGTCCCCTGCTCTGCAGCCCAGCCCTGAGAAGAGCCCACATACCCCCTGCAGTGAGTACCCCCAGCTCTCAGACCCCCTGAATGCTCCACTCAGGCGTGGATTGGCTGGTCAGGACATCCTGCAGGAGTTAAGCTAATGGTTCGTGTCGTGTCACCAGACCATGCAGATGGGTGACCGGCCAGGTGGACCCTCTGTCACTGGTGGTGCACAGCTGGAAGATTTCCACTCCCCTTGTTCCCTTGTTGATTTGGGCACAGACCTTCAGCAGGAAGACCAGCAGGGAGCCAGCCTCGTCCTTCCTGAGCACCCTTACCAGTTAGTCCTGGGCCTCTTCTAGCCATTCTTCCTACTTCAAGCTCCGCACTTGTGTGTGTGAGTCCTGACCACTCTGATGACAGGACCTGGGGTCAGCTGGCCACACCCAGAGCACAGAACTATCCCCATTCTACAGCTGGGGAAGCTGAGGGTCCAGAGTTCTAACACACTCACTCAGCCCTGCCCACGGCCTTGGGGAGCCAGGTCTGCACAGCGCTGACCTAGGCACCTTCACTCTGGCCCACAGGCACTCTGTCTAAACCAAATGAGTGGGGAGGCCCACACTGGAGCCCACCTTCCCACCCACAGGACCCCCTCCCCTTTGGGCGTTTCCTGAGTTCCCAGCTCCACCCTTATCAGGACAGGTTAAGTGGGCCCCCTTCCCCAAGTTGTTCACAGCCTGTCACACATCTTGAGGACAGCACAAAGAACACAGGGGTCCCAGGAGCACCTCAGAGCCTCTCAGGAGTGAGATAGTCACTGAGCACACAGACAAAACATCACCACTTCTCTGCACTTCCAGGGTCATTCTGGGGAGGAGCACTTGCAAGCTGAGACAGCCAAGCAGAAGGCCTGTATATGGCCTCGGGGTGGAGGAAAGCGCTGCCCTATTGTGTGAACAGCTAGAGGACAGAGGTCCCTGGAAAGCCCTGAGGTGGGAGATGTGAGGGAACCAGGAACTGCTCTGGAACCTGGTCACAGAGCTTCCAGGAAGCGGTTTGGCTCTTCCCGGAGTAGCAGGGCTCAGAGCCACCTGCTTTCCAGATGTGTGACCTGATCAGAGGGGTGGGCTAGAGTGAGGGAGAAGGGAACAAAAGCCAAAGAGTTGGCAAATAGAAAAGCTCACTAGGTAACATCACAGATAAAACCAAAGCACATGGTGATGATGGTGGTGATGGAGGTGGTGATGGTGGTGATGGTGGTGACAGTGAGGATGGTGATGATGGTGATGATGGTGATGATGGCGATGAAGATGATGATGAGATGATGATGATGGTGGTGATGGTGGTGACAGTGAGGATGGTGATGATGGTGGTGACGGTGGTGGTGATGGTGGTGATGATGTTGATGGGGGAGGTCATGATGTTGGTGATGGTGGTGATGGTGGTGATGATGATGGTGAGGATGGTGAGGATGGTGATGGTGATAAAGGTGATGATGGTGATGATGGCGATGAAGGTGATGATGGTGATGGTGATGACGATGATGATGGTGGTGATGGTGGTGACAGTGAGGATGGTGAGGATGGTGGTGATGGTGAGGATGGTGATGATGGTGATGATGATGATGGTGATGGTGATGATGGTGATGGTGATGATGGTGATGATGGCGATGAAGGTGATGATGATGATTGTGATGGTGATGATGGTGGTGATGGTGGTGACAGTGGTTATGGTGGCGATGGTGAGGATGGTGAGGATGGTGATGATGGTGAGGATGGTGATGAAGGTGATGATGATGATGGTGATGATGATGATGGTGGTGATGGCGGTGACAGTGAGGATGGTGATGATGGTGATGGAGGTGATGGTGATGATGGTGATGATGGTAGAAATTGAGGAAATGAGGGTGGGAAGAGCTCAAGGCTGTGGACCAATTTGCACCCATTCCCTGCCCTTCCTCCATCAGTTCGTTTGTTTATTGAACACCTGTTCTAAAGCAGGCACCTGGCTTTTCACTCCTGCCCCCAGGCCCTGCAAACAGTGGTCTAATGTAGCAGTACCAAGTTCCTCAGCAGAAGGCTAATGCCAAGGAAGGCTTGCCAGGTTGCCAGGGAAAGCCCATGGGGGCTGAGGCCAATCTTGGGAAGGATGGAGGAAGCAAGTACAGGTGGAGAGCATAGCATGAGCAAAGGTGCAGAGGTGGAAGTGTCCTGGGTGCTGGATCTAGGAGAGGTTTGGTGGAGGCAGCAGGGGTGAGAGAGAGAGAGGAGGGCAGAGCAGAAGAGGGGCCAGAAGCCTCTGGTGGCAGTAGTCCTGGATTGGGTGTAGGCAGTCTTCACCGGCGGGTGCCCTGATGGACACTGGAAAATGGATCACCTCCTGTAGGCTTCAGAAGTGTGTCCCACCTGTGGCCCCAAGAAAGCTTCCCAGACTCTCTCGCATCTTGCAGGGGGGCCCTGTCTGGGCAGGTGGACTGGTAGATGGCTGAAAACAGGCTGAGGGACAGTTGTGTAGCCTGAACTTGGTCCCCAGCTCATGCCCCAGGGAAGTCATCTCGTTCTTTGCAGGGTGATTGCTGCCCCACCACCTCCGTCATCCACACTCCCTGGGCTCCCTGCCTTTTGCCATCCGCCCTTCTGGAAAACCTGTTTGGCTGGTGTTATGGACTGGTTGGTGGTGGGCTGATCAGTGTTTAGTAGCCAGCTCCTCTGTGAGGGAAAAGCCTGACTGGAAGAGTTTGCCCATCCTGTGGTGCAAATACTTCCTCACTGGCCCATGTCAAGCTCTCAGCATGAGGTCACTAAAGGTGGCGTTGGGGACACACATCACCTCATGATACATGCTGTTTGCCACTGCAGAGGCAAGAGGTGTCAGCAGCCTCAGGAGCAAACAGTGGGATGCCATAAAATAAGCGGCAAGTGATGAGAATTAAATGTTTATTGCTTTTTAAATGTAACTTACGTAGTTGTATGTTTATATGAGCTGATTTTCAAGGATGACTTTAACAACTGGCTCACAACAGTCTTGGAAGTTTGACAGCCTGTTTTTGCCGGCCAGTACAACCCACCAGCACCCTTTCACCGGAGGGTTTTGACAGTGATAAACCCTTTGTTTCATCCCCTTTTCTCTAGGCAAACGAGGGAGCAGGAGACACCCCCTGACTTCTTTTATTTCTCTGACTATGAGAGGCACAACGCAGAGATCGCTGCCTTCCACCTGGACAGGTGAGCCCTCCTGTCTGCACCCTAGGTCTGAGCGCCGTATGGGTGAGCCCTCCCCCCAACACCCAGCCGAGGGGGTCCTGTCGTTAGCCCCATTGTACAGAAGAGGGGAAACTGAGGCATGGTGAGCCCACAGCCCGTGCTGGTAACCATTCCTCTGCAGCACAGAGGTGGTGTTCGCCCTGGCGATGTTATAACCCAGACAGACATGCCCTGCTGTGGGCCCCACACCTAGGACGGTGCCAGACAGGAGATCCTCCAGAGCAGCTCGTGACCAGGGTGGACGTGACCCGTTGGGAATAACAGAAAAGATAGGGAAGGAGTATGAGGGCTGGGAATTTTAATGCAGAGTGTTTCAGGATGTAAACTCTGGGGCCGTGGTGAGACCGAGGGACACACGTCTCCACACCTGCTCCCCCATCACCCATCTTCTGGGACAGCTCTGCCAGGCAGAATGTGAATTCCTTTGTGGTCTCCGCATGGTCCCTTGCTGCTGGGGAGCTGGGCAGTTGGTAATGGGTGACCGTGTGGGTGAGCCTCTCAGCAGCCCCCCTGCTCACCCAGAGCTTTGTGCCCTCCAGGGGCAGTCACAGGCCTGGCTCTGGGGTCAGTTCCCAGAATCCAGGGGGTGGAGGACCCTGCCTCAGAACGCAGAGAGAGAGGTATTCATTCCATGCCAGCCTGGAGCGGGCCAGGGTACAGAGGTTAGACCCTTTCCCTGTCACTTTCCCACCAGGATCCTGGACTTCCGCCGGGTCCCCCCCGTGGCCGGCAGGATGGTCAACATGACGAAGGAGATCCGGGATGTGACGAGGGACAAGAAGCTGTGGAGGACCTTCTTCATCTCCCCAGGTAACTTGCACCTGGGAGTCCCCCTCTCCAGGCTTCCCACACACAGTCACCACAAGCCTGCTTACCTTTCCAAAATAGAAGAAAGAAACTGGAAAGAATTCTTGTATAATCCAGCCCACTGCTTGACTACAGGCGGGGTGCCCACTCCACGTCGGGTGCATCTGCATCATAATTTTAAAAGGGTGCCAGAAATGGCCATGTTATCATCATTGACTCGATCCCCTGGTCTGGGCATACAGGTTTTTTATCTACCATTTGTTTGTTTTAAAAGGCAAAATGAATTTGTTTTTGGAAACTCCCAGCCTCTCTGGAGAGTCTCCTCCAGGAGGTCCAGCTGGAGAAACCTCTGTTCCCTGAACTTTCCCAGATTAAGAAACACCCCAGTAAGACCCTCACGTAGTGACAGGAACCGGGCCGCCTCCCCTTCCTCAGCTCTGCAGCTGGAGTGCGAGTGGAGCGGTGGCCCCACCTGGTCCTCAGTGTTCGGCATGGGGGCCTGCATGTGCCCTGTGCTGTCGAGAGAGAGGTGCTGATGTTCATGAAAACCTTTAGGACTTCAAATCCTTAATCTCAAGTGCAGACACAAACTGTAAGTCATACCGACCATACCGCCTGCCCCAGGTGCTTTGAACTCTGGTGTTCAAGGCTCCATGATCGCCTGTCTGTCCGTCTGTCCGTCCCTGTGGGTACCTCCCTTGAGCCAGGCCCTACGCTGAGCTGCCAGCAGGCTTGCTCGGCCTGAGCGTGGGGAACACCTTCTCCCTCACGGGAATTTTGTCCCTTATATGCAGTTCTTGGGCGTGTCCCAGCGATGCCTGAGCAGTGGAGTGCAGGGATGAGCATGGACCCACCCCGGGTTAGAGACCCTCCCAGTGGTGAGGGCCTGTCCGCTGGAATGCGTGGCCACACCGTGTGCCCATCTCTGTTAGTTCATGAACTTAGAACCCACACAAGGCCCTTGCTTGACTGCATCTGGAGATCCCCTGGACCTGGCTTCTGCTGGTTGTTCAGGCTGCATGTTTTCTTAAAAGATTTCACAGATTTGTCAGAGTCAAGCCCCACGACTTAATGAAGCTTCATTTCTATCATCCGAGGCTCAGCACATCCTATAGGGCTCCTCCTCTCAGAGCCCGTTAATCAAAGGAAAGTAGGACAGAAATCCTCCAAGAGGCAGGAGGGATGTGCCCCGACTCCCTGTGCCCGCAGCGTGTCCAGCCCATGACCAGAAACCAAAGGGGAGGGGTCTTTGAGGGCCTCTCGGTCAGCCTCGTCTAAGCGTGTCCGCAGCTGCAGGTTGCACACCCCCAGTGACGGGGAGCTCATTGGCTCCTGTTTGCACAGCCTGAACTTCTGGAGAGGTCCTTCTTCTCCAAGGCTGGAAACCTGCCTCCCCAAGCTTGGGTTCTTGAGCTCTCTGCTGTATCCCCTGAGACATCGAGCTCCTCCTCCACCTCTGCCCGTCAGGGCCTCCGGGATCTCTTGTCCTCAGCCTGGGTGCCCCCAGCACCCGCACCTCCAGCCTCCCGGCCACCCCTTGGAGGCCAGGCTGGGCCACACCCACAGGGCACCCAGGCTGTGTGGCTGCTCCTTGTCAACTGGTTCTGCGGTTTTTATTGCAGCAGTTCAGTGTTCAAAAATTAAGATAAAATGTGCCTGTGCCCCCACACCCACCACCCAGTTTATGGGTTGCCAGTGTCCCTCCACGTTAGGTGGACGCTCTCCATTTCTGTCCTGGACTAGTTCTGAGGCTCACAGAACCCACGGAGACACTGGCGTAGGGTCGGCAGAGAGGGGCCAGACGGCTGTCGCTGCTGAGAGCACATCGTGCGTGTGGCCCCTCAGGCTGGATAACGCCCCCTCAGGCAGAATCGAGCCCGTTCCCGCCTGGGCAGCCCCCAGACCCTTGGTGGGCCAGCTCCTGCCAGTGGGGCCCGCAGGGAGGTCTCACACGGGGGCGCCCGTCGCACGGCGGGAAGGCTCTGGGCAGTGTTACCAGAGCAAGGGGACATGAGCGCTACTGAGTGTCTGCTGTGCCAGGCACTGCTGTGTACCTGCGATGGGTCCTCGTTTGACTCTTAGGCAGGAGTGTGGGGGAGGATGGTTTCCTCACCCCCGTTTTTAAGTGATTCTATGGAGGTGTGATTGACATGCCGTAAATAGTATCCAAGTGCAAAGTCCCCCGAGTTTTTTTTTTTTTTAAAGATTTTATTTATTTATTCATGACAAACAGAGAGAGAGAGGCAGAGGGAGAAGCAGGCTCCCGCGGAGCAGGGAGCCCGATGCGGGGCTCGATCCCAGGACCCTGGGACCATGACCTGAGCCGAAGGCAGACGCTTAACCATCTGAGCCACCCAGGCGCCCCCCCGAGTTTTGATAAGCAGAGAAACCGTGGCCTGGTCCGTCCTCCCCGGTCCCATCCTGCCCTGTCTCCCCCACGACGACGCAATCTGTTCTGTCTCTGAGGCTTACTTTGCTTTTTCTATAGTTTTGCACAAGTGGGGGTGGTACACGGTGTGTGCTTCTGTCTGTCTGTCTGTCTATCTTCTGGCGCTCGACAGCACCGTCCTGAGATTCACCCGTGTGGTCGTGTGGTGTCCAGCATGTTGCTGTTTAGATCAGAGTCCTGTTGCTCTGGATGGACACACTGCGGTTTGCTCATCCAGTCGTCTGTTGATGGGCCCCAGACAGAGGGGACTTGGCAACTTGCCCAAAATGAGGGGAAGGAGCTGGGGTTTGAAGTGTCAAGAAAAACAAACAGATCCAGAAGTTTCTCTGTTTCGCTTTCTTGGTGCAGAGGGGCCTCCCCTCAGGAGCCCGCCCCTGGGTCTGGAGGTGCTCGCCGGGGCACAGGGCAGCCTTGCTGGTGGCTCTCAGAGAAGGGGCCATGTAGCCACCAGCGTCCAGAACCCCATGACTGATGTCCCACAGGTGGTGGGCGAAGGCTAGTGGATTCCTTTTTTATAAACAAAAGATGGAGTCGGTTACTAGTCTAAGCAGGTTAAGACACGTGTCTGTCCCACTTTGGTGGTATAGCGTTCCTTCCGTGCACTGGAGTTTTCAGCCACCCTGGCGTGTTCCCGGTGCCCTGTGGAGATCGCGGTGATGCCTGCATTTGGCGCCACGATTGCCGGAATCTTGTGCCGACCACTCAGACGGCTGGATCGCCGTTCCCGGTGCCCGGCTCCTGATGGCCTTCTCAGCTGCACCTGCAACTCTGACACGCAGCCCCACTCTGTCAGCTGGATCTCTTCCCGAAAGCCCTTAGAGATGTGTGGTTTTCTCTAAAGCAACCGGGTGGCAGGAGCCCCCTGTGACCCCATTCTGGAAAACAAAGTCTGTTCAGACTCATTCGCAGCCTTTCTGCTTGGCCCGCACTTCTAGAACCAACCACTTGCAACGTTGCTGCAGATGCCGAGCTTTGCTCGAGAGCCAGGCGCACAGCGGACATCCCTTCCACCTCCAGAGGCCTGCGTGGTTCTGTCTGGGGTCAGTCATAAAAGGGGAAAGTCCCAGCAGCCGGTGGGGAGCTTGGCGCCAGCCAGGAGCTGGAGGGGCGTGTGTGAGGTGGAGACGGCCCTCCTGCCCAGACCAGCCCGGGGCCAGCACTGGTGGGAGGACTGGTGCCCTGGGAGGTGGGCCGAGCTCACGCAAGCTGCGGTCTTTCTGTGTGGTAGGGGCAGGCCCCAGGCAATACAGACACCGGAGTCAGGATGTGGACTCACTCTCAGGAGAGCAGCTAAGTGCCCCCCGCCACACAGCAGTGCGGAGGCAGGCTGGGCCCGAACCCAGCTGTACTGAGCCCCACCGAAGTCCTTGTACTGTTTCAGTAAATTTCTATGGGCACGTCTCATCTGTCCTGGAAGGTGCACACTTCCGTGGGTTTCCGCAAGGGGGGCCCACCTGCATAAACGCCTCCAGGACTAGACACAGAACCTGAGCAGCTCTGGGAACCCCCTCCTGCCCCCTCCCAGCCACTCAGCCCCCACCCACATCTTTAAAGTGGCTCTTTTTCCTGCCACATGGGCCGGGGTGGCTGGGTGGGCCCAGACACTCTGCCCACACACTGTGGACACAGCGTCCAGTTTAAATGCATGTGGAGGGTTAGAGGGGGTCCCAGGCTGGGCCCGGGAGTCTTCGGGCCACTCCTGAGTGATGGTGGCTCCCCAGCATTCCAGCCCCACCTAACGGCCACCCACCCTTCAGAGCCATCCAGGTTGGACAAAGACAGCAAGCGTCCTGTTCTTTGGGACTCAGCTTCCTGCCAGGCAGATACCTGAAAGGCTCCTCACAGGTGGAGGGTTCTTGTGCAGAGTCACATGCTTGCCGGCTCCACAGAGACCGGGTCCTTCCTCAGCCCATCTCCCCCCGAGGTCTCAGGTGTTGGAGGAGGTGGCCCCGGGGTGCGAGGGAAGGCAGGTTTTCCCCCACTGACTACCTCGATTGTCCTCACTGAGATGGAAAAGGGCTGGCACTCTTTCTTCCCCTCGCCCACTCCTGCCCAAGCGCAGGGTTGAGCTAATGGTCACTCCTCTGCATTGGCCCCTGACTCGCTGCCAGACATCTGACTCGACCTGGTCACCTTGTTTAACACTCAGCCCATGAGCAGGTGCTGCTGGGGCCCTCATTCAGGTGGGGACACTGAGGCATGAGGAGGTGAAGCCCCGTACCAAGCTTGCACCCCTGGGAAGCTTTCTGGGCCCCACTCTGGCTATTCTTTTAGGAACCAGATTTGGATCTCCCATGAGGAAAACGCTGTGCACTCACAACATGCCCTTCTCTCTGAGCATGAATCCATCTCAAGCCAGCTTCGGCTCTGAGACTGCAAAGCCCGGGGCTCCAGCCAACAAGATCAGATAAAGATTTTCATCCTGAAAGTGGAGCTGCCACCTCGGTTGAGGCTATATTGTGCATCAGTGGGATGCTGACGAACTGGGTCAACACACAGGCGACATCACAGACGGATCTTTTCCCAGATTGTCCTCCAGCACTGGCTCTGGGATCACGAGGTCCAGGGAGGGAGAGAGGCAGGTGATCCAAGCGGGGACTTGCTGTGCTCAGGCAGCACGGTGGGAGCCCCTGTGCCGCCTTCCCATGTCCTCCAGATGGTGGGAGCCCCTGGGCCGCCTTCCCGTGTCCTCCAGATGGTGGGAGCCCCTGGGCCGCCTTCCCGTGTCCTCCAGATGGTGGGAGCCCCTGGGCCGCCTTCCCGTGTCCTCCAGATGGTGGGAGCCCCTGGGCCGCCTTCCCGTGTCCTCCAGATGGCTGCTCACCAGACACGGAGACTGCGTGGTCAGGAGACCCCTCGTCTGGGAAACTGGCCATTTGCACAGTTGGGAAGGGGCCTGTGCCTGGTGCCTGCCGTTCTGACTGCCATAACCCTACATACGCAGACACACAAAGTAACTGAACACGAGAACATGAACTCCATCGGTGAATACACACACAAGTGCCATCGCATCCCGGACCAGCAAGGGAAAACTGGCTGGGCCTCCAGCAACAAATCAGCAAACTGGGCCGCAGGAGATGCCTGCTTTATTAAATGACTCGTGTAGATTTGAGTCACATACCATAAAATTCACCATCTTTTTTGGTAACAAAATGACCAAGGCATTTTATTCTTTTTCTTTAGTAATGTGCCTGTACATCATGGTTAAATTGAGTTGAATTTACCCTGCTTTATTTTCTATGAAACTCATCATTTTGAAGGGTGGAATTCTGTGGTTTCTAGTACATTCATGACGTGCCACATCACCACCAATTCCAGAATGTTCTCCTCACCCATTAGCAGTCGCCCCAGCACCCCTGGACCATTTCACACACACAGAATGCAACAGCGTGTGGCTTCTCTCACTGAGCATCACGTTTTTATGGTTCGTCCACGATGTAGGCATTCCTCCTGTGGGTGAACAGGGCGCCGTTTTAGGGAGGGACACCCCTGGGGGGACACGAGATTTGTATGCACTCTTCGGCCAGGGTGAACAGAGCGGCTGGGACCCTCTGTGTCCAGTGCCGAGTGGACGTGCGCTCGCTTCTCTTGAGTGTAGAATTGCTGCATCGTGTGGTCCTTCTACGCCAAACTTTTGGAGGAGCCACCAAACTGGCTTCCACAGCGGCTGCACCAGCTTGCATCCCACCAGCGCCGAATCGGCTCCCATGTCTCCACACCCTCAGCAATACCCCTTAGTGTCTGTTCTCGTGACTGAAACCAGCCTGGTGGGCAAGAAACGGTGTCTCACTGTGGTTTCGGCTTGCACTCCCCTAATGACCAAGGTGTGGAGCATCTTTCTCATGTCCTTTTTGGCCATTTCTGTATTTTCTTTGGGGAAATATCTGTTGAACTCCTTGGCTCATTTATGAGTTGGGCTATTTATCTTTTTATTATTGGGTTGCACAAGTTCTTCATATGTGCTACATGCTAGATCCTTGTCAGAGGTATGATTTGCAAGCATCCTCTCCCACTGTGGAGTGCTACACTTTCTTCATGGTGAGAATGCCCTTTTTAAGCCACTGAGCATTGGCTCTAGAATTTCAATAGATGCCAGTGGGAGATCCTAACCCCAGCTCCCCCTGTGTAGCCTCGGGCAGGTCAGCCCCCCTCTCTGGGCCTCGGTGTTCTGTACCGCAGGTAGCAGCAATTTGTGAGATCCGGTGTGAAAAAGTGGGTGAGCCCAGCCCATCGGACAGATGGTGTGGATCGGGGCCCATCAAACGGATGGTGTGGACGGGGGCCCATCAGACAGATGGTGTGGATCGGGGCCCATCAAACGGATGGTGTGGACGGGGGCCCGGCCCAGACGGATGGTATGGACGGGGGCCCGGCCCAGACGGATGGTGTGGACGGGGGCCCATCGGACGGATGGTGTGGACAGGGGTCCATCGGATGGATGGTGTGGATGGGGGCCAGGCCTAGACGGATGGTATGGATGGGGGCCCGGCCCCCAGACGGATGGTGTGGACGGGGGCCCATCGGACAGATGGTGTGGACCAGGGCCCATCAAACGGATGGTGTGGACAGGGGCCTGGCCCAGACGGATGGTATGGATGGGGGGCTGGCCCAGACGGATGGTGTGGACCGGGGTCCATCGGACGGATGGTGTGGACGGGGGCCGGGCCCAGACGGATGGTGTGGACGGGGGCCCATCGGACGGATGGTGTGGACGGGGGCCCATCGGACGGATGGTGTGGACGGGGGCCCATGGGACGGATGGTGTGGACGGGGGTCCATGGGACGGATGGTGTGGACGGGGGCTGGGCCCAGACGGATGGTATGGACGGGGGCCCATCGGACGGATGGTGTGGACCAGGGCCCATCAGATGGATGGTGTGGACGGGGGCCGGGCCCAGCCGGATGGTGTGGATGGGGACCTGGCCCAGACGGATGGTGTGGACGGGGGCCCATCGGACGGATGGTGTGGACGGGGGCCAGGCCTAGACGGATGGTATGGATGGGGGCCTGGCCCAGACGGATGGTGTGGACAGGGGTCCATGGGATGGATGGTGTGGACAGGGGCCGGGCCCAGATGGATGTGTGGGGAGGGCTGGCATGGAGGATGTTTTTCCCCACTCACCAATGTGCCCATCTGCCACCAGCCAACAACATCTGCTTCTATGGCGAGTGTTCCTACTACTGCTCCACGGAGCATGCCCTGTGCGGGAAGCCGGACCAGATAGAGGGCTCGCTGGCAGCCTTCCTGCCAGACCTGTCCCTGGCCAAGAGGAAGACGTGGCGGAACCCCTGGCGGCGCTCGTACCACAAGCGCAAGAAGGCAGAGTGAGTGTCGGGCAGGCACCCCCCACACATGGCCCACATCTTCATCTTCCTTATTCTGACATCACGGGGTCTGAGAGGCTTCTGCCCACTTTGCTCGGAGGGGCCTCAGGCCGCAGGGAATAAGGCGTATCAAGGAAGGGAGGCACACCCAGCTCCGCCTGCCCCCAGTGTGGGCGAGACCACCCCTTCCTGAGTAGATGGCGGGAAGGGCTGCCTGACTCTGAGAACCAGATGCGTCCCCCGCAGGGGTGCTGGCCAGCCCACTGCGGTCTGGAAACACAGCCTCTCAGGGTTGGAACTCCGCTTTCACTCCTTGCCCTTCTTGCCCCTCATGCAAAAGAGATGGCCCCTCTGAGCCTGGGAGTGTGGTGTCCAGGCCCCGTTTCCTAACAGTGACCCTCCAGAAACCTGGCATCTGGGGCTAACAGCAGCCTCCAGACATGGCTTGATCACCTCCCAGCCCCTTACTCCCGTTAATGCAGCCTTAGCTGGCAGCGCTGTTCTGTGGTGACACCTCTCTCCACCCCCAGTCCTCACTGCAGTAATCCTGCTGTGCTGAGCGGGTTTGGGCCTCCCTGTCCACACAGAGGAGGAAACTGGCCTTCTCACACTGGCTCCCCTGCAGGTGGGAAGTGGACCCCGACTACTGTGAGGAGGTGAAGCAGACACCCCCCTATGACAGCAGCCATCGTGTCCTGGACATCATGGACATGACCATTTTTGACTTCCTCATGGGTACGTCGGCAGCCCCATCCTGCACCGGGAGCTCCCACCCTGCGTTTGACCCACTGTGGCCAAGCCCCTGCTTTGCTCCGTCGCTTTGGCTCCAGGGTCAGACGTGGGGAGCGGGTGACAGCCCTGAATTTTCAGCTTGCTTCTCTCCACAGGGAACATGGACCGCCATCACTATGAGACTTTTGAGAAGTTTGGGAACGAGACATTTATCATCCACTTAGACAATGGGAGAGGGTGAGCCATGTTCTTGCTCTTCAGACCCGGGAGGACAGGGCTCCGAGGGGGGGATGGTGGCCGTCCCCCAAGGACGCTGCGTGTGTGATGCAGGGCGCTGGCCCCTGGCCTCCAGCTATAGTGTTACTCTTCCTGGTCCTCAGGGTCACCCTGTGTGCTAGGTCCTGTTATGTCCTCGTATTGCCCTGAGGAAACTGAGGCCCAGAGTCTGCTTGCCCAGAAGGGCAGAGCCGTGAGGTGCACTCTACCCCTCACGTGGTCACGTGGGACTGGCTAGCTGGGACAAGTGGCCCTCCCTGCCCCAGAAAGAGGGCCTGTGGCCACTGCTGGCTGGCCCCTGGGCAGTCCTGGGCCACCTAGGAGAGCCGTCTGCCTGACGGGTATGGTGCAGGGACCTACCGTTCCTAAGTGGTTAATGGTGCTGGTGCCCAGATGCCTCAGACAAGTCCGCACTGGGCACCCGGATAGCTGATGTGTGCGGGCCACGGATACCCAGCTGTCAGAGACAGCAGCGTGGCTGGACCCTGGGCTGACTCACCCCGGTGCCTTCTCCACTCAGCCTGCCTCAGACCCCGCATCTATGAGCTTCTGTCCAGTGCAGCGGCCAGAACACCAGGCTGCTTTCAGGCACCTCCCTTGTCCCAGGCCCTGCGTCTGGTGCCGGGGACGGCAGGGACCAAGCCACACTGTACCGGGTCTTGGGGACACACTGCCCAGTCTCCATAGCCGTGGCCCTCCAGCAGGGCACACACGAGGTGCTGCTCGTTCTCGGGTCCCCTGGGGGGTGCATGTTGCAGGCTTTGCACACAGGTGTCCCGCTGCATGTCGCACCCTCAACAATTCCGCGTTTCTTCGGCAGGTTTGGGAAACACTCCCACGATGAGCTGTCCATTCTGGTGCCTTTACAGCAATGCTGCAGGTATGGCCTGTCCCTCTGCCCCCCGGGAGCCCCCAGCCCAGCCACAGATTGGGCAGAGGCCCCCAAGCCCCACTCCCACGGCACAGTGCCCCGAGCCTGAGCAGCTCGAGCTCCGGCACCCACAGCCCTTCCTGGCACACAGCTCATGCTGGTCGTAACAGCCCGTCTCACGGATGAACTCGCTGAGGCTCAGGCAGCCGTCCTGACCCCCCAGCACTCCATGCCACTCGCTGCAACCCTCTGTGGGGCTCCCCACCCAGCTTTTTCCCTTTAGGGTTGGGGAAACGGGCCATGGGGCAGAACCAGCTGCACCCTGCCGGGGCAGGTGTGTGGAGCTGAGCTGGGCTCGGTCTCCCAGACGCGTGGGCCATCCCTCCCCGCCCTGTGTCTGCCTGCAGTCTCAGGTCCCTGCGGGCACCGCCAAGTCCCCCATGGCCACCTGCTCTGCCAGGCAGGACCCTCACCGTGGTGCCTCTGAGAGGCAGGGGCCGGAGCAGGCCAGGGACCAACTTGCGACCACCCCCCCGCTTAGAGCTGGCCTCCCCTGTCCCCAGTTCCCGGAGGCTGGGGCCTGACCTCTTTCTCCCCTGTAGGGTCAGGAAGTCCACCTACCTTCGGTTGCAGCTCCTGGCCAAGGAGGAGTACCGGCTGAGCCTGATGATGGCGGAGTCCCTGCAGAAGGACCGGGTAGCCCCCGTCTTGTACCGGCCACATCTAGAGGCCCTGGACCGGCGGCTGCGCATCGTGCTGCAGGCCATCAGGGACTGCGTGGAGAAGGATGGGCCCCATAGCGTGGTGGAGGATGACCTGGACCCTGAGCACAGAGTCCCCCCCAGCAGGTAGTGACCAAGAGCCGCCGGCCTGCCATGGAGGAAGGACAGGCGCACCCACGCTGTGAATTCAGTGACTTCAGGAAGGACGGGCCACTCCTGGAGTCAGGAACCGCGGGAATGTGAGCTCCTTCGGCAGTGGGTCCGACAGGACTCACTGTATTCGCTTTCGAGACCGGAGAAGGTTGGGGAGGGGCGCTCTGTGCTCATGGACGAGGCAGCCTGGCGGCAGGGTCAACCCACCCTTTTTGTATGGAAAGAAAGCCTTTATTTACTATTTTGTATTTATACATGGTGTCTATGTATATAAAGAGTGACACCTCTGCAGACCCCAGACCACCTACCAAATGCACACATGGGGGCCGCGCCCCTGGGGCTGGACTGTCCCGCCAAGTGCACCCACACTCTGGACCTGACTTGAAACAAACTCCCATCTCTCCTCCCTTCCGGCGGCCCTGCAGCCAGATGGCTGACAGCCTCGGCTTGGGCACAGGAGGCTCCCAATGGCGTCACAGGCTGGTTGACAGACAGACTCCTGGTTTCAGAGTGACGTCAACGACCACGTCTTCCATTTCTCAGAGCCGCCCAGCAGCACCTGTGACTTCGCTTGGCGGCCGAGGGTGCTGCTCGTCTTCTGACTTTGCTTTGATAGCTGGTGTAAATACATCACATAGGCTCCTCCGAGGGCCTCAGCAACAGGCTTAATTTTGCGGCATTTTTGTGGAATAGTTTGCAATGTGGTAAAAGTGCAATAAAACTAGAGCAAATGTATGTTGGGGTCTGGGTCCCTTACGCCCTGAGCTCAGCTGCCACCCACCCACCCTCCACAGAAGTAAGGCCATAACCGAAGCTCAGCTTTCAAGGTGCCACAGGTAGTCTGGGGCCGTGGCTGGGAAGGAGGAGTTGGGGAAGCCACCTGTCCCACTCCTGGTGTGGCAGGTGCTGACAGAGCTGGGTGGGGGTCCCCGAAGACACAGGCCAGTCCCAGAGGGTAATGTCGCATCTACACAGACCTGGCACCTGAGGGCACACTGGCTTTGCCCAGTGGAGCTGGGACAGTCCAGCCCTGCTGGCCGTGGGGCCTGAATCCTCCTCTGGGAGCCCTGCCTGGAGGCTCCCAAGACTGTTACCTACATGGGGTGTAGTGTGGGCACAGGGCACCGTGATAGGCCAGCCCCAGGGCTTCCAAGAGGAGGACACTGCTGGGGCTGACATAAACCCCAGAGAATCCCTGGGACCAGAGAGAGCTGGAGGTCAGAGCCCCTGGTGCCTCCTGGGCTCCCAGCCCTCTGCTGCCCCAGGACCACTGCTTTCCATGCACCTTGCAAAGCCACCAATGTAAATTATTAGTGGTCTCTAAAGCAAGACTGCAAGGTTGATTTTCTTTTCCTCATTTCACAGGTGGGGACACTGAGGTTCAGTGAGGGGCTGACACTCATCACAAAAGTCCGTTTAGGTTTCCTGAATGGCCAAGCCATTGGCTACAGGGCGGGAGGCCTCCCCTCCATCCCTGAACCCCACCTGGGGCTGTGCTCAGGGTCCGGCCCACAACAGAACTACAAAAGAGCCTCAGACCTCAAAGGAAGTAAATGGAGGGTGGCCCCCAAAGCCGGCCCCCCTCAGTCTTCCGCCAGACACTGGTTTCCCGCCCAGCACTCACCCAGTGACCCCACTGGCCGAGTCGTCCCCGCCCCTTCTTGCCAGGGGCAGGCACCTGCGTACCTCTGGCCTCAGCCGCCACCCTCCCGGTCTCCTGCTGTGCCCCTGTCCTTGCCGCAGGGGGAGGAGGAGGTGAGTGTGCAGGAGGAGGGCCTGATGTGGTCCCACAAGAGGGAGCAGCCAGCTCTGCGTCCTCCTCCCTCCCCTCTCCTCCCAGGCCGCGCAGAGAGAACAGAGGGACTCCGAGGGCCATGCTGCTGCCCCCACCCCTCCAGGCCCCTGGTCCATTTGCCACTGGTCCAGTGGAGCTCGCGGGGCAGCTGCTATAGGCAGGCTGGAGCCTGCTGGTGACCCCGACGGACATCACTGGAGCTTTGCAGAGCAGCGAGGGTGACACACGGCCAACTCGTACGTACAGCTCCAAATAACAGAGGCGGTGAAGGGACAAAGGAGATGGAGGACCGGGCAGGGCCACGTGCGAAGACGTGTCTCCCAAGTTCCCGGGTTGAAGCCCGACCCCCAATGTGACTGCATTTGGAGATGGGCCTTTAAGGAGATTCAGGTTGAATGAGGTCAAGAGGTGGGGCCCAATCCCCTAGGACCGGTGTCCTTGTAGGAGGAGAAAGCAACACTCTCCCACTGCACAAGCAGGCACCAGGCCACTCGGGACGGGCCACGCGGGGACAGGCCACGCAGGGCAGGCAGGAGACCTCACCAGGAACCAGCCCTGCACCTGCCCTTTGCAGTCCAGCCTCTGGATGGATGGTGAGAGAAGAATCGTCCGCGTGCTGGCTGCCCGGCACATGGGGTTCTGATGCAGCGCCCGCGGCACAGCGGAGATCCACATTCGGTCTTTTCCTTTGGGTTCCAACACAGAACTCCCAGGTCTTTTGGAGCAAAGACAGAAGAAGGAAAGTGGGGGGAGGCCAGTCACGGGGTGACCAGGAAGAGCACCGTAAGCAAACGCGTGGTGGTCACTCAGATTTAAATCGGAACCCGTCTCTGGGACCTGGAGTCATGGGTCCCCCTCCTCGTCCACAGCAGACACACTCCTACACAGGGAGGTTACCTTTATCAATGCAAACGTCCCACACAAAAGGGGGACTTCTACTCTGCTTCAGAGCACCTCCCGTGTCTGCCGTTTCTCAAAATAACCAGCTCAAAGTAATCCTTATGCCAAAGAGGCACATTTCGGGGTGACATATCTGCCACCCTTCAAGAACCAGGCACCATGACGAGGACACTAAGACCTGCAGTTGTGTTGAAGAAAGGCCAGCATGGGGCTGTGGCCATGGGTACCAGAGACCTCCGTGTGGACCCGGGCTCCGTGCAGACACGGCCTGGAATGTGATGATTCACAGACGAGAAGCAGGAGGTCAGTGGGTCAGAAATTACTAAGGAAGCGTGGGGCTGGGATTCTTGCTGATGCAGGCCAGGGTGACCAGACACCACCGGGAGGTGCAGGATGGGGACCGGATCAGACATCAAGGGCGGGCGGGGCTCTCACTAAACTGACTTAAAAGAATTCTTGCTAAAATTGGCCAAAGCAAAGCTGACACAGAGGTCCAAAGGCTGAGGGCTAGTTGGGGAAGAAGGCAGGTCAGGTAGAAAGGAGATTCCTCACACCAAGTACACAGGGCTTGACAATTGAGATATAATGGGCAGCGATGCTGGAAGCCACAGGGGGGTGGAGTGATTCCCTCAATGGCCACCGAGGAGCCCACTGCCCCTGGGCGAGGACACAGGTCCTGAACAGCCCGTGTCCAGGAGGGCGCTGCGGTCATTGGGCCCTGTGCTACCAGGGAGAAAATAGAGAAAGAGGGAAAGCGGGAAGGGGGGTACCCCACCCAGGTGAAGGAGGAGCATTCATGCCACCCTGGCTCAGTGGGCAGAGCGTGGCATGGGAGGGCCATGGCCAGGAGGACACAGAACAGAGAGGAACCAGCTCTTTCTGCAGAAGAGGGGCTGGCACAGCCGTAGTGGGTCGAGAGCACCTGCCGGGAACCAGGCAGACAGGAAATGCCATCTGTCCAGAGGGTCAGCTACTCAGGAGAGGAAGTACAATTACCAGAACCCATGACTCAGTCGGTATGGCATTCACAGACATAATCAACATTATTTCTCCAAAGAAAGAAAAGGTGGTATAACTGAGTCGGAACGAAGTGGGTCAGGATGCTGTCTGAGAGCTAATCCTCTCTTGCAGGGCAGAAAGTTGATTGGCATTAAACTTAAAAAATGTTTAACATCTGCCTGTCCGCTAGAAGCATAGAGGTAATGCAGAAGCAGATGAGAAGACACCCAGGGGAACATGGAATGTGATTTCTCAGGGATGCAGTGATGGGAGCAGGAGGAAAGTGGGGTCTGCTGCTCTTCACACACGATCTTGGTGTTATTAAGGCTTCACAAAGTGCGTTCCCCAGTTACATTGGCAGAGTTCGGCATGTGGGTGAAGCAGGGGAGGAAGTGGGGTCAGAGCCCGGGCTGCAGGCCTGGCCAGGCCAAAGGATCACCACCCACCCGCCCCCGAGAGAAATCCCTGCCCAACTGCACACACTTAAAGCTGTCGCACTGAGGCCCAGACCCAAGAAATTATTTTCCTGAGTTCAGCACTGTGGTGTTCGGGGCCTGGATCTGCCTGACCTCTAAACGCAAGAGACCCCTCTTTCTGTCTTCAAATCAAACCAAACCTTTCCCTGAAGCACCCACAGCTGTGGAGAGAGAACACAGACCCAACACCCAGACCAGCATGTCCCCGGGGCTCCAGGGCAACCTCGTGGGATGGAGAGAGGCCGGAGCCGAGGGAGCCGGTCCCAAACAAAGAGAAGAAAAAAGGGCTTTCCATTAAACTCCTCTTGGTGCAAGTCAGCTGTCCAGGGACGCCTACCCAGCCTGCCTGGTCCACAAACCAGACAACATTTCGGCAGAGGTGCCTGGGGGAAAGTGAGGGCAAGAACTCAAACAGAACCATCTCTCAGTGAGCCTGGGAACTCGTTCTGGAGACTTGAGGGGCAGGTAGGAGGGGAGGAAACACCCCGCCTGAAGCCGCAAGCTCTGGGCTCAGACCACTACCCAAAGTGAAATAAGTAAATAAACAAACAAACCGACATATAAACCCCAGCCCCTGTGGGCCACAGGGGGCAAAATGTGTGCAGTGGGGCTTCGGCAATGCAGGTGGGTGGGCACCCCCTCATTTCCCAGCCCCCTACCCAGAAGTCTGAGATGCACAAAGGACAAAGGACACCCCCCATGGCCCAAGAGAAGGATGACAAAGGCACCTCATGGACCGCAGTCCCTCCCAGGTGCACCCCCGTGGCTCCCCAGACCACCTGGGAGCAAACTGAATGAACAGACCGCTGGGGCCAGAGCCTCAAAGGCCAAGCCCCCAGACAGAGGAGGTCTTTGGCAGGCTCCCAGGCGGTCCAGCCTCAATGCCTCACCCAAGCGGCTTCCACCTGCCACTCAGATCACAGACTCACCCTCACATATCCCTCCCAAATCCTGACCAGTTTCTAAGGAAAACTCCTCTGCACCCCACCCAGAGGGACCTTAACAGAAGAGTCGAGCAAGAAGGTCTCAAGCAGCCTCTGCCTGGGTGTGAGGTGTGGTGAGTGGTGAAGGAAGCTAGGAGAGCAGAATCCCAAAGCCCCCCATGTGGGGAGGAGGTTCCCATACGCACGGAGGGGTCTTTCTTACTCTTCTTGGAGCTGGGACTTGCCCACCTGGGAGCCGGGAACAGTGTCCACTCTGTCTCAGAGGGGTGAGGACAGCTCCTGGCCTGGCAGTTTTAATGGGGCAATGGGGTGAAGCTGTTAAAGAGGTCGGCTGCCAGGTGGGGTTCTGCGGGCTACACACTGGTGCCTCAGCCCAGAACAGGCTAGGTTGCTGTGTCCAACCGAGGCCCCTGGTGTGGCCATCCCTGTGGGTCCCAGGGCTCTAGGAGGCAACTTCTCCTCACCACGCTGACTGCTGTAGCCAGATATGTCCTGTGGCCACCGTCATCCCGGAAAGCTCCCCCCTGGGGGGAGGAGGGGGCACCAGGAACACTGCCCAAGACTGGTCCACTTGCACCATCTAGAGAAGAGCCCGAGAAAAGCAAGAGCCACTCCGCAGGGCCCAATGACCCCCCTCAGGAGCCCCGTGGTCCTCAGGACCAGAATCCAGGACCTCCAAAGCAGAGGGGACATGGGGACCCTCAGCTGCCTGGCACGTGGGTCCCTCAGCCAGGCAGGCCATCGGCAAGCCCCAACCAGGCCAGCCGGTCCTACCGTGTCCAGGCCTTGAGTGGCCCCAGGCAAAGGGCCCCTCAGGCTCACTCTTCATTGTCCCACCAGGATCAGCACAGTGCCTGCCATTCAAAAACTACCCCAGAACGAATGGGTCATTCTTCAATGGCAATTGAGTCAAGCTCTGTGCAACAAGAAACACGTCCAGACACAGAAGAAGTTTGGGGCTCATGCGGAGGGCAGTGGAGGCTGGAGAGGCACCCCCTCTGTGGTGCCACAGGGCCTTTGCACAGCCTCCCGGCCTGGAGCTCTCTGCCCCACACCAACCATATTTTGTTAATTCCTATTCTGAGTGCTGCTCAAGCATTCCAGCAGTGGAGGGGAGTTTCCTGGTGCTTCGCCTGGCCATCTCAGTATTCCTATCATGGATACATACTGTCCTTTCCACTTTCTGGGATCCTCTGCTTCCCCACTAGGCTGGGAGCAATGTGAGGACCAGGAGTGCTTTTCGTTCTGCCCAGTTCCTGGCTTGTGGTAAGTCCTCACTGAACACTGTGGATGAGCAACTTGGCATGGCTCAGTCCCCACCGACCTCACCACTTGTCTCATCCACTGAGCTTGTAACATTCCTCCGAGGCACCTCCTTTCCCCACCCTGAGCCCTGGCGCCCAGCTGGCCGGCTCTACACCTGGGTCCTCATCTCCGTGGTGCTCCGGCACTTGCTGATTCTCTACCCCATGCTGTCCCCGCCACTGGAGTCAAGGGTTCCCACTTCCCGTGGGCCCCCTGTGGTCCATGTCTCCTGGTAATCACACCCCTGCAGGCCCCTCAGTGTTGCACCAGGTTGGTCTCTGAGGCCAGTAGACATACAGGTCCCTGCCAAAACTAGGTCCCGGAAGACCCTGGGCCCCTGCTTCTCCTTCTCTCAGATCTCCTGTGCAGGGGAAGTTACCTGCCTTGTTGTGAGTGGCTCGGTGGAGGGGCCCATGTGGTGAGGACTGGAGGCCCCCGGGCCAGCAGCTGGCACCAGCTTACGAGCAGGCGGGAGGCTGCTTGGAGGGGGGCCTCCAGCCCGTCAAGCTTTCAGAAGACACGCCCCCGGCCACAGGGAGAGAGAGAGCCTGAGCTGGAAGTTGTCGGCTCAGCCACATCCAAATCCAACTCTCAGAAAGCCTGCGAGACAGACACGTTGGCAGAGAGAGTGCCACAGACTCCAGCAGAACCAGCCATCTCGTTCAATGTGTCTACTGATTTTACACAAGAAGCAGGATTCTACCAGGGGTGTTACAAAGTGCGTCACGGGGTGTGGGACCGAATGCCCACCCCAAGCAAAGGAGCCCAGCTGGCTGCTCTGAGGGGAAGCTGCCTCCACGTCATGCTCTTATGACATTGTTTTCCATCAGCCCTCGGAAGTGACACGTGGGAGACAGCATGGTTTTTGATAATGAGAGCTCTTAATTAGAAGTGACTTCAAACTTGGGTTCTGATCGTCAACAGTTGTGGGACGCAGGGCCTGGGATTATTGTCATCTGTTTCTCCACGGGCTGGTATGTGGCCTTTCCAAGGGAAGGGACCATGTTCGGGGGATGGGCCAGCTCACACGGAGGTGCAAGGTGCTGAATGTGCCAGGCATGACCCGGGTCTCGAGATGATGGCTCCCCTGAGAGTCTCTGGGTTACTCCAGCTCAGGGTTCCCCTCCTCGAGAGGTTCAGGTTTGGAGTGGCCACCGGAGCCTTCCACCCCAAGATGTGGAAGGCTGGAGTGAAGTAGCCATGTTGTTTCCTGCTTGTCCATCATCTGTGTGACAGAGGCTTCGAGGTCCTTCTTGTAGCCCGGTACACAGGGTCCCCTGAGGCTGGCTGACCTCGCTGGCCAGGACAGAGCTCCAGGCCCATCACATCTGCTCCCACTGCTTCTGCCTGACCGTGCAGCTCCTGGGAGGTCAAGCCTCAGAACCCAGGTTCTCCAAGGAGGCGCCTGAAGCTTGACAGAAAGCCGTGGAGGGAAGGGTGAGGACAAGAACAGGAACTGGCAGAGAAAACCCTTGCTGAGCAGAGGTGATGTGTTTCTCTCTTTGGCACAGACTGCTCTGCCTCAAATCTCATTCTCACCGCTTGACATCTTGGGTCTCCAAGACCACTGCAGGTTATTGAATTAAACTTTTTTATTTGGAGATAACTGTAGATTCCATGCAGTTGTAAGAAATAAAACAGAGGTCCCATGTACCCTTTACCCAGTTTCCCCCCATGGTGACATCTTGCATAACGCACAACCCCACGACCAAGACCTTGACATTGACACAGCCCATGCAGAGCGTGGCAAGGTCGCAAGGGCCCCTCGCGTCATCCTGTTATCGTTGCAACCACTTCTGTCCTGCCTGCACCTCCTCCTAACTCCAGGAAACCACTCTGTTCCACATTTTATCGTATTGTCTTTTCAAGAATGTCTATAGATGGCAGCATGGAGTATGTGACCCTTGAGGCTGGCTTTTGCGCTTAGTTGGAGACCCATCCAGCCTGCTGCTGTGTCAGTGGTTGGTTGCTTTGCATCGCTGAGGTGTCCCCTGGTGTAGACGGGACAGAAGCTTGTTTAGCCGTTTCCCCGTGGAAGGACGTCTGGGCAAGTCCCAGTTTGGGGATGTGACCAAAAAAACCGCTCTAAGTATGTGTGCACAGGTGTTCTGTGACTTTCACTTTCCATTTCTCTGGGATAAACGGAGAAGTGTCTAATTGCTGCTTAACACTGTGGTCACATGTTTAATTTTTAAAGAAACTGCCACAATGTTTTCAAGAGGGGCTGTACCATTTTATGTTCCCACAGTCCAGCAAATATAATTTTGACATCTGACGGAGAGGACGACACAGAGCCGCTCAATGTGTTTGAGCCCCAGTGTGCTTCTGATCCTCGGCAGAAGCCAGCGTGGTAGCCAAGCAGCAGGACCGCTGCACAGCCTCCCGGGGGGTGCTGGGGGAACCTGGCTGCACCAAGTCAGGCCTGCCCACCCTTCCTCACCAAGGGCGGTGGGCCCCATCAAGCCGCATGGGGCCAGCTGGCTGGACTGATCACAGGTCATTTCTGAGCTCAAGGTTGTGCTGTGAAGGGAGAATTTTCTGGAAAAAGACTATCCAGGCTTCCTGACCTCAGGCAGATTCACAGAAATGGGTCAGTTCAGAATTCTGCAGATTATTCATGGAAACGCCTTTGGTGGCACATCCCACTGTGAAACAGACCCCCCCCCGCCCCGCCCCTTGCCACACCCCCCCGGCAAGATCCCACCTCATTTTTTCCCCTAAAATTCCCATACCTTGTCTTCTCTCCCGCATGCATCTACCCATACAAGGAACCACAGCTTTGGAGCTCGAAGGGACCAGTAAAGTAGGGCTAAGCTGTCAAGCGTGCTCCCAGGACTGAAAGCTCTGTGCCCCAGGCACTCAGGGGCTCCCTTACGGAGCAGGCTCCTGAGCCCCTTGCCGGGACCTGGAGGAGGCACCCTTCTGGGCAGTTAGACACAGTGCCGCTGGGACGCAGGGCCTTGGAGGAAATGCTGGACCCTGTGTCTCTGACCGGGCTCTGATCCGGTGCTCCAGGCAGGGACACACCAGCGGGGCCCAAACTATCCTGCCTGGACCCTGCTGTTCTGGGGCAGGAGGTGGGGCCGAGCCTGGTAGTGGGGGAGGCGACAGTCCCGTCCCTGTCTGTGGCCTGGCTCATGGCTCTGTTCTGGCAACCCAAGAGTCCACTCCGGGATCGGCGCCAGGGAAGAACCTAGTGTCTCCGTGCGCGCCCAGGGCGCACAGACCCGCGAGCTCCGAGGAAACATCCGCCAGTGCAGGGAGCCCACGGGGAGCCCCAGCTCTGGCTCGGGGCGGGGGCGGGGGGATGGGAGGGATACCCAGCGGCCCTTCCTCGAAATCTGGGGCCAGCGCAGGGAGCGGGGCACCCGCACCGGGGCGGGAGCAGGAGGCAGGGGGGTGGCGCCCCGCCTGTCGGACCACCCAGCACGCCATTCCCTCCTCCCTCGGTCCGCAGGCGGTCAGAGGGTCACCCAGAGCCCCGCTCGGCTCCCCTCAGCCTCTTTCCTGGTGGCTGGGGCCTCCCCCGCGCTGGGATTGGATGCGAGAGAACGGGGTGGGCGCGGGTGGGGGACCCCAGAAGCCCAGGTTCCCAGCTCGGGCGTAGAAGAGCCCGCAGTGCAGACGCTGCTGGCCCGCGCCCCGGAGGACCTCAGCAAAGACCTGGCGGGCCGGCGGGCGGCGCGGAGGAGGTGGCAAAGACAGCGGTGGTCCCCGCGGGCACTGGGTGCGCCAAGATGTTTGACAGCTCACAGTATCCCTACAATTGCTTCAATTACGACGCGGACGACTACCCAGCCGGCAGCTCGGACGAGGAGAAGCGGCTCACACGGCCCGCTTACAGGTGGCTGCGGGGCGCGTGGTGGGAGCCTGCGGGGCCGGGGACCCTCCTCCTCAAGGACCTCCTGGGACGGAGGGAGGGCTTTCTTCTCCGGAGGGCGGGGGGGTGGGTGAGATTCAGAGAAGGGACACCTTCCTCTGCATGTTCTCTCAACTGCCCTGAGGAAACTCCCCAGTGTGAAGATGAGCTTCTTGGGTCTGGGCAGAAGCGGGGAGCGGGGAACTCCAGGGTTCACGCTCCCAAACAACCCCTTCCCGCGGGCACCTCCCACACACCACGGAGCCCTGGCGGCGGAGGAGCCGTGCGCTTCTAGAGGGGCTCCTGGCTGGAGGGGATTCCAGACGCCACAGCGTCCCCTCCTCCGCCCCGCGTGGCCCCATGCGCCCCTATTTGCAGCTACATCGCGCTGATCGCCATGGCCATTCAGCAGAGCCCCTCAGGCAGGGTGACCCTGTCCGGCATCTACGACTTCATCATGCGCAAGTTCCCCTACTACCGAGCCAACCAGCGCGCCTGGCAGAACTCCATCCGCCACAACCTGTCCCTCAACCGCTGCTTTGTCAAGGTGAGCCCCGCCCCGGCCCGCCACCCGCTCCCCGGAATGGCCCGAGCGTCCCAAGCCGGGGGCTCCTGGGCCAAGTCATCCTTGACTGGGGGCCGGGGGCGGGGGATTTTGCGGCAGCAGTTGCTGGAAGGTTCGTTTTTAGCAAATTTAGGGCCTCCAGCTTGCTCCATGAGCAACGCCACACACCGCAAGGACAGGGACCTACCCAGTGCTTGTCCTGGAGTCCTAAGTGAGCCCAGATGCGGGGAGGGGTGCGCAGGAGCGCACCGGGAGCCAGCCCCTCGCGGAGCCCCTCCCTCTCCCACAGGTGCCTCGGACGGAAGGCCACGAGAAGGGCAAGGGCAACTACTGGACGTTCGCGGGCGGCTGCGAGTCGCTGCTGGACCTCTTCGAGAATGGCAACTACCGGCGGCGGCGCCGGCGCCGTGGCCCCAAGCGGGAGGGGGTGGGGGAGGCGAGGGCGGGGGGCGTGGAGGGGCCTCCGGGGCCGCCTGAGCCAGCCCCCCACCGCCAGCCCCCGGCCCCTGTTAGCTGCGCTGCCACGGGGAAGGAGGAGCCCAGGGGCATCAAGTTCAGCATTGACTACATCCTGTCCTCACCCGACCCTTTTCCAGGGCTCAAGTATCCCTACGGCCCCCAGGAGGGCAGAAACCCCCGGCTGGAAACCCAGCAAATGAACCTCCACCTTTGGACAGTATGAGTCAGGGCTGGCACCCAGTTAGTCTGGGGTCTTCCAGGTGACTGCAACCCCACCTCGAGCCAAGAAGCAAAGTTTTGCCACATCCTACTATCTTCCACAGACACGTCCCTGCTCCGTGCTGCAAACCACCCTGGGCTGGAGAGACAGGAGGTCAGTCTTCGGGCTTCATCCTTCAGAGAAAGTTCCCTTGCAAGAAGACCCATGGGGTCCTGCTTAACTGAAGCGTTTGCTCTGGATTCACTGAATGATCCTTCTCGAGGAATAGGAACACAGGTTTAGGGCCACGTTCACTTGGACCCAAGGTAGCATTTCATCCCTCCGTAATCTGAGAATCGGCTGCATAGACAGCCACACCCTGGAAGGCGGCCAGTACGCTCAGTCTACAGTTGGCGAAGTGGGTGGGCATCTTCCCTAGAGCTAAAAGTGATACTAATAAAGTGCAAACAGTGAAGTCAGATATCAGTTGATCCCATGAATGTCGCCCCGAGGTTTTTGACTGTGGCCCTGCTGCGGATGATGTGATCGAAAGAGTAAGTGCATCTTGTGCTGTGAACAGAATAGCCGATGATTGCTTGAGAAATCCTGTGCACTTTTTTATACAGGAAAGAAGGCAGGAAGAAGGGAGGAGCAAGAGGGAGGAGGGAGGGGTCCAAATTTGGGACAACATGGGGCAAAGTACACTTTTCTTGGTTCTTCTGAGCAGGGAGTACGTTTCTACTGGGGCACGTTCCACCCAGCTGGTTTCCCGAGGAGGCAGACCTTCCGTAGCAGGCAGCTGACGGATCCCTGCTACCCTGAGGTGTACAATTAGGGAGTGCACAACGACGAGCATTAGGGGCGGGTACACTCCATTTGAAATGTAAATGATTTAATTACTGCGTGGAGACGGGCATTTTAAAAACACAGTTATGCACAGTGCAACTATTTGACCAACCTTATCATTTTTCACCAGCCCAGCTTTGCGGAGTTAATCGCTTTCCATGACTTAATTTGAACATTGGTATGGATTACACCTAATCTGATCCACTAGGTGACAATGACTGGCTAATTTTATAAACAACAAAAACACACCCAAGGAAGCTGACTGTCTCGACTGGGAATTACATGGCTGTGCTTTATTGGACTCTGAAAAACCCAGACCGGTAAAGGAAGGCAGGCAGGAGGTGGAGACAGACCGAGCCATGCAAGAGACTCACTTAGACTGGCTCGCTTCTGATTCAGACAAGCTGACATTTCATTAAACTGCAGCATTATTATTCGTCCACCCTGTAGATACCTCCTTGGGTTGACATAATCGTTTTGAGAAGAGGGGAGAAGGCCGTTACTTATGAATGTTGTGAAATGCCTGATCCCCGAGTCCAGAGATGAGTGCTGGTGGTGATGTGCCCACTGCCTGCCCGCCATCACTCTCTTGGTCTGGCCAGGCCCTGCCCATGGGGCAGCCAGTCAGCCTCATGGGAGGAGGGGAGCCCTGCCTCAAACAGCCCTCTGGAAAAAGGACTAAGGCCTGCAACACAGAGGACATCTCTCCTTCGCAAATGCCAGATGCCCGAGCTCTTTGCTGGGAAAGCACCCAACATTGGTGGGCCCTCACTGCCCGCTAGGCACCCTGCTGAGCCCAGACAGGGGCTGTCTCCATGGCAGGAGCACCAGCCCTGGTTGATGGTTGCATTACTTCTCATCCCCACTTTACAGATGGGACCCGCATGCAGGTGGACCCAGGCCCAGGCCCAGGCATGTGGCTTTGGGGCTGGGCTGCTAACACGCCCTCCAAGCTATGGCTCATGCAGACTCAGAGTGTCTGTCTGCACGTTCGTGCATGTGTGCATCACAGGTGTGATGTCTGTCGGTGTTCCCGTTATTCGTATCCCTTTGCCAGTTGAGCTAAAAGCATTGTTTTAAATGATAGTAGATATGACGTAGGTGGTGTGGTGCAGGTGGTACTTATCATACATAAGTAGATGGCATACAGAGTATCTGAAGATATATTTTTCTGCTACCAATCAAGCAAATAAAATTTGCATTTTATCTTTCGGGTTCTAGCCACATTCCCGCTTTTTGTCCTGGTGAGCAAAGCCTGATGGAACAGAAAATTCCTCTGTCCTAAAAGAGGGCAATTTTGGAAGCCCCAGGCTTGGAGGGGGAGAGGAGTCCTGGCAACCAGACAGGCTGTTAGCACGCCCTCCCCTGTGCACAGGGTCCGCGGCAGGTGCTCACTGGCTGCCGGCGAGCAAAGGGGTGGCGCCAGGCAGGCGAGGTCTGTGTACTATGAGGTATAACATTTGTTTTGCAAAGGATATCAATCATGTTTTTAAAAGCGAAGGGACATTTTCAATTTGCCAGCGTGTGATATCCCACCACTCAGGCAGGTCTTCCAGTCTTTCAAGTGAGTGGCATTTAATACCAAACAACATTGCAGGGGTGAGGGCCGGCTCTGACCTATTCAAATACCGCCACCACGCAGACTCGCCCAGCACACATCTAATTAAACACTTTATGCCTCTCTTGCAAATCCGCTGATTGATCACCGATATGTACATTACCACCACATTACCCCCGAGCAGATGTCTGCCACATGGTTACGGATCACCGGGTTTCCATTAACAAAGTTGGGAGGCGCTGCTGTGCGGGAGTTCAACGGAGGTGTGTGCAAACCAGCATCGTGTAGAGCGAAGTTCCCAGATGGGCGGCATCCAGGCTGAGCTTTTCCTCACCCAGACTCCGTGGGAGGATGTCCTTCCTCACAGCGGCCGGCCAGGCCTCGGCCCTCCACCACAGCCAGAGACCAATGGAGACCACATTTGGGTGGATGGGAGAGAACCCTGGGATGGGAGCACAAGCAGGTCTATGAGTACAAAGGGGCCCTGGAGGATGCCCTCCCCTGCCGCCCTGTCCGACCCTGGGGTCCAGCATCGCTGTGTCTCCCCAGACAGGCCTCCCTTAGCCAACAGTGCCCTCCATACCAAGCCACTCTTTGGCCCTTGGTCTGCGCCCCGCCCCCCCCCCCCCCCCAGGAAGCAGAGAAAAGGCCTCGTTTCTCTTCAAATTCCTTCCTTCCTTGATTGAGCGGTTCTGGGGCTGTGTGTTCATTCATTCAACAAACATCCATAAGTCCCGTGCTAGGTTCTGGGGTGCAGTTATGGACCAGCCTGCATCCCAGCAGCATGCATAGAGCCCTCACATATCCAGGAGGCTGGGAAGGAAGTCTGCGCCCAGGGAGCTGAGACAGCAGACAACTCGGGGCACAACAACCAGTTCAGACAGGGTGGATAGGCAGGACCCTCCAAGGGCCACCTTCAAGTTGAGGCCCTAGGGACAGGCAGGGGCCCGCGTGCCAAGAGGAAGGGCATTCCAGGTGGGGGGTGGTAAGCTGAACCCCTGAGCAGGGGGAAGGAGTCGGCGGGGGTGGGGGTGGCTTGCAGAAGGCCAGTGTGGCTGGAGGGAAGCACAGGGAGGGGAAAATGCTCTCCCAGCCCCCAAGTCCAAGACAAACACCCATGTCTTTAGCTTTTTAAGTTTGAAGTGCGTCTCCTGCATTTGCCTCAGTTTGTCACTGTTCTTTCTGATACGTGGAACTCCTACAGGACAATCACCTCCCATGCTCTGGGCACTTCACCTTGGTTAATGTGGCCTCCATACTGGCTCCCTTACTGGGGCAGACACGCGCTGCACGTCTCCTGCTCTTGTCCTCAAGTGTCTCTTCCTGACCTGTCCCATCCTGTGCTCATGAAACCAAGACACAGGTCCTGGCTGGGTGGGTGATGCAAGCAAGGATAGTGTACAGAGGGTGAGAGGGGTCTTCTAGAGCTCCTCTTGGCACCAGCCCTCCTTGGCATCTTCTAGGCCTCAGTCAGCTACCCAGAATGACCTTGGAGGCCTTCAGACCCATGGTCCTGGCCTCCCAGGTAGGGGCAGGGAGCATCACCAGGCTGGGAGCATTGTAGATGCATGTCCTCAGACAGGCCATCTGCCCACTTGAGCCCTGGGTTCTTCATCTGTAGCATGGGCCACACACAGAACCCCTGGGGACTTAGCTGAGATGGACCATGTCTCCCATCTCATGTCTCCCATCCACCCCCAATGCTCTGCTCAGCTCACACCCCGTGGGGGAGGCAGAGAACGGACTGGCTCTGGGCTATGAGAAGCCTCATAGAAACCGGCTCCCCCAAGCTGGGCAAGTCCTCTGGGCACCTCCCTTCCTTGAAGAGCCCCCAGGGCCCCTGCTCCTTCCCTGGGACCTCACATCTGCCCTGGGCACTGCCCGCTTCCTGCCTCCCCACAGGCAGGCCGGGATGGGGCCACCTGGAGCCTCCAGAGTGGGAGGGGTCGTGCCGGGGGGCTCTCCTTCTCCCACATGTGCAGCTTCCTCAGTGAATCTACTCTGGCCTCCCACTCTGGGGGTTGGGCAGCGTTTCCCTCTCTGCCTCATCCCTCCATTGGGAAGTGAGGCCCTTGGCACTGAGCTGGGTACAAGGCCAGGGAGGAGCCTCCGCAGGGTATGGGCTCCCTCTGAAATCCCTCCAGGACAGACCCTGGGCCATGTGGGTGCAGCCCCAACAACAGTGAGACCAAGAACTGGACCGGGGAGACCCTGATAGCGGAGGAGGCCACTCAGCCCAGGGAGGGGAGGCTGACACCAAGGGACCTCCTGTCAGAAGTGAGACCAGTGCTTTACATCGAGGCCATGGACTCAGTCACGCAGGTGTCCTGGACAGCACTGGGGTAGAGAGGAGTGCTCATCTGAGGAAAGGCGGCTGAAGGTGGTGCTGCGGAGGAAAATCCTCAAGGGTTTAGTGACCAGGCGGAGGCCCCACAACAACCCACTCACAGAGGATGTCCGCCAGGGTGTGTGTGAGGATGGGAAAGGGCCCCTGGGGGTGGGACCCTGGTGGGGAGGGCAGGCAAGCTACACAGGTAAGGAATGCGGTAATGCTGCATGCCCAGAAGTTCCCCTAGGGGACGGGGCAGAAGGGCATCCCATCATGCACAGGACAGCTGTGCTCACCCCACAGACCCCAGCCGGCAGTCAGGGGTCCAGCCCAGACGGCGACCTGGACAACAGTGGCAGCAGGGTGCTGGTATTTGCTGAGGGTTCCCCACAGGCCAGGCCCTGTTCTGAGGATCTTCAGGCCACGTTAAGTGGGTCATCTGACTCTCTGCATTTCACGGGGGGAGACAGACAGAGGTGTGCGGTGGGGTTTGAACGCAGGGGTCCGACCACACCTGTCAGCAGTTTGTCTAGAGGACCCCAGGGTCATTGGCCAGTCAGCAGTGTGATATCCGGGTGTTACTCTGGGAGGTGGGAGAGTGCAGGGCCAGGGCCCAGCGTCCCCACACTCTCTGGGAGCCTGCCCCCACCTGCCTCTTCTCGGGGTGCCTCTAGCTCATGCCCTAGAGAGGAGGATAATGTAGTGACAGCCAAGGAGAGGGCAGACATGCCCACTCCCAGCACCTGCTGCACACCATGACCACGACGGCTGAGGGCAGGGGTGGGACAGACGCATAGCTCCATTTTACAGAGGAGGAGACTGAGGCTCAGAGAGGCCTCCCAGAGCTCATGGGAGCAGAGGCAGGTCCTCAGTCCATCCTCCCCCACCCAGGTGCCCAGGATGCCAGGCTGAGCCAGGCCAACCTTCTAGGCTGGAGGTTAAATGGAATCAGACTCCAGGACCCCTCCACCCCCAAGCTACAGCCACCATTTGACCGCTGAGCAAGTGCCAGGGGCTCCAATTCGGGACTGTGAGGCGGGCGTGGACCCACGTGCAGCCTCATCTTCCCGGCCCCCTGCCTTCTAGGGGAGGGGGCATGAGAACTGCCGCCCCCTGCCCCATGGGGATGAGCCCGGTGTGTAGCCCTGTCAGCAAATACTCCAGCAGGAAGCTGCAGAAGGGCATGTGCTGTCTATCACCTGTAACTTGATTTTGTATTCAGCCAAATTAGCAATCCATAAACATTTGCAAACTGAATGTTTTCATCCCATTAAAAATACCAAGTACATCTTATGCAGGTGGGTCTCACCCGAGCGCTTGCTCTTCTGGAGAAACTCGCTCCTGGAACGGAAGGTGCTGTCAGGCCTCGCCGTGGCTGGCTGCACGTGGGGCCACATCTCCCCAGCTTTAGGCCACTTCAGACCCCGTCCACATTGATGTGAGCTCGCCCAACCGAGACGGCAGGATTAGATTTATAATGAAGCACGGTCACACGGCCACGCAGTTTCCGAAGAAAAGGAAATTGAGTGGGAACATTTGAACTGATGTAACTTCGTTCTGCGCTATGTTGATGTGCATACCGCCGGGAGGCCGCCGCCCTGACCCCTAGCCCTGCGCCTCCCAGTCGGTCGCCTGTGGCCTGTCAGGTGCCCCAACAACCACTCACCACTCACTCCCGCTCGTCCCCAGGTCCCCGCGAGCCCAGGACTCCCTCAGTTGCCTATCCTCACCCTCCAGAGCTGCTCGGCTTCTGGCTTTGAGAGACACCACGGTATGTGCACCGAGTTTGGAGCAAGAGGAACAGAGTCAAACCAGCTGCCTCTCACACTGGTTCATGGGAAGGATCCGGTTGTAGACAGCCTGTCACATCCATTCCTGACATGAGTTGTGTCACCGCCTCTGTCCCTCCGAGGGCATCTGTGATGAGCCACCGGCCCCATGTGTGGTGGAGCCTTGTGCAGTGCTCAGCCAACGTGGATGACCTTAGAGCTGGGGCCCCAGTGGCTCCTAGTCTAGACCCCCTTTTTACCGGCCACAGAGGCAAGTGGCCACCAGTGGCAGGAACCCCGGAGGACAACGAGCAGGGAGTTCTGTCCCCAGCGAGAAGGCGGGGTGGCAGGGCCGTGCCAGTGCTGAACCTGGTGGGCCGCAGAGCCAGGTGGTGGCACAGCCCGCTGCCTCCCTCAGTGACACAGGTCCGGGCTGAGTGCACCTGTGCGGCAGGGATTCCGGGAAAGTCCAGGAGAAGCCACTTTTGTCTCTGTCAGCCAAGCAGGTGCAATAAGACAAGAGCCAGAACCACCCAGACTGGAGAGCTCTGTTCAAGGGAAATTCTGGTGCTGGGTGAGGGTGGAGACCCACGTGCGGCCTGACCTCCTCTGTATCATCCACACCTGAGAGAGATTTACTAACGCAGATGTGCCCTCTGCCAGACTCCGTGGAAGGAAGAGGATCTTTCTTTGGTGGCCTCTGACAGCATCCTGGGAGGTGAGGGCAGAGGACACCCTGATCTGACAAAGGGGGACCCTGAGGCTCAGAGAGAGACCACAGCTTGGAGCAGCCATGGCCATGTGTAAATCTGGGCCCTCAGGTTCCCACCCCAGCCGTTCACAGGCGGACGAGGCAGAGATGGCCATCATGCACGTGCATACGCACACACACACTCACGGGCACTTGCACACATGCACACACTCATGGGTGTTTGCACGTGCACACTCACGAGTGCTTGCACACTTGCACACTCTCATGGACACATGCACACACTCGCGGGTGCTTGAACACATGCACACTCACGAGCGCATTCACACATGCACACTCGTGGGCACGTGCACACACTCATAGGCAGGTGCACACACTCATGGGTGTTTGCACACACATTCATGGGCACATGCACACACTCACAGGCACATGCACACTTGCAGGCGCTTGTGCACATACACACTCATGAGGGCTTGCACACTTGCACACACTCGCAGACACATGCACACACTCACAGGTGCTTGCACACAAGCACACTCGTGGGCGTGCACACACTTGCAGGTACTTGCACACATGCACACTCTCACAGACACATGCACACACTCACGAGCGCTTGCACACATGCACACTCGCAGGCGCTTGTGCACATACACACTCACGAGTGCTTGCACACTTGTACACACTCACAGGTGCTTGCACACAAGCACACTCATGGGCGTGCACACACTTGCAGGTACTTGCACACATGCACACTCTCACGGACACATGCACACACTCATGGGTGTTTGCACATACATTCATGGGCACATGCACACACTCACGGGAGCTTGCACACATGCACACTCGCAGGTGCTTGTGCACATACACACTCACGAGGGCTTGCACACTTGCACACGCTCACAGACACATGCACACACTCAAAGGTGCTTGCACACAAGCACACTCATGGGCGTGCACACACTTGCAGGTACTTGCACACATGCACACTCTCACGGACACATGCACACACTCATGGGTGTTTGCACACACATTCATGGGCACATGCACACACTCACGGGAGCTTGCACACATGCACACTCATGGGCGTGTGCACACACAGGCACATGCACACACTCACGGGAGCTTGCACACATGCACACTCGCAGGCGCTTATGCACATACACACTCACGAGCGCTTGCACACATGCACAGGGCACACAGCATGGGACATGCACACTGTCGTATCATTCATCGACAGGCTCAGAGAGGAAATGGGAGTCTCACTGGGCGCTGCTGGCTGGATCTACTTGCCGCTCTCACACCTGCACGCCCTGGCACATGTAGCTCTCTCTCCCACAATGCCTTTTCCATCTTCACGGCCTCATAAAAACCTATTTGGCTTTCTAATCATGCTGCAAAATTCCCTCCTCTGTCCAGGCTCCCAGCGCCCACGGGCAGACATAGCTATTTGGCCCATGCTCAAACGGTAGGTACAGAGCAACCAGCATCTAAGGGGGCACAGAGGAGAAAGCAGAGCCTCGGAGAGATGTGCCAGGGCCACGCTGCTCAGGGCAGGTCACGTGGGCTCCCAAGGTCCCTGGCATCTCCCACCCCAGAGAGGCAGGGACATGATGGAGCAGAGGGGGCAGGAGCTCTCCAGGCCACACTGCCCCCTGCCCCCCGCCCCGTGCTCATCCTGCACTTGGCAGGCACCTCGGTAAGTGCATCTCAGACATGTCCTTGTCTCCTGAGAAGTCTTGGGCCCACAGAGCAGGACGTTCCAGACACAAAGACAAGAAGGCCACATGTGTCTGCAGTTTCTGGAAAGCTGGGAACAAGTTTTCCCCACTGTTTTCTGTTTAGATTAACTGACTTGGCCCGATGTCATCCAGGAAACTGGCTGGGTGTCTCACATTAGCCCAGAGAGGCAGACAGGCAAACCTCCAGCTCCCCAGTCACAAAGGGCTGACCTCGCCCCCCTGTAGGTGGTGGTCGGGGCTGGGGTGGGGGGCTGGGCCAGGCCCAGCCTGAGGACCCAGTGCTCCAAACATGGAATGTGGACATGTCCGCCCTGCTTGTAAGCCTGAGCTGGCTGGGCTGCCGGGGATGCCTGCCCTCCACCTGCAGCTGCCCCCATCAGGGCCAGCATTCAGGGACCCCATGGTCCAGTCCTAGAGCCAAGGGACCCTCCCAGGCACTACCCACAGCGCTTGAAGCAAACAAATGATGGAGCAGGCAATTGATCCCCATTCTACAGATGAGAGATGGAGGCCAGGAGAAGAGATGGGCCTCCATGGCTCTGTGCCCCCATCAACAGCCCTCCGAGGGCCCATGTCACAGCCTATGGGACAAGGGGTGGCTGGACTGTGGGTCTGTGGGTCTCGGCAGTGCTATCCTGGGCTGGAGCCTTAACGTCCCGTGTCGGCTCTTTCTGGATCTGCGTCTCCGGCTCCTGTTCTTCTTGCCTCTGGAGCTTGCCCCCGACACCTGGGCTTCAGCAGGAGGAGCAGACCGAGGGGCACGGGACCTTCCCCGAGCAGGGTGTCCCTGGTGGTCCCACACTGCAGCCAACATAGGGACAGGCAGCCCTGCGCTCAGAGGAGTCTGCATCTGCAACGGAAGAGTGTCTATTCTGCCCAGTGGAGCATACTGGGAATCAGTCGCTGCAGCTGTCCCCACCCTGTTCCCTTGGGGACAGACCCTCCCACCTATGGCTACCTGGCACAACCCTCATCCTTGAACGGATCCAGACTTCCCCAGTCAGATTACCCCTTCCCCTTGGCCACAGACATTGGTGCAGGGAGGGTCACATGACCCCCAAACGACTGAATAACCCCAGCCCCAGGGCCTCCGCTGGAACGGTGGGAAAAGAGCACTCTCTGGCTGGTGGAATGTGAATCTGGGACTGTATGTGGCCATCTTGCCACTGCCTAAGAAAAGCCTGTTGGAGAATAAATAGCACAGCCAGAAGCAGAGCCAAAAGGTGGGGAGAGACAGATTCTTGAAAGCATGGTAACACCTAGATCCAGCCATGCCTAAAGCCATTACTTTCCAATTATCTATGCCAATAATACTCTATTGAGCTCAAGGCAGTGTGACTTGTGATTCTAACACTCCCAACTGAAGGAATCTGGTTTATACAAAAGTGTCTCAGTATTTGCTCCACTATGGAGAATAAATGCTTTAACCCAAGAAATATATCCCTAGTGGTGGAATCATGGCTAGTGAAACAGACACAACAGCTTAAAGGCCCTCATGCTCAAGCACAGTGTGGAAACCTGGTCTACAGGTCACCGAGTCTGAGCCCCCCAGGAAAGAAATGCAGGTTCTCCTACAAGTTCCGAATCGATACAGCGGAGGAGGACGCTGAGACCTGCATTCTCATAAACTTCCTGATGCATCAGAGTTTGGGAACTAGAGTCCTGGTCTCCCTGCTGCTGGGGCAGTTGTAAGAGGGCACCCCTGCGGGTGGTCAGACCCCTGCACTGCCCGCCTGCCTGCTCCGTGCCGGGGCTTGGTCTGCAACTCACAGCTCTGGGGAGGGCGCAGACAACTCTGCCACATCTTCTGTCCCGGGGAGGGCTGGACAGAGCCCTGCTGCTGAGGCCGGGACCGTACTGACCTGGCAGCCAGCTGGGAGGTGCAGGGCCGGGGCGGGGGTGCCAGAGGCTCAGAGCCAGCACAGCAACAGCATGCTGGAGAGGGAAGCAGCGGGGGGCACTGGGCACGGCGTCTCGTGCGTCCCCACACAAGGGCAGCTCTCCAGCCATCAGGGCTGTGTGTGCAGATGCTCAGCTCAGCCTCCGCCCCTTCAGCCCCATCTCTGAGCTGAGGAGGTACCGACTCTCCAGTGCTCTTGAACTCTTGCTCACTGCCCACCCTCCCCGTCCCTGGGCTTACCTCTGAGGCATTTGCCTCAGACCACATGTGCAGGACCAGCTGCAGACCTCTAGCCTGGCAGGTGTGATGCCCAGCCCTGTCTGTGCCGGTGCCCTGGACCCCTGGGAGCAGAAGGGGCTTCTCCCCCCGCCAGTTCACCAACGTGGCATTCTTGGCGTGAGTGGGACTGCTGGGTGTGCACGTCTGCCGGTGTGTACCTGTGAGCTCTGGGTGAGTGTGCCCCTGCAGATGTGCACTGTGAATGTGCGTGCATGGGTAACTGCGCAGGTTTCGCTGGTGCCTGCGTGTGTGTGCACACGAGTGTGCTGAGTGTGGGTGCTATGGATGTGTCGGGGAGGGCGTGACAGCCTCCACGTAAAGCCACCCTCCCAGTGACAGGTGGCTGTGAGAGGTGGGGCAGGCGGGCGTGGGGGTCTCTGGGACATCACACCCCCTCACTCCCAGCCGCACAGTCACTGGGGCCACACGGCTCTGTCACCACCCTCACGACCTGATCGCATCGGCACAACCTTGGCGGCTTCTCCAATCCTTTCTGTGCCGAGACACGGGCATGCAGTGATAGCTGTGAGGGCCCAGATCTTGTGGGAACGTCTCCTCCCCGGGCAGGTGGCGGCTGGGGTCTCGCCAAGCGTCTCCACGGTGAGCCCGTCTCAGGGAGCTGCTCGGCACTGAGAGGCGCTCCCAGAGGAGCGGCCACCTCGAAGCCGAAGAAAGCAATCGGTGCAGCCGCACGGCTGGATGGAAAGGTTAGTACATAAATCAAGGGAAATGTCAAATGCCTTTTTACACTGATTGAGATGTCATTTGGGGCGGGGCCATGCCGGTCACTCGCGCTCAGGGAACCGGGAAGAAATCATGTCCATATTCACTTCGAGATTGAGGGCCCCTCGCCCAGGACGGAAGGCTCTGCCGCCTCCCAGGACGGAGTGAGTGTGGCCGGCCCGGGTCCTCTGTCTGTGGTATTGACCAGAACCCAGGACATGTCACAAACATGGGTCCGGCCAGGAAAACTTTTCAAGTGCCCCAAGACAGCACACATCCTGGAATCATCCGTGAGGGCCCGGGGCCACGAGGCTCAGCCCCGGGCCTCCGATGGCCAGAACTAGGCCCAGGGCCGGAGCGGCCTGTGAGGGGGTGTCATGCAAGGTAAAGAGGGGCAGTTCAGAGTGACAGGCCCTCACTCTGCCCGCAGCTCCAGACGCACAGGGCAAAACCCCGGAAGTGGAAAGTGGACAGATGCACAACAGCTGGCGCTGAGATTTGACACGGTCACTTTTGGCAGCTGGGGGGTGCACAGACGGAAACCGGAGCGTGGAGAGGGCCCAAACAGCACCGTTGGCCCACCCTGAAAGGAGACAATACATTCGAACTAAGGACGCACTCAGGACGGACAGGGAGGCATCCTGCAGGCATCACAAAGACAGAGGGTGTTCGTGACACGCCGGTGCCCTGCCCTCGGACCAGCCAGGAGGCTCCCCGCCCGGACTGTGAGCGGGACGAGGGTGCCGGCTACCGTCCAGGGTGACAAAGCCAGGAGAGCAACTAACAGCCACACCTTTGTTAATGTTGGAAAGCACAAGATAGGCTCCCTGTGCAGGCTTTGAAAAATCTTTGAAAAATCTCCTTGCACTTGCCCGATCGCCTGCATTATATGATTCCTGACTTGGTGGTAAAAATAGTGTCTCCCATCACCTAGATGGCTAGGGGCAGACATGTAACGGAGGCTTCTACTCCACTGGGGCACCCACTCAATAACCAGAGTTGGATTTGTGCGTGGTCCATGTGAGCAGATAGCGGGCACAGGGGAGTCTGCCTTCCGGGAAGCCCAGTGGCGAGGAGTCCAGCTCTTCGAGGCAGATGCAGCAGAACCTCTCCTGGGTAACCTGGAGCCGTGGCTCTTGACCCAAGATGGTGCCACCCTCCCCTGGAAAACCGCAGGAACGTATTTGTATTGGGGTTGATAGAATGCCGGGGGCTGACCTGTGCTGGGGGTGGACCAGGGATGTTAGACAGTCAGCGGTAAACTAGAAAGAATCCTCCTTCTCAGAATGCCAGTGTGCTCCACAGAGAGACCCTGTCCCCAAGCCGTCGGGCCGCCCATTCTCACCCGAGAAGCCCCCGCAGCCCCCACACCCGGTGCATCCGCAGAGCCCGAGCTCCCCAATATTCACTGATAAGTGTGTTTTCTGCTTTAACTTAGCCAGAGTACATGTATTGTTTGCAATTAAATATCATGACTGAGCCAAGCTCCATCTTGTCCTTATAACCCTGACTATCCACTGTCTTTTTGTCTTACTCAAAGAGTGCCTGAATAGAGATTTCCAGATGTTGGCCGTTTTCTCTACTGACCATCCATTCTTGCAGCTTGGACCTTTCTTTTGAACCTAATTTTCTCCTTCCTAAATTATACCCTTAAGTTCTTCTTTCCGTTGGTGGTACTTTCTCAGTCTGAAGACGTCTTCTTCCTTCCCTCCCTCCCCTCTCCCTCACCCCCTTCCTTTCCTTCCTTCCTTCCCTTCCTCCTTCCTTCCCTCCCTCCCTCCTCCCTCCCCCCTCCCTCTCTCCTTCCTTCCCTCCCTCCCTCACCCCCTTCCTTTCCTTCATTCCTTCCTTCCTTCCCTCCCTCCTTCCTTCCCTCATTTCTATTTCAAGGGGAGAACGTTCCATCTTTCACTGTTCAGTGTGATAGTAGCCATGGGTTTTGTAAATAAATGCCCTTTATCATGTCAAAGAAATTCACCTCTATTCCTAATTTGCCAAGAGTTTGCATTGAGAGTAGGTTTTAGATTTTGTCAAATTCTTCTCCTGCACTTACTGAGATAATTACGTGGCTGTTCTTTGCTATTTGTTAATATGGTCTACTACATTGATTGATTGGCAAACATTACATCACCTCTGCATTCCCGGTCTGATTTATTTTTCTTTTTATGCGTGTCAGAACCAATCTTATAGAATTCTGTTTAGACTTTATATCTCTGTCTATGAGGTATATTGGTCTGTAGTTTTCCTCTCATGACTTTGGAAGACAGTCTGGCAGCTCCTCAGAAAGGTAGGCATACACTGACCTTGTGACTCAGCGATTCCACTTCTAGGGTATATGCCCCAAGGTATAGAGACTGGGACTAGCAAACACCTGTAAACACACACACACACGGCAGCATTGCTCACAGTAGCCAAAAAGAGCAAGTAACCCCAATGCCCACTGGTGGATGAACAGATAAACCACGGCATATCCATACAATGGGATATTATTCGGTCATAAAAAGTGATGCGGGGCTGGCACTTGCTATGACATGGATGAGCCTGGAAAATGCTAAGCGAAAGGAGCCAGTCACCATAGGCCACATGTTGCAGGATTCCGCTTCTATGAAGTACCTTGGCAAATGTGTACAGACAGGAAGCAAATCCACGGTTGCCAAGGGAGGAGGGAGGGGAGATTTGGGAGTGGCTGCCAATGGGAGAGGGGTTTCTCTTTGAAGGGATGAAAATGTTCTGGATTTAGATATGCTGCTCAGCAGTGTGAATATACTAAAAACCACTGAACTGTACAAGCTAAAATAGTGAATTTTATGCTATGTGGATTATATCTCAGTTTTTTAAACTGCACACACACTAACCGCGGTGAAAGCCCCGCTCAGCCCCTCACTGCCATAGAAACTAGGAGCACGTCACTTTCTGAGCTTTTGCTTCCTTATGCTTGAAATGGGGGCAATAACCCTGACTCACGAGGTGGTTGTGCCAGTCAAGTCAGATAAGGTGCGGAACGCCCTGGGCTATTGTGCTAAATAATGAGATAATGCGTGCAATGTCACCATTTACAAAATGTCACCTGGCCCTGTTCCCACCACACCTGTGGGTGATTTGGACCTGACACCTGGGAGTCAGCCTTCACCTACAGCAATTCCTCCAGGCTTTACCCTCAGCCTTGTCCCCTGAGCCCTGAAGGCAGCAAGTGTCCCCACCTGCTTCCTGCCCACTCCAGCCAGAATGGGACTTCTGGAATCACACCATGCCCACCCCTTTCCCTGCCACATCCAGGGTCCCCGCCAGGCTTCTCACGCACCTAGAATAAGTCCACATCTGCACCATGGCCCCACGAGGTCTGGGGACCTGTTCCTCTTCACCCCACTTTCTCCTGCATGTTCCCTGGGCTCCCGCACTCATTGGGCTCCAACAATGGCCTCCCAGCTGCTCCTGCCCCAGGGCCTTTGGACCACTGTCTCCTGGCCTGGAATGATCTCCATTCTTTGTCCTCACTCACGTCTCCATGAAAACGCCACCCCATCGAAGCCAGCAGCACACCAGTCATTGACCTCTCCCTTGGCTTTATAACTGCACTTCCCTCTACAGAACATAATGATATATTACTCCCCCTGGTATTGCGGTATATTAGCTCTATTACAATTTTTGGCATTTGTTTCCTTCTTTTTTTTTTATTTTAAGATTTTATTTATTTATTTGAGAGAGAGAATGAGAGAGAGAGAGAGAGCATGAGAGGGGGAGGGTCAGAGGGAGAAGCAGACTCCCCGCCAAGCAGGGAGCCCGACGCGGGACTCGATCCCGGGACTCCAGGATCACCACCCGAGCCGAAGGCAGCCGCCCAACCGACTGAGCCACCCAGGCGCCCCTGTTTCCGTCTTTATTTGCCTTCCACACTAGGGTATAAGCTCCATCTACAGCCCAGACCTTTGCTTGGGGCTCTCCCTATGCCCTAGAACAGTGACTGGCATGCAGCAGGACCTCACTGTCCTCATGAGAGAAGCACTACCACAACCTCTCGAGCCTCAGTTTCCCCAGCAGCAGAGCGAGGAGAGCAGTTCGTGAATGCACAGCCCTTCCTAGCTCCCCGGGTGCACTGCAGGTGGTTCCACACCACAGGTAGCAATGTGCTTGTCAGGGACCCCTTTAGGCACAAAAGTTGAGTCCAGAGGAGTGAGCAGCTTCCCTTTCGTCCCCATCACTGCGTCAGGGAGCCTAGAAGCTCCTCTGCGGGGGTTGGCCCTCCAGGAATACGCACCGCCCCTGCGTGTCCCACAGGTGAGGGCCAGAGGGTGCACGTCCGCACCGCGACACCAGGTGGCAGCAGAGCGCCAGGGATGGTCCGCGGAGCCTGGAGCCTGGCGACGGCTGGAGCAAGCGCAGAGAGTGGCGGTCTGGCCCCGCCCCGCGGCCCAGGCCCCGCCCCCTCTCCCACCCCGACCGTCCTGTAAAGGAATGTGTGCCATGGATGATGGAGTTGGGGAGTGGGGGCGGTGGGAGGGCTCTGCCAGCGGAGAGCCTTTCTAAGCCCCTGACACCCCTGTAATCATTACCAGGACCTGGTGTACAGATGAGACACTGACGGAAATCCCAGACATCTCCCTGGAACATGTGCGGCCCAGAGAAACCAAGTGGAGGGTGGGCTGAGTCATCCTGCCACGCTGGGGCCCTGGTGTGAGCTGGCCCCTCACCAACACCCCCATGGAGACACTGTGGGTCCCCTCCCACACCGATCAGCTTAACGGCCAGCTCCAGCCTGAGCAGAGACACCAGAACCACCTGGGCTCAGGTGGGCTCTGACCCTCAGCCCAGGTGGGCTCTGACCTGGGGCCTAGGTGGGTTCTCTGACCCCAGGCCCAGGTGAGCTCTCTGACCCCCAGTCCAGGTGGGCTCTGACCTGGGGCCTAGGTGAGCTCTGACCTCCAGCCCAGGTGGGCTCTGACGTGGGGCCTAGGTGGGTTCTCTGACCCCAGGCCCAGGTGAGCTCTCTGACCCCCAGCCCAGATGGGCTTCTTGGCCCAGCACAGTTCTTCCCCACTTCCTCCCACTGCCCCACACTGTGATCTGGTGGTGGTGGACTTGGAGGACAGCTGTCCAATGGGGTTCACAATGAGACCAATCCTGAGATGCAGTCACAGGAATTGGACCCAGGTATCCAGGTCCTGTCTGCCCTCATGTCCCCTTTCCCCTGTCCACTCCCAAATGCCCTTTTAGGGTCTCTGAGCAAACTCAAAACCTAGTCTTTGGATTTATTCCCAACCAGGCTGAGAAAGCATCTTGCTCTTAGCTGTGGCCAGGAGGACCCCTGAGCTGTCGCCCTTGAGGGGGACCCTAGGAAGGTCTCTCAAACTGGTAACTTTTGCACCCCTCTGAGGGAGCCATGGAGTTTGGAAACCCACATGCTGATTCTAACCTGTTCTCCTAGTGTTTTGTACTAAAATAACACAGATGTCCGCTGGCATAGAATTCAGATTTTCCATTAAATCCTATTTAAAAAACAGAAATGTTGAAGAAATTCTGAATCTGGGTAGGGCTGATCCAGGTCAACGGCACACTTTTAGCGCCCTTTGGTTTTAAAGGTGTGCCCACAGAAATGTTCAAGAACATCCATGGGAAGCCACCATCAAGCACTAACACCCAGTAAGTGTGGCAGCGGTATGAGCAGGGCACCAGCGGGGGCAGGGTGGGGGCAGGGCCATGACACAGCAGCCCTGGGTGCTGGGGAGGCCTCATGCGAAGGGTACTCTCATGGGGAGAGGCAGGGTAGGGCAAGCCCGTCCTCCAGCTTGGCATCTCCCTCTTCCCTGGAGCCCTCCCCAGGCTCCCCAGGGCCTGCCCACCCCTGAGCCCCAGACCACACCTCGGATGACCAGGGGATGTTAAAGATTGTTTTTTAAAGGTAAAATCATGACTATCACACAAGGATAAAATGAATCAAAGATTTTATTGAACCCATTAATTAATGAGGAAACCAGTAGCATGTTCGAACTAGCTGGCAGAATTCAAAACACCACATTAAACAGGAAATTAGGAAGGCTGAAGGGAATTTATAAATGATGGAAGGCAGGTCTCCCCACAGGGCAGTGATCGATCACATTCTCCAAACAAAACTGACTTCATTTCTAGGGCCGTGCATCAGGCCCTAGAGAGACGGGGAGGGCCCAGCAGGGTGTGCTAGACAGGGCCCTTACAGAGCCTCTCGAAAATGCTCCTACACAGCCAGTCACTTGCTTGCTCCCTTGTCTCAGACCCCACAGGTCTGGAAGCCCAGCTGTGGGCTCCCTGGAGCCAGGCTCCCCACCCATCTGGCCCCATCGCCTCCATAATCAAAACCGTCATCCAGTCAGCCCTCTCTGGGTTAAGGCCGCTTGGGCTGGCCCTTCTGTTCTTGTAGCCCGGTAATTCCTAATGAACATCCTTCCCCTTGCCTGCAGCCCTTCATGTTTCCGGGCATTGGGTGTGCTCTGCTCATCAGCTCCGGGCATTGGATGTGCTCTGCTCATCAGTGGGCAGTTTGAGCCAAGCTCCCAAAGACCTCACAGAAACAAGGCTTGTTCAGAGCGAGGCGTGCACTTGTTCCTGTGTGGGGATCTGACGGGGCCTGGCAGTTGTCATATGGCTTTGTAAAGGACAGAGCAGATTGGCACAGATGTCAGGGTTACAGGGGTCTCCACTGGCGTTGGAGTCTTTGGAGTTTTCTCTGTCATTATTTCCTCCTTACCAGTCCTCCAGAACACACAGACTAACACCTCCAGCCCTCGAGGCTGGAGACGCGTGGAGAAATGGGCTGGCCCCACCAGCAGGCCCTAGTACTCCCGAGTCCATGTCATCAGTCAACAAGAGCTCACCAGCCCAGGGTTGCTGGGCATGCTGGCCTGGGACTCAATCCCAGGACCCTGAGATCATGATGTATTTTTCAAATACCCCAAAATGCACTTCATGATTCTGGAAGCTTCAGCTGGTCTGCAATTACAAGGAGCCCTAACTAAAAGTCCGCATAGCCTCCCCTATCAAACAAGATTAATCAGTAACAAGCTGTAATGTTATGAGGTCATTTCCCAACACACAGTAACTCCTGGGCAACCCTATCTGATTGGCCAACATGTAAAGCCTCGGGAACTCTCCCGCCTTTATCTGTGTGCCGTGAGCCTTGCGTGAGATGTTTGTCTTTGGTTGAATTATAGTGGGTGTTGTTTGGCTGCATATATCTCGATTGAGCTGGCGGGTGTATCTTATGGGGTATATGCCACGCAGATGGTCGTCTTATTCAGGCCAAGACCACATTCCCGTAAAGGGGAGGACCTCACCCCAACAACCACCCACCTTCCCCAGCACCTCTCTCCGTGAAGCGGCCAGAGCGAGTCCTCATGACGTCACCCAAATCTCACCATTCACTGATACGTGATATTTGCTTTCCATGGATCTCATCATACTTGTCCTGGCCCAGCCCACAAGGCCTGCATGCTGAGTCCTTGCTGGCCTGCACCCCTCGGTCCTCGTGCCGCCCCTACCTCCACAACTGCGTGGCATGGCGGGCTGTGCCCCTCCAAGACAGCCACAACAACGTGTCCATCCCACGGCTCCTCTTGCAGGACTTTAGGAAGGTGGATCGGGGTCTCCTGCCCTGGACTCTGGACAGGGCCCCTGACGACCTGCAGCCCTGAGCTGCCACGTCGGGGTCTGGGTGCCTGATGCTGCCATGTTGTAAGGATGCCCACACCGCCCACACGAGAGGCCACATGGTGAAGCCCCAGGGTGACAGAGAGAGAGAGAAGCACCTGCCCAGCCCCAAAGCAGCAGGCCCTACTGCGACCGAGCTGGGACCGCCCAGCCAAGCCCTCCTGACATTCAGCATCCCCGAGGGTGTGGAATGACCACTGTTGCCTTGAGCCATGGAGCTGTGGAGTGTCTCCTTACCCAGCAACAAGACGGCAGACTTCGCACACCTGCTTAGCTACCTCCAAAGGCCTGGTGCGATGCCTGGCATTTGAATGGCACAGACTCCAGCGCTGTGACCCACAAGCCGACTGCCTGAGTGAGTGGGCGCACAGGTGATCATGGCAGACAAGGGGCGGGCTCAGTAGTGGTCACACACCAGAGGGTTGTGGGCGGCGTGGGCCCAGGAGAAGGGAGGGACTGATGAGCCACAGGACTCCGGGGTCTCGGCGGGTGGAGGGGTCCCTGCTCTGAGGGCCCAGCAAAGAGGACTCTGTCCACATCAGCGATGCCCTGGTGCTGAAATGGAAGGGAGGCCAGAGCCTCGTCCAGCCCAGTCCCCAGTGCCCAGGTGTGGACTCTGCCACGGAGAGGACAGTGTGGTCGGGAGGGTCACTCGTGGGGGGAAAGCTGAAGGGACACCGGTCGACCCGGGCACCATTCTTGGCAGGTGGCACGAACCAGCTCATCCGACCTTGGACAGCTCTGAGATGGGCGGCTGCACGGCCCCTCGGAGATGAAGCGGTCAAGCACAGAGACTAGGAGAGCAGTCAGGTCCCACGGCTGCAGCGTGTCAGAGCCAGCAAGGGATTGTTTGGCTGAGCTCACCTCAGTCTTGCTCCTCTGTCTTGTTAAAGGAATACATCTTTTTAAGATTTTATTTATTTATTTGAGAGAGACAGAGAGAGCACAAGCAGGGGGAGAGGCAGAGGGAGAGGGAGAAGCAATCCGACGTGGACTCAATCCCAGGACCCTGAGATCATGACCCGAGTCGAAGGCAGACGCTTCACAGACTTAGCCACCCAGGCATCCCAAGAAACACATTTTTTTAAGAGAGAGAGAGCGTATGTGTAAGTAAGCAGGGGGAGGGGCAGAGGGAGAGAGAATCTCAAGCAGACTCCACACCTAGCATGGATCTCAGTGCGGGGCTTGATCTCATGACCCTGAGATCACAACCAGAGCTGAAATCAAGAGTTGGATGCTTAACTGACTGAGCCACCAGGCGCCCCAAGAAACATATGTTTTTAAAAGATTTATTTATTTATTTGAGAGAGAGAGAGAGCAAGCAAGCTTGGGGGGAGGGGCAGAGGGAAAGCGAGAGAGAAAACCAAGCAGACTCCACACTGAGCGCGAAGTCTGATAGAAGGCTCATTCCCAGGACCCTGAAATCATGACCTGAGCCGAAATCAAGAGTCAGACACTGAACCGACTTAGCCAGCCAGGAGCCCGAAGAAACACATTTTTAAAGCAGGTAGCTTTCTGTAGAAAGTAACAAGAACCCCACTTGGCCTCCATGAGTCCTCCCAGCCAGACTGTTTCAGAGGTTTGCAAGTTCCTTTGCAAGTGGATGACCCAGCCACTCAGTGAAGTCTTCCAGCACCCCTTGTTTGCAAGCTGGTGGCAGCCCCACTGGCTTCTTGCGGCCCACACAGAGGGCTGGGCCCGAGCGTGAGGCTGGCAGGACAGCTGAGCCCTCGGGCCCACCACTCACCAGCACTGGCAGCCAGAGCACAGGGGTGGTCTAAGCCCTGGGTCCATGGCTCAGGCGGGGACAAAGGTGCTGCTTTATAGTTATGTGGCCCTTTATGGGAATAAGAGGGCAATTCTCCCTCTAAAACGGGTTCTGCTGTTCTATTTCTTATTATATCATATACACACACTTCTCTATATGTGTACATATGCATATATATATACATCTGTCTCCATATACATGTCTTTATGACCTCATCTGAGGTCATAAATGTCATTAAATATTCCAAAATATCACTTGGAAAGCTGCCCGGAATCCCATCGAGTGGATGGCATAACTAATTTGCCAGTCCCCAGTTCCGAGACAGGTGGTAGGCCCGCTCACGGTGCTCTCCTGGGAAGAACGCCCAGAGCCGGACGCGCTTGTGAGGCTCACAGTGCGTGTGGTCCAACCGTCCTCTAGAGAGGTCAGCTGAAGACAGGTGTGCAAACACACGGTCTCTCCCGTGGAATGGGTGTTCTCACGGCATTTCCTCTCACTCGGGCTTTTATCACTCAAAGACACCTTTGCCACCTGGGGGCAAGTAAAGTGCCCCTTCGTAGGCATGGGCGAGAGGAGCACTCTTCGTGTGGGCCGGGCCCCTGTGGAGGTGGCCAGGTCCCCACTGGGCAGCAATCCCACCCCAGCCAGCCTGTGGCTCCCTGGGCGGCCTGACCTCTCAGGTGTCTGAGTACCACTCACGGTCTACCTGTGACAACGTGGTCCTGACCATTCGCCTGGCTCCACCCACCAGTCACCAAATGATGTGCATTTTTGCTAATAGATTCTGAATGGTTCACAAGGACTCAATCTTCTATCCCTGTGTCTCCTCAGCACCCAGTGAAGCCTCTTCACTCAGAAAATATTTTAAACACTAGGTAGGTGCTCAATAAACATTTGCCAAGCTGGTTGGGTCGACTTTATTTAAAATTGCCAAGAGTGCTGGCCTCAGTGACCAAGCAGAGAGATTAAGCAACATATTTTAGCAGCAACAAAACAGCAAATTCCTAGGAATAAGCATAACATGAAATTGCAGGATATACATAAAGAAAATATTAAGATGCTATAAGCAAAGTCAAAAGATAGTCAACCAATTGGGGAAAAAAATATCAACAATTATATAATAAACCATGAGCTAATCTCCAAAATATGTAAAGATCTCCTACAAAACAATAAGATAAACGCTGGCAACCTAGTCGAAACATGGACAAAGAATACAAATAAGCAACTGGCTTTTTAACATATGGAGAGATGCTCAGTCACACTCACAGCAAGAGAGAGGCCGGAAGAAACTAAGAGAGATTTCACTTTATTATCCGGATCGGGAAAGAGAAAAGCGCTGGAGAACCTTCCATATCGGCAGACTCGCATCCAGCTGACAGAAAAGTTAGCACAGCCGCATGGTCGGTAAGTGTCACTGTCACTAAGAGACCCTGACCCCCTCTGGCCCAGCAACTTACCCTGTGCGTATGGTTGCACACAGGTGGATGGCTTCGGTACAGTCATTCACTGCGTCGTTGTTTATGACCTAAAAGCCCATTAATAGGAAATTGTTAAATAAATCATAATGGGCCCATAAAATAAAAAGGTTTTAAACAGAATGAAGCCTCGGATTTGGGCTTCAGTCAGCCAAGTGAGAGAAAGCCCCCCGCCGGTGCGCATCGAAGTGGCTGCACGGCCAGGGCGTGAGGCCCGGGGCAGTGCAGAGAAGGGAAGCCCCGAGCTCAGCGCTTCTCGCACAAAGCAGCTGCAGCCAACTGTGGTGCGAGCGGAGATGCCAAGAGACCAAGGGAGGCCATCAAGACACACAGCAGGCCAGCAAGGGCTTTCGCCGCGTGGGAGGAGGTCTGGGGCTCCTCACACGGCCGGGCACTCGGGGGCAGGATCCCAGGGAGAAGACCTGCTCTGAGCAGAATGGGTGCCATCCGGGGCTCTGGGTCAGGGGGTCGTGCAGCAGGCTCCAGCACAGGCCCGTGGCTCGCAGGCCCAGCCTCAGTTCTGCCGTGATGCGTCCGAGGGGCTCAAGCCACGCCTGAAAGCCCCACGGGCATCGAGGGCAGGACACTCAGAACAAACGCCTCCACTCACACCTGCTCGCCGCCGGCCACTGCCCTCTGGGCCCCTCAGCACCAGGGTCCCCCCGCCCCACAGCACCTGCTGAAGCGGAAGTCAAAAACCCAACTTGCGGGCGCCTGGGTGGCTCAGTCGTTAAGCGTCTGCCTTCGGCTCAGGTCATGATCCCAGGGTCCTGGGATCGAGTCCCGCATCGGGCTCCCTGCTCCGCGGGAAGCCTGCTTCTCCCTCTCCCACTCCCCCTGCTTGTGTTCCTGCTCTCACTATGTCTCTCTCTGTCAAATAAATAAATAAAATCTTTAAAAAAAAAAAAAACTCAACTTGGTGAGAATACCTGTGTGGTCAGCCCCCCACTTCTTTTTTTTAAAGATATTTTTTATTTCTTTATTTGACAGAGAGATAGAGAGAACAAGTAGGCAGAGAGGCAGGCAGAGGGAGAGGGAGAAGCAGGCTCTCCAGGGAGCCCGATGCGGGACTCTATCCCGGGACTCCAGGATCATGACCTGAGCCAAAGGCAGCTGCTCAACCGACTGAGCCACCCAGGCGCCCCCCCCACTTCGTTTTTATACACGTTCTACTTTAGAACATTTTTAGTTGACAGAAAAGCCGTGAAGACAGTACAGAGTGCCCTTCTCTCCCGTCTTGCGTGTGTGTGGCCCACGCCACAGTTACCGACCGGTGCTAACAAGTGTCACTAGTTGGAGCCCACAGTTTATTCGCATTTCAGTGTCCCCCACTGGGCTCCTTGCTCTTTTCAAGCCTACTGGCATTCCGAACCATGTGACTATATTACCTGTTAACTAAATTATTCTTATTATTTAACTAATTATTCTTATTATTCTAATTATTCTAGTTATTTCTTTTTCAAGCGGGTCTCAGCCCCAGTCTGGCCCATGAGTGGACCTGGACACAAGACACCCGGGCAGAAACCACCAAGGCCAGGTCAGGCTGGACAGGTGTGCCCTTCCGAGTCGGGGGCTGCCCTCCGGTGTGGGGGCGGGGGGAGGTGAGCGCACGGGGCCTCGAGCCGGCCCGAACCCTGAGGGGCAGAGACCGTGGTTGGATGAGGCAGAGAAGCAGCGGGGGTCTCTTCCCGGCTGCCTGGAGCTCAGGACGGTGGCGGATGAGTGACAGTGCTGCCTCCTGACCTCCGGGGCCGAGGCCTGCCACGGCGTGTAGGGCTGCTTTCCAGGAGAAATGCTATCTCAAGTGTGAAATCAGCCATTCCCAGGGCATGAAGTCACTGCTGGGGTTGGGCAAGGAGGGGGCCCCCGGCTCACCCCGAGCCCTGACCTGGAATGGTCATTTCCCAGGGAAAGTGCGGCCGGCCCGCAGGTGCCAGGGTGCCCCGGGCAGGAACGAAGCAGCGGGCGCTCCCTCACCCATGCGCCCTCACCAAGGCTTGAACCACCATGGACGACACCGTGCGGGCTCTGGACCCGCGCCCTCCCAGGCGGGCAGGAGGGTGCACCTTGACCTCTGCCTCAGCTTGCAGCCAAGCACCCGCAGGCCCACATCACCAGCAGGGGCACCTTTGTCTGACTCTCCCACAGCGGCCGCAGCGGCGGTGACAGCCCCTCAGCAGCCTGTCCCTGTCTCCAGCCCCACCCTTAGAGCAGGGGTCCAGCCCCCAGTCTCAGCTTGAGGGACTAAGTTGGTAGGAGAATTTCCTCCAAGGCAGTCCTGAGGGATGGCCTGGGATCTCCCCAGCACAACAGCCGTGGGCTGCAAGCTTCACCCTAGATACCCTGTCCATGCTTGCCTCAGAGGGGTCTCTGATCCCAAGTCCCTGACCATTGGCTGGTGGAGCTCAGTGCAAGGACCCCCAGGAAGGAAGGGGTGGGTCCGAGTGGCCCTCCCCCGTGGCTGCCCACATCCCCCACGGTGGAGCCATGCAGAGGGGCCCCTGGAGAGCCTGGTCCTAAGGGCTGCACCGCTGTCTAAGCCCTGACTGCCCCCTCCCGCCTGCCACCAGCCCTCTGAAAGGCCTTTTCATCCCTGCGTGGACAACACCGTGGCCGCATCAAAGAACTTCTACGGAAAGTCATATTTTTCCCCAAACCAGAAAAGTTCAGGCTCAGAGCACAAACATTCAGCTCATTATTTAGAAATAACAAGTCCTCTGGGTCCTGGTATCAGATCAAAGCTCAGAAATTAAATTCTCCAAAAGAGGAGTCGGCCTGGGATCAGCAGATTTGTGTTTGCTTATTTTTTTTTTCATTCAGCAGCTAAAAAAAGGGAATCAGAATCTGCCTAGCGGTTTGGAAGTCTGGCCGGGGTTTGCGAGCCGAGGAGACAGTGTGATCCGGAGGCTCCTGGGCGTGGAGGCTGAAAATATTTGGTTGACATGACAATGGAGACAACTTGGCAGTGTCTCAAGAGTAGGTCTGCAGGAGGGCGACGGTCCCACTTCCCCACCCTCACCGACACACGCACGCACGCACACACATCTGCCAGGGCACCGGCACCCCGGGATCCACAAGGGAGCACACACGGAGACACGCGTGTCTCCAGCGAGCCACCAGCGAGAGGCATCAGGAGGCGCCACTCTGCACCCTCACCTGAGGAGACCGGGCCTGGCACGGAGGGGCAGTGTGTCCCTGCACCCCAGGGAAGGCCCGGGGCACGTGCCCCAGGGTCCAGCCCCAGCGCAACAGCCCGAGGCCTCCCAGACCGGACGAGCCATGGACTCTTCTGCCCCTCCATCTCTGGGGCTGCCGGGCCCCACCCTGGCCCTGTGGCCCCCACCACACCAGGTGGCACACCACTGAAGGAGGTGCTGAGGGCGCTGGGCCACCCTCACTGAGACCACATGTCACTGCTCGCTGCCTATCTCCAGGGGTCTCTCTGGCGTGGCCGGGCTGGGGCCCCAAGTGGTAGGCCTCCCCAACCCCTCTCCGCAGACCCTCACCCTCACCTGGGGTGGCCAGCAGACCGGGCACCCGGGCCAGGCCCAGCCCCGCTCCACAGCCCTGCCCCCTGCCCCCTCCCCTGGCCTCATCTGCGAGCAGGTGACGCGGCCCCAGCCCATGAGATGGCAAGAGCCCTGTCTCAGCCTGCAGGAAGCACACGAGGGCCAGGTGGTTCATTGTGGTCGGGGAGCCAAGTGCACGGTACTATCGCTGAGCCCTGAGTCACACCGGCCCTGAAGCCCACACCAGCTCCCACCTTCTGAGCCCAAGAGCCCATACGCCCCTTTACTACTTTAGGAAGTTTCAGTTGGGCTTCCTCTTAACTGTAAATCCTGGAGGTTGCAGCCAGCGGTCAGTCCTCCCCATGTGTCGTGAAATGGGCATCTGCCTCCAAAGGCTGACAAGGTGACCTCTGCCACTTACCCCCCAGGGTGCCCAGCAGCAGTGACCCCTCAGGCCCTGCACACCGCCCCCCCAGCCTGGCATTGCTCACTATCCCTCCTCAGTCTCTCCAGGTGCCCCCCCCCCAACGTCCTTCCTGCCAACTGGCCTTCTCCAGGCCACTTCCTCTGCCTGATACACCTGATGCTCCCCCTCTCCCCTTCCCCCCTACATGTGATGCACTTGGGGCCTGCCCACATAACCCAGGACAGTCCCTCTAAGATCAAAGCCCCATTGTCATATACGCCCCGTGACACCCCCAGTTTCCAATAATTAGGATGTGGACATCTTAGTTTTTTGGGGGGAGGCACATTTTCCAGCCTACCACCTACACAAGTAAGCCTAATCGTGTGTGTACACATTCAGCTACATGACTCGCTCACAAGCTCACACATGGAAACAGACATGCTCCCTTCACCTAGGTCCCCTAAAAGCAGAGCCTGGGACAAGGATTCGGGTGTGGGTGGTTTGGGAGGAGATCTCAGCAGCGGGACTGGGAGGGTGTAGCTGAGGGCAGGAGCCTTCACCAGAGGATGCTTCCCTGGCCCCGGGCCCCCTGCCCCGGGACCCTCTGAGAGACCACGAGGCTAGGGTATTGATCTATTTATCACCCGGTCCCTTGGCTTGTCAGCTGAGGGTCACTCCTGATACATTACCATGCTAACACTTCCGGGGTCCACAGACAGAGCCTGGATGCAAGTACACAGGGGCAGGGGCCTCTGGGGCCGGACATGTCCATGACACCCACGTGCACTGCTGGACATGCACTTGAGCCCCCACAGCATCCCGCGTCGGGAGCTTGTCCCAGAGCAGGATGCACTGCACGCCTGAGGGCGGATGCTCATCCCCATGAGGAGGGCTTGTGGGAGTGGACCTGGGGCACATTAGCACAAATTAGGGCTGCTAGTCTTGAACTTTCTCCCAGAATTCCCGTCTGCAAGTTTACCACCAAACACCAAATAGAAGAAATCGGAAACAGCTGGAAATGCTGAAATGTGATGAATTTTTCCTCAAAAAAAATGATAAAAGTAGTATCATAGATAAGTGCGTTTTCTAGGCAATGTTATCTTAGGCAACGTGTATTAATGGCATGAGGATAAGTACAAATTAAGTACCTGGGTGCCAGAGCTGATACACAGGGCACTGGGACCGGGCTGCCTGGGGCGCTCTGGGTGGCTGTGCTCTGGGCACAGGCCAGGGAGACCGAGCAGCCTCTGAGCAGCCTGTGGACCCGGAGCCAGACAGAGCCCGCCCTCCCGGACCCCCTCTGGGCAGAGCCAGGGGCCCAAGCATCACGCTCTCCTGCAGGGGTGCCCAGTGTGCCAATCCACATGGCGGGCATGGGACCCACACCCTCCAAAAGTGCCTGTCTGGGCACCAACATCAGTGACGTCAGCCGTCACACAGTGCCACTCCGAGAGAACTTCGAGCCCCTTTCACAGATGAGCAAACTGAGGCCCAACTTAGGGATACCGAGTATCCCTAAGCCACGTTGCTGGGTGGAGGTTATAGGTCTGTCTCACTCACTGCACACCTTCCCATCCCAGGTCTTGGGAGTGCAGGGCTCAGGATAGACTCACCCGGAGCCCCGTTGTCTGGGTGTCGAGGGAGACACATGGGCCATCTCTGGATTGCCTACAGGCTCTCCGACATCCTAAGGACAAGGCTGTGGGGTGGCATTCCCCTGGGGTCCTCTGGGCTCTCCTGGCTGGGGCTGGGCACACCTGGGTTCTATGCTTCCTGTTGCCTGTGTGTGGTCCCGGGCAAGCCCCCCGCCTCATTTCCCCTTGCTGCAGAAGAGGCAGGGAGAGCTGGGTAACTGGGAGCCGTGTCCTGTAAGGTGAGTACAAAGTGCTCAGTAATGACCATTATCACTGCCGCCCCCATAAGCTCTGAGTCCCCAGGTGCCTGTCCTATCATCTTGGTGATCTCCTGAGCCCATGGTTGGCCTCCCCGTTCCGTATGTCTTTAGGAGAAATTGAGGCTTCTGGTAGAATCCCCTTCTCAAGGACATTCCCAGACCGAACCAGCTTGACCCTTTGCCTTTTACACCCTGAGCTCCTGAGGACAAAGTTTGCCGTGCTTTGCTCCCTGTTTGTCCCAGCACAGGCCCAGCAAACAGGTGTTCAGAGATCGTTGGTCGGCCTCCCAGAGGGCCGGCAGGGGCTTCCCCCTCTCAGGTCCTCACCAACCCTGCGAGGCCCCTCCAGTCCAGGGCTCCACGCTGATGGCAGGGAAGCAGGGTCTGTGCTGCCTGCCCCAGGAGTCATGAGAACACCCGCGGAGCCACACCAGGCATGTCCTCGGGCCCAGGGTCCTCATGCGGCCCCCAGGCTCCGGAAGTAGTGGGGTCTGCACTCACTCACTCTGGGACATCCCACCTTCTTGGACCATCACACATTTGTTTCTAGAAACCTCTTGCCACCCGACCGAAGCTGTGTCCGGCAGGGGCAGGCGCCATAAACCACGTCCTACACGCCCGAGGTCACTGTGCACCCTGTCCCCTGCCTGCCCCTCCTTGACCAGTGGGGACAGCAGGCCTGGCAGGGGTGCAAGCCTGTCCCTGGCCCCAGCTGTGGAGCAGCTGAGCTCACTGGGAACCAGGCTGTGGCCTGAATGCAGCCCTTGTGTCCGGGCCCTCGTCAATAGCCTCCATAACCACCCAGCGTCCTATTGACTCAAGATAAGTTCCGGGAGGCCCAGAGCGGCTCTGTCTGGCCGTGTCCACCAGCCAAGGCTGGGCCGGGCCAGCTGGGCTTGGCAGGTCCTGCAGGCCAGGACCCAGCTCAGCACACACCCTTCCCAGGCGCAGGCTTTACCCTTATCCTTGGGGCCCTCCCCCAGAGCCCTGCGGGCAATCACACCTATCAGCTTGACTTGGCAGTGCCAGTGTGTAAAGACCGTCCCGTGTCCTCACAGCTCCGTCCAGAAACAGGTGCTGGAGGTGACATCATCGCTCCTAGCAGGGATCACTTAGGTCTCCCGACTTCTATCAATATTTACGTTTCCAGTTCCACAGAGGATCTAATCGGACTTCCGATGACACCTGCCTTGTTTCTGGTCACTGTGCTCTGGGCTGGGGGCTGGGGGTGGTTTAAGAGTTTGTCCTCATCGGGGCCCGTTCACTTGACAGGCAGGGCCTCTGGGTTACCAGGCGAGGGGACAGAGCTGGGTTAGGGGACGAGGCCCAGGAGCGGGAATGGATAGGGTTGACTCCCCAGACCTCAGTGGGAATAGAGGGCATGTCCCCTCCATCTGGGTCCTCAGAATGTAGCTGATCTCCCCAAACCTCATCACTCATGCCCAGTGAGCAGGCCCCACACTCAGAGGTTCATCTGAGAAAGAAAGGGATGGAGAAGCTCTTTCCAGAAAATTCTTTTTAGAACAAAGGCCACTTTGCAGTCCAGCCTCCAGGGAGCAAGTACAATACCAGTCAGGCCCACAGCCTAGAGCTCTGCTGGGGAGGGGCCTGGGACCACCAGGGCCGGGGCTGTGCTGTGGGGATGCGACAGGCCTTTGTCCTGCCTGCCCACCCACCACCACTTCTGACCCCTATGTTTGCAGGCTTACCTGCTCTGCTTTAGGCCCCTGCGCCCTTAAAACAGGGCGGCTGAACCCAGCAGGGCGGACACCGGCATAACGGCCCTGACAGACCCTCATCTCCTCTGGAACTTTGGTTCTGGGGAGAAGCAAGTCCTCCCTATGTCCTGTGACCCCCTCAGCCTGCCCCAGAGGCGCCCTGAACCTTGGAGAGACTTCCCAGCAGCGTCTGGGGTTTTATTGACACGCCAGAGTAGGAGATAAACCCCACCTAATGTCAGAACAAATAATCTCGGGCTGAAACCCGAGAGGCCTGGGAGAGATAAGGCAGGCATCCGCCTGGGGCTGTGAGGTGAGCAGGGGAGGGGAGAGGCTGTGCCCCCAGCCACCCCCACACCCACCCACGAGAAGCAGGGAGCCATTCCTGGTGGGCCCAGGGACCCAGACAGACCCCATCCCTGCCCTCCTGACAATCTGGTTTGGAGAGGGACACACTACCAGGAGACCACAGAGCTCGGGGACAGTGACAGAGGGCACTGGACCCTCACTGGTTGGTAGCAGAGCTCTGGGTCTCTCACAGGTGAGGGGGAAATGGAGACAGGTTCCATCTTCAGGAAACTGAATGTCAGAATGGGCCCCACCTCCCACACCCCTGTGCTGCCTCATCTTTATCTTGGGGTTGGTGTGGAGAGGGGAGGAAGACGCTGCCCCCACCCCGCCCCTGGGGTGAAGCTGATGGAACTGGGCCTGCCAAAGGTGGTCTTTCAGAATTCCAGGAGGTGACCCCTGGCAGAGAGCCCCACCTGAGCCTGAGGCCCCATAGCAGGTGCAAGGCAGAGCTGGATGAAGCCCACCAGCCACCATGGAGTCCTCCCCAACTCCAGGCTGGGCCTAAAGAAGCCAGGCAGTCAGACAGGGGCAGGCTTGGTCCTTCCCCTGCAGAGCAGGGAGAAGAGCCTGAGGTTGCCCAGGCGGTGTGAGAGGCCCCAGTGGAGAGGCGAGGGGATGGGGGGACAGGGGGGAGGGACCGACAGGTGACCTCTGCAGGAACTTCTCAGAAACTTGAAGGCAGGTGGCCTCCTCTGACAGGCTGGAAGTCTGCAACCAAGAGGCCCTGAGGGGAGGGATGGAAAGCCCTGGGGGCAGCCAACAGGAGGCCTGGGCCAGACTGACCCTACTGGGCTCCATCATTTCTCTACTTTATGTCAGTTGAATTACATTATTATAATATAATAAGATGATTATATTTTATGCCAACAAAGTGGTCATTTTAGATGAAATGGATAAATTCCTAGGGGAAAATGGCTTACCAGGCTGGCACTGAGAAAGGTTAGGGAACATAGATAAGGATTTGGACTCCCACTCAATCCCAAAGAAGGACTGAAGCCAGAGAGCAGGTCCCTCTGACCCCAGAGGCCTGGCTTTTCCCCTAAAGGAGAGACACATTCCAGTGACAGAGGGAGAGCTTAGCCGGCCCTGGACAGGACGTGTGTGTGTGTGTGCACGTGTTTGTGTGCGTGACCATGTGTGTGCATGGACGTGTGTGCGCGTGCGCGTGTTTGTGTGCGTGAGCGTGTGTGCATGGACGTGTGTGGCGTGCGCGTGTTTGTGTGCGTGAGCGTGTGTGCATGGACGTGTGTGCGCGTGCGCGTGTTTGCGTGCGTGAGCATGTGTGTGCATGGACGTGTGTGCGCGTGCGCGTTTGCGTGCGTGAGCATGTGTGTGCATGGACGTGTGTGCGCGTGCGCGTGTTTGCGTGCGTGAGCGTGTGTGCATGGACGTGTGTGCGCGTGCGCGTGTTTGCGTGCGTGAGCGTGTGTGTGCATGGACGTGTGTGTGTGCGTGCGCGTGTTTGCGTGCGTGAGCGTGTGTGTGCATGGACGTGTGTGCGCGTGCGCGTGTTTGCGTGCGTGAGCGTGTGTGTGCATGGACGTGTGTGCGCGTGCGCGTGTTTGCGTGCGTGAGCGTGTGTGTGCATGGACGTGTGTGCGCGTGCGCGTGTTTGCGTGCGTGAGCGTGTGTGTGCATGGACGTGTGTGCGCGTGCGCGTGTTTGTGTGTGAGAGCATGTGTGTGCATGTGTGCACTTGTGTTTGTGTGTGTGTGCACACAGAGTGAAGATGTGCAGGCCCCAGTGATATCTGACTATAAACAAGGTTATCATAATCTCACCTTCATTGATTAATGCCCAACCAAAAAGTATTTTCAAGAGCAAACTATTAACCCAATATAATTAATCCCGGCTCAATTGTCTAAGCTCAAAATCAATTTTCATTTCCCTGGAATTATATTCATAGCAATCGTTTCAGTTTCAAGCAAAATTATGATTTCTTCATTGTTATTTATTCCTATCTGGTTTTGTGATTATAGGTTCTCATACGGGGTCTTTGAGGGCAGGAGACCCGTGTAAATCTCAATGGGGGACAAGCCACTGTGTCTCCCCTTCTCGCCCACTTCCCCACCTTTGCAGACACAGCGTCCACTTTTTCTTGGTTGAAGTTTGCACCATTCTCTCAACTTAGAGTCCATAGCAAAATTTACCATGGACAGTTTAGTTTAATGATTTCTACCATTTTTAATTTTTAAAAAAATTATACAAAAAGTGATTGTTTCTGGCTTTTTTTTCTCATTGTTTGGTCTCGTTTTTGTTTTTTCAGCTCACCCAGGAGAAAGTTGTGAGCAGAGTTGCATGAGTGAGGACAGTAGGGAGTAGGGGAGAGGGGATGGGGGCACAGATGGTCCCGAGGGGAAGCAGACACAGTGGGCCCAGCGTGAACCGTGGGTCAGCACGTTTTCTGTGTCAAATGCCAGTGTCACCGTGGGTTGTCATGCTGTCTGGAGACAGCCTCATGGAAACAGAGGGTTTGGGGTGCAGGACCCAGACACCAGGGTGAGTCACATGGATGCTCATCCCATTGCCCTGTGCCCAGAGCGCCACAGAGGCTCATAGAGGGGTGGCTGGTGAGGCCACCAGCCCAGATCCTGAGGGGTTCAAGCCCCCTCAGCCTTTGCCCTGTGTTGCCCGTAGCACATCCCTCACCTGCTCTGCTCCCAGGTTCCTCCCCGAATCGAGGCAATGCGCCTTCTGGGGCATCAGATGCAGAAGTATTTGGAAGCGGCAAGCCCAAGTTTTCACTGCTGTGCCCTCACGGTGCTCACGGCACCTGGCAAGCCCACCGTGGAACTGAGCTAAGAAAAGAGCTTTAACAGAAGGCCTTCAGTGGCTTCTCCCTGAGATTATCAGTCCAGATGTCTCGTCCCACCTCCTCCCTGAACCTGGCCAGGTAGGGGGGCTGGGGATTCCTCCTGGGCTCTTGGCTCCCCATGATGACCTGGGGACCCCACATAGCCAGTGCTGACCTCATGTCCACCACCCCTGAGAGCGCCGGTCAGGGCCTGGGCAAGCCCCATGTAGGAGGGGGCAGTATGGAGACCCTTGGAGGCCTCTACCCGTGGCCCCTGGGCGTGGGTTTGGGAGAAGCACTGTTGGTTCTCTGTGCTCGTGTTTTCACTTAACCCGAATTAATTACCAGAGGGAAGGCTGGTGTCCTCTCAAACTCTCTCCCCTCATGTGCTTGCAAACAGCTCAGTGGCCTGTGGCCAGATCCCTCAGTGGTCCGTGGAAGGAGGCCAAGTGGTAGGGAGCTGGGTCCACGCCTGGAGCCCTCCCAGTCCCGGAGGGTGGGCTCCTGTTGCTTATCTCTGCTGTACCAGCTTGCAAGCCCTTTCCCCAGGGCAGCAACTCAGGTTGTAAACCAATCAGCAAAGGGTCAAAGAACTAGGGTCCCCGCTGTGTGGGGCAGGGGAGTGCCTTCTAAACCCTCGGGCTGCAGGCTGCGGACTTGGCCGTGAGCTGGTCTGGCCACACCTCTGCAGACCTCGGTTGGGCGATGTCCTTGAGATGAAGGGGAGCTGGAAGCACAGTGGGATGGAGGGGCTTGGAGCGCAGCCCCGGGACAGAAGGGTCCCTGGGTCCGAAGCACTCCCATTCGAGTCCACACAGGAGGACTCCAAAAAGTGGAAAGAGGGTCAGGGCCAGGGTCTCCAGGACTGGAGGAAAGCAGTGAAGGAAGTAGCTCAGGGAGGGTCATTCCTCTGCCCTCTGCTCGGCCTGACCTTTGTCCCCTGCTCTCTGTTCTCTGTGCTGCTGCTGGTCATGGGCCCTGTTCCCAAGGAATCTGGGAGATTCTGAATGGCACAAGGCAAACAGGGACGGAGGAAGGAGCCAGGGGCATCTGGCTGATGGTCCAGATGCTCATGATTCAGGACTGCAGGCACAGCGCCCACAGGGAAAGCCCTCAGGACAAGCACCAGACACTGACAAGCTCCCGGACATTCCTCCCGGGCTGATGCGAGTTGCCAGGAAACAGATGCCAGGAGGGAGTGTAATGCGCATTCAGTCGCCACAGGATGTACCTCTCTGATGTGCCCGAGGCTGGCACAGTGCCCCAGGCTCACTAGACCCCTGCGGGCCCAGAGAAGGGTGATTGGAGGCATGCAGGGCAGCCTGGGCGCTGGGGAGGGAGGCCTGCGGGGGGGTCCCTGCCCCTTCACTTGAGCAGGATGGCCTTGGGCAAGTCGCACATCACCGTCCCTGGAGTGGAGGACCCATGTCAGTGACTCACAGGAGAGGACCCAGGTGAGATCACTGGTGCTAAGGTTTGCACACAGTAGGCGCTTAATAAATGGGGGGTCTTGATTAGGGCTCCTGTCTTTAGGAAGCATGATGACTGGGTGTGCAGTCAAGTCTGGCCGAGTTAAGCCTTGCGTCCCCCACTTGTCTCTGGAGAAGAGCAAGTTCTGAGGTCAGTAAGAAGCTTCAGAAAGGGAGGCATCGCTCCACCTGCCACCACCACTGCCTGTTACCCCTCAGGCTTGTCCCAACCCCTTGGGCACCAGCTGTTCTGGTTCCTTCTGTGAAGATCTGCCCGGGGCCCAAGGCAGAGCCATGTGGGTCTCCGATCCTTCACGGTTCCTGCAGCTTCTTCTATCGTTCAGGTCCTCTCCACGCTGCGTGTCAGGCCTGGACCAGGGTCTTCATCACCGTCACCTTCATCACCATCGTCACCACCAGCACCATCATCACTACTTCTCTCTCTTTCTACCTTTTCCTGAGACATGATAAATTCCTCATCCTTTTTTAGCTTAAAAGCTCACTTTGGTCAACTGCAAATATAATTGGGTGGGGCTCAGGGAAGTGCTATCCTCTCAGGCAGTACTGGCCTAACCAGACCTCAGATCCCTGGCTGTACCCACACGTGGAACTATCCAAGGAGCCTCACACCCTAAATCTCACTTAAACCTCACTGTAGCTCTGGTGGGTGGGCATGGTTTTAGTATTCCATTTTATGATGAAGAAACCGAGGTTCAGAAAGTTAGTGTATCCAAGGTCACATTGGCACCCAGTGGTAGACCAGGACCTGAGCTCAAGTCTTCCTAATCCCAAAATGCTTGCAAATCTGTTTTTGCCCAGAGAATGGTTCCCTGGTTCCCTGTTCCTCTTAGGATGCCCTTGGCCCCCTGCTCAGAGCACTGCAGCCATCCTCACAGCCAAGAGTAAAAGAAGAGGAGGGAGCGAGGTTTCTGGCTTACTCAGTGCCGGGTGCCTGACCCCTTATAACCACTCTGGAGACATGGCAGACCAGCGTGAGCTCCGTGTGGTTCAGGGAGCTGAGGGGCAGCGATGGCTTCTTTCTCTCTCCTCTAGGGAGGCCTTCCTCTTGGGGTCCTGAGCCAGGCCTGACCCAGGCAGCTCTGCTGGGGGGGGGGGAAGTGTGACCAGGGAGGGTGTGTTCTGGGGCAGGCAGCTGCCGCTCTGTGGCTGAGGACTCCAGATGCTTGGTCACCAGCCACGAGGTGAGCAAGCAAGCTGGGTGTGATGGGGGTCACTGATGCGGGCTGCTCCCAGAGCCCCAGCTCCCAGCACTTCTGGCCTGTCCTAAACCTTGGCCAGGTGGCTTAGGCAGCCAGGTGTGGCCTTCAGTAAGGCCTGGAAGCTTGCCCACAGGGATGGTGGCTGGGGTGGGCCGGCAGCTGGGAGCGCTGAGCCCTTCCAGATATGCGGGCGGTGTTTGTCTTCAGCCCCAGAGGGCTGAGGGAAGACGGGGCACAGGTGCCTAAAGAGGCTGGCAGGGGTCCCCTTTGTTCTCTTGCACCTCCTGAGGGAGAGGGAAGAGGCCTGTGGGCCTGGCGAGGACCTGCAACTTTGTGGGGAAACCGAACTGTTTAACTGGCAGGTGGAGGACATTCTCCCAAATCTGGTTCCGTCCCTCTCCAACTCCTGATGCCCCTGGATTGGCCGCGAGTTCAAGTCAGATGCTGTTGACACCCCTGCCTGGACCCCATCATCACTCCCCATCTCATGCCCACCATCTCCCGCCCACCCGCCCACCCCCGGGATGTCCCTCCTCAGAAAGTGCCCACAACCCAGCCCTGCTCCAGCCAAAGCCGTTCTAGAGACACAGCCCCTCCTGCGCTTTCCAAGGAGGGGACGTCGCTCCATTCCCCTCCAGGCCAGTTTACCTGCTTCTGGGAATGAAAATGCCTTACGAACAAAGGCCTTCCTGTGGGATCTGGAGCAGTGAACAAAAGAAAACCTCGCAAAGATGGTTTTGGCATGATGCACTGGTAACTCCCTTTCTCCCTCTTCATAAAAACCTTCTGCAAAAATCTTTGCCAATTTTTATGATAGCCAGACCCCCGGGGTCTCCCAGTGATCCCAGCCACCTGGCACTCAGCCCTGCATGAGGCCGCTCCCCAACTGAACGCGGGGAGGTGAGAGCATGTGACACCCACGGCAGATCTGTTGGTCTCTGTGGAAGCAGCCCCTCTGAGAGGAACCAACGGCCCAGCCGCATGATGGACCCACGTGGGAAGTGGGCCCTCCAGCCCTGGCCGAGCCTCGAGAGCCCCCTTGAGCCAGACGGCCCAGCTCTCAAATTCCTGATCCATGGAGGCCACGAGACAGGGATGTGGTCACCGTCCTTATAAGCCAGGAAGAGAGGCCTCACCAGAAACACCCCATAGGACCTTATTTTGGGAGGTCTGCCTGCCAGGGACTTGAGGGTCTCTGGTGTTGGTTACACAGCCTGAGAGACAGGAAGGTCCTCTCGGACCAGGGGTCCTGCTTTGTCCTTGAGGCCCCCCGACTCCCCCTGCACCGCCCCTGACAAAGGTCCACAATCCAAGCTCCAGAAATGTTGGAAAGTTTATCGATTATGTGTTGCCATGTAACAAGTCGTCCCCAAACTTGGAGGCTTATAACCACATCCTAAGGAACCTATGGGGCCCCGAGTTGCCCATCTTCCATCATAGGCCATTTATCCCATGGGGAGGGAAAGGGTGGCAGAAGCTCTTGTCGGAGGGGCTCAGCCCTGCAAGGGGCTTAGGGACAGAGTCTGGCCTTCTCCTTGTACAGATGGGGAAACTGAGGCCCGGAGGACTGTGGCATCTGCCCCAAGTTGCCCAGTGGCCCTGCCCCAGACCAGCGCTCCTCCAAAAAGCTGTTTGCTCAAAGACGCCTAGAAGCTATTTTTTCTCCTGAAGTTAAAGACTTTGCTTTCAGGGATGAAACGTCAGAAAGCATCGCACAGGCTGCCCCCACCATCCTCGTCCCCGCCAGCCAGCCACGAACGGGATTCCTGGTCTGGGTCCCTGACCAGAGAGTGCGCAGCAGGTACAGAATGGCCAGTGGAGCCCCAGACCCCCAGGCAGCCAGTCGGCTCTGGGGCTCAGCCCAAAGCCCAGGTGTTTTTTCTGGCACATTTGGGGCCAGTGGGGGTGCTCCTCCTCCCTGGAGGCCCCGGGAAGGTGTGGGCACGCCGGGGTGACCAGGCCACTCCCTGGAGGGTTTGCTGACTCCACGGGGCCCAGCTGGGCACCCCCAGCTCCTCTGGCTACTATTTACTCAGACTCTGACCCCTTGCAAACGGGATCGGAGGAGGACGGCTTGCCTGTGTATGCAAAGCCAAAGTCAATGGAAAACCCTCTCAGGGGAGGAAGGGAGGGGTGTGGGACGTTTGACCTGTGGAGAGAGGGCCCCGGGCTGCGCGCTCTGAGCCAAGTGCTGGTGGAGGAAGCAGGTGCGCCCGCCTGGGCGGGCCCCGCTGGCGGACGAGGAGGTGGCAGCCTGATCCCAGCCCCGAGGAGAAGCCATTCTATTCTGTCTTGAAGTTTAATTCCCTCTCCTCTCGCTCCCTGCCCTGGATCGCGTGGGGGTCACTGCCTTGCTCTCCTACGTACTTTTATCAGGCATCAGCCTAACAAACGAGGTCATGCTTTCCACGGCGTGGGGCCAGCCCCTCCCCTCTGCTGAGAGAACCCTTCCTGCTGGTGTTGGTGGCTGTGCTGGGTAAATTCACACACGTCCTTCCCGCCCCTGGGAGTGCACATCTGGGCTGTGTCCAGGTTTTTTTGCTCCGTAAATAACCCTGCCTTGAACATTCCCACAAAGCCCCCAAGTCCACAGCACAAGGCTTTCCCCGAGACAGACAGCTGAGCGGGGTGCAGGCTCAGCCTCCCCAAATGCTGCCACCAAGTGTCCCAACCAGGTGGCGGAGGGGTCCCTTGGCCTCGCCAGCCCTTGGTATGGTCAGACTTTTCAAACTTTTGCCAACCTGCTGGGTGAGTAATGGTCTCTCATTGTGACTCGAACTTGCTTTTCCTGATTACTAATGAGGTTTGATCCTATCTGGGCTTCCTCTCTGGTGAAGTCACTGGCCCGTTTTTACACTTAGGTGCTTTGTCCCATTGATGCCTTTTAAAGTTTGTTTTTTATATTCTAGACCTTCCTTTTTTGGTCGTATGTATGGCAGATCTCCTACATTGTGGTTTGTCTCTTCTCTCCTTTTATGGTGCCTTTTTATGAAATGGAATTTCTTAATTTTAATTAGACTGTATCAATCTTTGCTTTTATGACCATTACTTTGTAAATTGTTTAAGAAGTCCATACACAACCCAAAGTTATGAAGATGGCCCCCATATCTTATTGTAAAACTGCTATGGTTTTGTTTTACCATTTAATCTACCCGTGTGTGTGTGTGTGTGTGTGTGTGACAGACGTATGAACCAGAAAGACACTTTCCACTTTCTGTGTGTGGGAACCCAGGAGTCCCAGAACCGTTTATCGAAAAACCCACCCTTCTCCACTGTGCTTCCCGCTTCATGTTAAGAACTCTGTCTGCTCGGAGACCTGGCTGACCCCGTAGCTACTCCAGCGTTCTTCTGATTGGTGTTAGCATGGTGAGCTTTTGTCCATTCATTTACTTTTCATCTACGTGTGTCTCTATGTTTAAAGTGGGTTCCGTGTAGACAGGTGGTCTTGTTTTTGGATCCCCTCTGACCATCTGTCTTCCATGGGAGCGTGTGGACCACTGATGTTCCAAGAGGAGACTCCTACGGCAGGGTTCATATCCACCCTATTCCAGACTGTCTTCTGTTTGTCATCCTTGTTGTGTGTTCCTGTTATTGTCTTCCTCTCCTTTTCTCAGATTTGTGGTTTTAATTGAGCATTTTACATGGTTTCATTTTATATCTTCTCTTAGCATATTGCGTGTACTTCTTTTTTAGTTTTTTTTTATTTGTTACCCTAGAGTGTGCAGTATGCATTCACAGCGAATCCCAGGGAACCGTCAAATACTACCGCCCCGCCCCGTGGGCGGTGTGCCGGACTCCTAGGAGCACAGCTCCGATTCCTTCCTCCTGTTCCTGTCATTCACCCCACTTCACGTGAACACAGACATGTGGGACACACAAGCACACATAATTGAACACACTGATACAGGCTAGATCAAGTAAGAATAAGAAAAAAGAAGTTTTATTAGAAATCACGTAAGTGAATTGTTTTGCCAGTCTGATTTTTCTCTACTAAATCTCTTCCCTTTTGTTGTTAATTCAAATACTCAGTCGTCTCCTGTACTTATTTTTCCTTGTATTTTCATAAATACAATGAAAAGGCGAGTGTTTCTAACACAGTGCTTTGGTTCTCAGTGCTCTGGTTCTCGGCCTTCTTGAGCATCTCAACAATGTTCTTTTAGTCAATCGCTTTGACGAAAATCTTACACATCTTTTGCTTTTTCTATATTTCCATGCCCTTATAAATGATGTATTTCTGAATTCAATTTGTTGCTGGAACACAGAGAGGCAGCTGGTTTTATGTATTAATTTTGTGTCCAGCAAACTCCCCAGGCCTCTTGCTGATTTTGATGACTTTTCTGAATGCTCTTCAGCTCCTTCTACACACACACCCTCTGAAGATACTGAAAACTTCACTCCTTCCTTTCTGATCCTTATACCTTTTATTGATTTTTCTCACCTCCTGGCTTTGGCTAGGACCCCCAGAGCGATGCTGAGTGAAGTCCCTCCTTGTCCCCAGTCTTCCGTGAGGCTGTGGAGTGCAGTCCTCACAGGGGTTAATACACCACTGATCGGGTTCAGGACTGGCCTCTATTCCCAGGCGAGGCATCTTTTTCAAGAACGGAGATTGAATTTTATCAAAAATTTCTCCTCACCTACTGACAGGACCTAGGATATTCCCCTCAAATTTGTTGAGATGGAGGAGTATATTGGTTGCTTTTTAAATACTGAGCCACTATTTTATTTCTGGGATAAACACAGCGTGGTCATCTTGTGCTCTCCCTTTTCTGCAATGAGGGCTTCGGGCACACGTTTCAGGGGTCACTTCCCTTCTTGTTCTTCAGTTGTGTTCTCAAGGGTCTATTCGCTTCCTCGAGTGAGTCAGACAGGATTCTTTCTCTGCTGTGCCCTGGAAGAGTTAAGAGTGGATTCATTGTTTCTTGAACATATTGGGTAAAAATCACCCTTGAAGGCATTTGAACCTCGAATTTTCTTAATAAGAATATTTTTCATTTCAAATGTATAAAAGTAATATATGAAGACTCTAATACATTGCTGGTAAGAGTGCAACGTGATGGAATCACTTTGGACAACAATTCAACAATTTCTACTGAAGCTGAACACCCACCTTCCCCAAAGGCCCAGCAGGCACACCACAGCTGTGCACCCCAGGAACTGGGCACCTGCATCTACTGAGACGCGTGTGTGACATTTGCATCTGTGTTATCTGTAATAGCTGAGAGCTGGACACCACCCAATGTCCATGCGCAGGGGAGCGGGCCGCCAGGCTGTGATTTATCCATCCAGTGGACTAGTACATACCAGTAAAGAAGACCAAAGTTCAAATTCACACACGAGTGGTGTCACAGGCATCGTGTTGAGTGAAGGAAGCCAGGCCCTGAGGCGCACACGCCATGTGATTTCACTTACGTGTGGCTTCAGAACAAGCAAAACCCACGGAGGAGATAGATGGAGGCCACGGGGCCAGGCCCAGCGTGCAGCCGGGAGGCGCCGCTTTGCCCATTTTCCACACCCTAGCGCCAGCCTGGAAGCCAGAGTCCTGGTCACTCAGAAACAGGTGCTGGCCGGGGAGATGGGGATCCGGAGCCTTGCTGTGTCCTGTGCAATTGGACAATCTGTACACTAAAATTAGTGTGCTTTACAGCGTTCATTGTGTGTTATATGCCAGTAAAAAGGACATCAATAAACGTGATACAATTATATTGTTCAACGTGAGCAACAGAGAAGAAAAATCGCTCACTGCCGGCTCCGAGCACGGTCGACACAAGGCTGCTCTGTCGAGATCCTCGTCCTTCAGGTGTTGGCGTGCGGAATGTGAGTCTGTCGCCCACAGCTGTCTCTCAGCTGAGGGATCATGGGCACAACTTCTGATTCGACAACATCGGCTGACACGTACGAGTCATTCAGGGGCTTTCTGATGACATGTCGGCCCTGCACCCCAAAACCCGATGGGGAAGACCTCACCCACCTCCTCCATCACCGATCCAGGAGTCATATACCCATTTTATAGTTTGGGCAACCTAGCGGGATGGTTATTAGACACTTGGTGGGCCTCGGGGGGAAAAGATGCTTTGCAGATCATCTCATTGACCAGGCAGGGAAACTGAGGCCCAGTGGGGAAAGGGCCCACCCACGGCATGGAGTAGGGGCCACAAGTCCCTGTTTGCTGTGGAGGGAAGGTCACAGGTGAGTGCTGACGCCATGGGGAGAGGCTACCTGTCCCATGGCCCCAGGGCTCAGAATGGGATCTCTCCAGCTTGGCTGAAAGCCCACCAAGCCAGCATGAGAGTGGGGACCCCTGGACCCCCTGGGCAGGCTGAATTGGAACCCCTGGCAGCTAGGAATTGACCCTAGGGTCCTGCAGGGCGTTCTGTGGGCACCGAGTTTGAGAACGGGTCTGCAATGGTCCCGTTTCTCCGTGTGCCTACTGGACCTTCGTCCGGTCTGCCGGCTGGCCACCTGGGGCAGTGTCCCTCCGGGGCAGTGACCCTCTGGCAGCTGGCACTCTGGACATCACCAAGAGGGTGGGAAGAAAAGGACAGATTCCTACGTCAGCCTCGGGCATTTGGTGACCCACGAGCTCGTCACAACCGACAGCGTCTCCTCAGTGTCCCTCGGTGTCCCAAACCTGTGGCCCAGCGCAGAAATTCTCCCCAAACTGCATTTAGGTCCTGGATCAACTTGTCCTGAACTCCACACAGTAGCTAAGTGACTGGTTGTGTTTTTCCGAATCCACGGGCACCGCTCCCCCTACAAAAACCCTACACCTAGACTCACGCTCCCCAGGGAGGACCCCAGCCAAGATTCCCCAAAATCCCCCTCCCACACATTTTAGCGACAGCCGGTTCTCCTCCAGATACTCGTGTCTGCTGGTCAGAACCGTGTTGTTGTCCCAAACCTGTTGAGCCTGAAGGAAGGACTTGCGTGGGAAAGGGGCCTGGGAGCAGGCGGCTTCAGGGGGAGGGAGGACGGCAGGACATTCCTGGACAAGAGGAGACACAGGCTGCAGCCGCGAGTAAGCTGCTCTTGCCGAGTCCCGGATGTGGCTTGGGGCACATGCCTGGTCTTGCGGGGACAGGCGGCCCCTCCTGGTGCTGACAGCCCAGTTCCTGCGGTGGCCTCCCCAGGCTGCAGGTGGCCTATCAGAGGCAGGAGATCACCGCGGGGCCGGGAGATTGATCGCATTCCTGGGGACCCAGCCCGCGCCCGCGTGCCAGTCCCCAGAGCAGAAACTGCAGCCCAGTCAGCGGCGGCCTGGGCCCTGCAGGCTGGTGACGAGGTGAGCCCAGCACCCAGCCTCACTTGGGCCAGAGGAGATAAGACACCTACACAAACAAGGACACAAAGACAGCTCTCACGGCCACACCAGCTGCACGCCAAGCCCTCGGCGGGCACTTTATGGCGCATTATCTCCTCGGTGCCCCACAACAGCCCTGCCAGGTGGGAATGTTGCTCCCATTAAACAGATAAGGAAACAGGGTTCCGAGAGGCAAGGGGGTGGCCAAGGTCACCCAGGTTATAAAGCGGCTGGGCCTGGATACAGCCCAGGCCCACCTGGACGCTGAGCCCACCCCCCCTTTAATGGAATGTCCTAAATAGACGCTTTGTTTTCGAGAAGACGTTTCGAAAAGCAGCGTTGGTTCCAGGGAAGGAGCAGGGGCAGGACCCAAACGGTGGTGTCTCCCCTCCTCACACACACGCACACAACACACAGGGGACAAGACGGGCCCTCCTCTCTCTCACACACACACACACACACACACACACACATACTCACACACAGTTGGTGACATGGGGCTGGCTGGGGCTGCCCCAGGAGAAGGTAAAATGGCTGGAGGTTGCATGAAGGACCCACAGGGGGCCGGGGGTGATGGCACCAGGTGTCTGGGAGTGACGAGGGCCACAAGAGAGCGGGTGGGGTGAGCCTGTGTGAGCACCCCCGCTCTGCACCCCTGTGACTCCCTCCTGACCCTCCAGGATTTGGGAGGTTTGTTCAGAGCCCCCAGGTCTGGGATGCCAGGCATAGTTGAGAGCAAGGAAGCCTCAGGACAGAAGGGGAATTCTGAGAGTGGGTGAGTAAGGAAGGTGGGCAGGAGCCGGGGGTAGGGGGGATCTTCCAGAAAACCGACCACCCGGGAGGACCCAGCCTCAGGGTTTCCTGCTGAAATGACCTGGTTGAGCACCCCACTGAGGCATGCCCCCCTGCAGTCAGCAGGCTGGAGCAGACACGGAGAGAAGCTGCCTGCAGGGCAGGGGTGGGGGGACGCATATCCAACGAGAGGGCGGTGCAGAAGCCCCCGTCCCTGGAGCGAGGCTGTTGCCCGTGACATAGCACTGGGCTCTTGGAAGGGAACGCAGAGAACAAAGACCTGCTCTTGCAAATAAAAAAATTCCATAGCAAAACAGATCTGGTTAACAAAGTTGAAGAGATCTTCTAGAAATAGAGCCAAAGGGCAAAGTGATACAAAATTAGGGAAAAAAGAGTTTTTAAACTGTGGGTGACAAGGTTGGAGGCCCAATATCCAAATAGGACTTCAGCAAAGGCAATAGAGGAGACAGAGGGAAGGCAATCACTCCAGAAAGGAATCTGGAGAACTCCCAGACCTTCGGGACACGACCAGGGACGGGAGACACCACAGGACAGCAACCACCGCTGGGGCTCACGGTTCCCATGCCAGGCCCCGTTGCGGGAGGGCTAAGTGGTTTCCAGGTTTTTGACAATATGGGAAGCTACAAGATGGATGAGGTGCCCAGAATTTTGAAGGAAATTATTTCCACCTGGAATTCAATCGCCAGCCACGGTATGGCTGGTGCGCATGCCGCGGGAAGACCCATATCCGAGGGCACCCTTTCATGCTGACATTCTCACACACTCAGCAACATGCGTGCTTTTCACAAATGAGCTGACATTATAAGAGGACAGTTCTGCAACTTTTTTTAAATTCAAGAATGTGTCATTGACAACATCCTTTGTCAATACATCAGTTGTGTTCATTCTTTGTATCAGCTACGTAGTATTCCTTCCTGTGGATTACTGGGATTTATTTAGCCAGCCCCTGTTGATGGGCTTTTAATCTGTGTCAGTATTTATCACTTTCGCCAGCACTTATAAGGGCTGGCCCAGGGACATCAACCCACCAACATCTGGGCAAGAGGGATGCCCACACAATCACAGATGCCATGAGGATGGACAGACACGGCCCTCCAGCCCCAGGGTGCCGGGACGAGTCCATTTATCTGCATCCTTGCCCGAGTGCCAGGAGGAATGTGGATTTGGGGAGGTGGTGGACGACCCACCCACACATTCTCTTCCTTTCCGAATGACCCCAGCCGAGGCTCAGAGACTCGGAGGCCCTCAGGTCAGTGAGGGAACAGCCCACCCGTGGGACCCTTGCCGACCAGGCAGCTGAGCCACATCATCTCTTGGGCTGGGCCTGGGAGCAGGTGGTTCTGCCAGAAGCCAGCCCGGAGCTGTCACAGGTGACACAAGGGACAGCGAGTCCTGCCTCCATCTCAGGAAAGAGCACCAAGGAACGACCGGTTCGCCAAGCCACACCGGCAACAAACGCTAGGCCTGGATTGAAGCCAGGTGAAGCCCGTCTTCAATGTCCGCCATCACATTCCTGGACCTGGAAATAGGGCAGCTGTCCCGCGGCAGGCTACTGCCCAGGCACTGATGGAGCGACCTCACCGCCCTCCCTCCACGGCTCAGTTTCCCCCTGTGGTTGGAGCAGGCAGCCAACTCGCGAGACCACAGGGAGGGAGGAGGGAGGGCGTCCCTGCTTGCAGGTTGGGAGGGCCCGGCAGAGAACCCTAAGCTTGGGGCCCATTTTAGCTCTGTCACCTGTGGACTGTGACCTTAAAGCCAATCCCATTCCCTCCCCAACGCTGTGTTTTCTTCCGCAGGGAATGCGTTCCAGTCTGGTGCCCAAGGGGGACATCTTGGGATCCCATCCGCTCCTGGGAGGCAGGGTGCTTCTGAAATTGCTACGGGCACGTGGGTTTGGGGCAACTGTCACCAAGTGCATGAGTGTCAGTGTGTGCCCACGTGCCCATGTGACAGACACATCATTCAGCTCACCCGGTCCCTCCAGGGAACCCTGACATGCAACTTACACAACATTCTCCAGACAGATGCCTTTGGCTGGGAAACAGAGCTGAGCAGCCAGTGAATGGAAGAGCTGTGTGCTCTTCCACCGTGGAGCAGAAAGTCTTTGCATTGAGAACACAGACATTTTTTCTTCTGTATTTGTCCAGAGACATCACCTACCCAGCATTTCGCTTTTGAGAACCCTTGCTCAGAGAAGTGCTGTGAATTCTAGAGAAGGGGTGGTGGCGCTCTCTGGATCAAATCCTAGTCCGACTTCTCTTAAAGAGCAGACCTGTCACGAAGACATTCTGGTCAGGCCACGCGAGCCCAGCGTGGGGTTCCTGCCATGTGGCCCTCAGGTCTGAAGCTCCCACACCGGCAGGCGTCACTCGGCAAGGCCCTGCAAATCCACCCCCCGCCCCGCCCCATGGCACATGAGGGGCCTCCCCTTTCAAAGCCAGCCTGGGCTTTTGGAGAACTGACTTTCCACCTTATCCTCCTGTGTCCCTGATTGTCCGTCTTCCCAGGGATGCTCCTGGGAGCCCAGCAGCTGTTTTCCAGAACAGCCCAGCAGGAGCTGTCTGATGGACGTCCCCTCCTTGAGAGGAGCAAACCCAGGAAACCCAAACCGTGAGAGAAGCTTGAAGTCCAGGGGCCCTAGCAAGCCTGATGGGCATCTCGGGCTGAGGGCTGGCCCACCCATCAGCCCAACCCAGTTCTGAGATTCAGAGGCCTGTGGCTGCCAGCCCCGGGGGGTGCAGGGCGGGCTGCCCCTCCATCTGTCTCTCTTCTGGGGGTTGGGGCAGAGCACTCACGGCACCCTGCTTCCAACCTGGCTCCCGTCGCTCCTCAGCCAGGGGCTTAGCCGGGGGGTGAGGGGGGGTAGGGGAGCCCAGAGAGCCCACCAGCGGTCCTTCTCCTGCAGCGCCCTCCTCAGCTCCACACGCCACCCGGCCCCAGCCACCACTAGCTTTGTAATGGTTAACCGGAGTAATAAAAACGGGCAATACTGCGGTTTTTGCTCCCTTATCAGCATCTCCAAGGGCTGTGAAGGCTGTGAACATCCCACCCTGGGCCCGACCACCCCTTCATGTGCAGCCAAGCGACTCAAAGGGGAGAAAGCGTTCCCAAACCCAATGCCCTTTGCCAGTGCAAATTTTGCAGTAAAAATAGAGAAGGAAATTCCTAATCTGCTGCTTCATGTGTGACAAGCGGTCCTTCGGCAGGACAGTGGCTGAGAGCACTCTCCCTTCATCTGAGGCTCCCCGCCTTTCCCAGCGGGAGTAAATACTTTGCCACCAGCCCACCAGGCTTTATTGTGGGGAGCAGAAACTCTGCGGGGTTGCCTGCGCCTTTGATCTGCATTTGGCACCATGAACACTCCGGCAGGCAGCCTGTGCGGGCATCAGACCCCTGGGGCCTCTGTCCCCACAACACAGTGGTCCCAGACCGTCCACTACTGTGCATGCGAGCACGCCTGGACGCAGGGGCAGAGAGGCCCTGACCCACGTCCACCTGTGGCGGGCAGCCAGGACTCCTCCAGAAGTCGGAGGGCATATTCCTGGGCCTTCGGGTCCGGGGACCGCTCTGCCTGCCCCGCTTCCTGAGTCTTCATTGGCTGGGGTGCATCTCACCTTCGGTTCCTGAGAAAGCATTCAGGTCGTGTTCCCAAGTGCAGCCAATTGTGAATATACTTTACCAAAAAAAAAAATTCCAGAAAAATAGGTCCAGTTGGTGCTTTTTGAAGTTTGAGGGCCCTGGGCTCTGTGATGGGATGAGGCCAAATGCAGGAACGGTGGCATGAGTGGGACAGTGAACGTGTGAATAGGCAGATCTTCCCGGGGCACCCTGTGTGGGGTCTGGAGGCCTCAGGGCTCCTTCTTTCTCTCTTAGGGCCTTGTTCCGGGCTGCTCACACAGGGGCCGCCCCACCTCCTCCCACCCCAGCCCCGGGAGCCACCGCACAGATCCTCTCGTCTTAGGACACCAGGACCCTGTTCACGGCTTCCTCCCACTCACATTTCTGCTGAATCTGTACGGTTCTTACAATGTACCCCCTGCACTCACATTGGGCTATTGGACGATGCTCTGCTGGCCATCTGAGACCAGATGGGTCTCAGGTGTCTGGATTTACCATTCACTCACTCACTCATTCATTCGCCTGTCTACCCCTTTGAAGGGTGTCTGCCCCAGCCGCTTGGGACCCACAGGTGGAAACAGGGACACAGTTCCCACCCTTGCAGAACTCACAGTCTGCTGGTCCAGGAAGGTATGAAAACATGAAAATTATCCTGAATCAGGGTATCTCTGTCTTAGCCCCGATCCCCGAACGCTGAGGTTGGGCAGAGGGGCAGGGGGCAGGCTGACGCTCCCCTGGGGAGAGGAGGGGAGGGGAGGGGAGGGGAGGGAAGAAGGAGAGTCCTCCAGCAGGTGCAGCTGTTGGGCCCTGGATGTGCGGTGATGGGGGTGAGGCACAGACAGGACAGGGAGGTGACACACCTGTTCTAATCGCAGGGACGCTCTTGTTTGTGTCCCTAGGGTTAATCGTGCCAACCAGAGTTGCTCGTTTCCAGAAGACAAGGACTGTGTGCCTTGTTCCCCCTGGAACGCACAAGCGATTGGTGAATAAATGGGGTATGTGGTGTGTGGACCCTGCCACTTGATTTGCTGGGCCCACCCTCCACCCGGCCCATCATCAGATAGGCACACAGCAGCCGTCCTGGCTCCCTATCCAGAGGAGATCGGGGTTTGGCTGCAGAGCAAGCCCAGGGGTACAGAATTTACGGGGAGGCCCACAGGGGCAGAGATCCCGCAGATGGACCCTGCCTGAGTCTAACACCCACCAGGCTGCTGGCCTCCCAAAAGACTCCTAGTGGCCTGGAGAAGTGAAACAGCCCAGCTCTCCCTGCACGACCTCTGGGAGTAAGCCCAGCTGAGATAAGCCCCCTGCCCAGCAGCCCGTCTCCTGCTGTCCAGCTTCTACCCACTGGCTGGACAATCCTAGGTGGGCTCCTCAACTGCTCTGACCTTCAGTGTTCAAAGCCTGAGGTCTGTTTCCACTTAAAGGTGGTGGGTTCCAACCCTTTGGTGAGGTCAGTGCTCAGAAGCCTAGAACCCCAAAGTACGTAAGACCCAGGCTGGGTGAGCTGCCAAAGTGACAAGACCTTCCAAGCCCTGCATGGAGCCTGGGCTGGTGGGGGGAGGGGGGGGCAAGCAGAACTTGCCTGTTCTGCAGATCGAGAAACTGAGGCCTCCTGGTAGGACACAAAGTAGGCGCCAGGGCATGCAACCCCTGAAAAGTATTTAAAGCTAAAAACAGCCATCTCCATGAAGATGATGGGATATCTTGGGTTAAGATGTGAAAGTTCACTTGAAGTTCGCTGAGGCTTTCAGTGCCTGGGCCATGAAATCGCTTCCTGGGGCCGTGGGAAAACTGCGGCCAAGCAGAGAACCAAAGGCCATGGTGAGGAGCAGCTTCCCGGGCTTGGAACCCCGGGCGGGCCCAGCCGGAGAGGAGAGCAGGAGCGGTCTCGCTGATGATGCAAGAGGCCTGGGACTCGGGGCTGGCATGGGGACCCAGCAGGGAGGGGGCAGGGCATCCGCCCCCCCAAGAGTCATCATGTGAGGGGCGAGGAGGGATGGTTCCAACTCCTTCACCTCCCTTTCCTGGGTCCACATCATCCCCCCTGACATCTCCCTCTGCTCCCTACCGCCTGGTGACGCGAGTGCAGAGGTCTTCCCAGGGGCCTTGCAGGGTGGTACGGAGCTGGCTGGGCAGAGGGGAGGGAGACCTGCAGGCGTGGGAACCATGGAGCACAGACCCAAGGGAGAGAACGTGCGGTCAGAACTGATCGGAGATGAAGGGCAATGTGCAGAGGGTGGTGGGGACACCAGAGGCCAGGGGGAGGACAGCCCCAGAAGGGGAGCATCACGGCTCTGGAAAGCCCCCAGGCGCGGGGGGGCTGTGCAGGCTGCCGGCGGGAGCCCCAGGGAGGCAGGCCGCCCCAGCTGGTGGCTGGTGGCTTCTCGGGAAGAGGTTTTCTTTTTTTCCCTGCTGGAAAGGAATGGCGAGGGAGGCGGGTGGGTGGCAGCTGTGGGGCAGGGAGGCATGGGGTGGGGGCCCCTGCGGGCCGGGCTCAGGCGTCCAGGAGGAAAGAAGGAAGGCTGCAAGCAGGCGCTTGTTGGAGCTGAGGGTGGCTGCTCGGCGAGGCATGCGCCACCCGAGTTGGGACATGCCAGCCACAGCAGCCTCTGCCCCCCTCCATAGCCAGCCCTCTCCTAACACGTCCCAGGAATTCCTGGCTGCACAGCTGCTCTCCACCATCTCGCTGCTGCAGGTTGGGGCAGGGGACCCATGGGAGAAGGGGGCCTTCTGGTCTCATGTCCGTTCTGTGACCAGTGCAGTGTTGGGCTGTGGGGACAAAGCGACACGTCTTCAGCTTGGAGGGCCTGGGACACAAGCCTGGCCCAGGGAACAACCAAACAGCAGAAGGAGATGGGGCATGTGCCAAGAGCGGAAGGCTCATGGAGCCTGGGAAGAGGACCTGTGTGAACCTTGACAAGTCCCTTCCCCTCTCTGAGCCTCAGCTTCCTTGCCTGAGAAATGGGTCAATAGCCTGTTACAAGGCTCATCTCATCAGCAACATTAGACATAGGTGCTTTCTATGGGCTGTGTGGGTGGATGGGCGAGTGAATGGACAGATGGACAGATGGGTGGATGAGTGGGGGGGTGAGTGAATGGATAGATGGATGGATGAGTGGGTGGGTGGGTGGGTGGATGGATGGGTGGATGAGTGGACTAATGGATGGGTGGATGGATGGATGGGAGGACGGACAACTTGTTGGTGCAGCAGAACTTCTGAAAATGTAGAGGCAAACACAATTGGAGACTTGTTTAGTTCAGTAGTATTTCCTCCGTGCTTACATTGTGTCCATCTCTATGTAAGGCACCAGGGTAGGTTCTACATGAAAAGTAGAAGACAGGGTGCCTGGGTGGCTCAGATGGTTAGGCGACTGCCTTCGGCTCAGGTCATGATCCCAGGGTCCTGGGATCGAGTCCCGCATCGGGCTCCCTGCTTGGCAGGGAGCCTGCCTCTCTCTCTCTCTCTCTCTGTCTCTTATGAATAAATAAATAAAATCTTAAAAAAAAGAAAAGAAAAGAAAAGTAGAAGACAGAGGGGAATTTGAGGTTGAGCACGGAATTTTCTGCTGCTAATAATTATGATGCAAGTACTTACCTGATACTGGAGACAGCCCTGACAAAGAAGGTACTTGTCCTCCTAATACTGTGGCAAATGGGTGGTCAGTGATGCCCTTGGCCCTGGAGAAGTGAGGTTATGGTGCAGACAGGGCAGGCTGCAGAAGAGGGGTCCACAGTGGGGAGGGTGAGCAGCATTCAGGTCAGTGTCCTCCAGCCAAGGACGCCCTGTGAGTGGCCTCTGAGGTTCTGGTTCCACCCGCGCCCCAGCACCTAGCCTGGCCGACCTCCGTTTCACTTTGTGTCCTCCCGATGCTGGGCAATGTGTCGGCTCACAGTGCCACTCACTGGTTGTCAGGGACTCTCTCCCATTACCTTGGGAAAGTGGCAGTTTAAGGTCAGGTCAGTGCTGAAGCTGGAGGACAGCGTCACCATGCCTCACTTGAGGAGTCCCCAGGCCTCAGAGAGGACCCTGACTCGGTCTGTGAACCCGGATCCTCCTCCAGTCCTGACCTCTGTTCCCTTGCGTTTCAGCCTTAACTGAAGCTCTGACCTTCTGTCAACTCCACTAACCAGTGATTCTTCAAGTTTCCGAGTCGCAGTCCCATGACAGAGGGAGGCTCTGATTGCCCAGGTCACTGCTGGACGCCAGGTCGTACGGGCAGGCTCTGCATGGGGGTGTCTCTGGTGGGCTGTCTCTCCTGGATCAGGCATGGCCAAAGTGGAGTCCCAGATGGAATCCAGGGCCTACGGCATCAGGGCTGCGGGCAGAGACGGCTCCGTGGCTGGCACGTCCATGGCAATCCTGTACGTGTTTAGGACAGACGAGGCGTCTGCTCTGATGGGTAACTTTACATGTCAACTTGGCTGGCCACGAGGATCCCAGACATTCGGTGAGCATCACTCTGGGCGCGTCTGTGAGGGTGTTTCTGGAAGAGACAGACACGTGAATCAGTGGACGGAGTCAGGCAGATGGCCCTCCCCAGTGTGGGTGGGCCTAGTCCAATCCACTGAACAGAACGCTCGGCAGGAACCCAGTGGCTCTGTTTCCCTGGGGAGCCTTCACGATCCCCTCCACAGCTTCCTCCTCACCTCCTCTGTTAGGGGAGTAAGGGTGTGGGTCTAGGTGAGCTGGGTCACTCTCATCCTCACTCAAGATTACAAACTACGACTGACCCGCAGCTCCTGGGCTAAAACAAAACAAAAACCCAAACAAACAAAACAAAAGCAAAAAACCAGAAACGCCTCACCCAGAATCAGAAAGATTGCTCGCGCCCACTGTGTCTCCGACCCTCTCCCTCCAGCTTCTCAGCCCCGGTGCCAGCCCCGGTGGACTGGCACGCGGCAATCTCTGCCTGGGACGGTGCTGCCCGAGAAGGGCAGCTCCTAGCACACATACCCACTGAAATTTAACTGAAAATCAGTGACATTGGAAAGCTGGTTTCCAGGGCTCCGGGTCAGGGCTGGTGGTGGCTGCAGCAGTGGGACGTCCGAGCATCATGAGTAGCTCTGCTGGCCTGTGCTGGCCCAGCATATGCCCCCCGCCCCCGCGCCAGCCACCGTGGCCTGCTTAACACCTGCGTCCCCCCACCACTCGGCCCAGCAGCCGCACCCCCAAGGGACCTGTGCCCCCATTCTGCTCCTGGTAGTTCCTTCGGTTGGGGTCAGACGCCCACGAGCCCAGGCACACTTTGGGTGTGGGCACTGCCCGATCTGTCCCTGGGCCCAGAGTAGGTCCACATCCCAGTATGTGTCTGCAGGGTGGATGCAGGAACAGGGCCTCCCAGGCGGCTTTACGCAAAGACCAGTCTGACAGAACCACATCGCTTTCAGATTCAAGCCTGTTGTGTCGAGAGTCTGAGCCGGATCCCAGGCTCTCAGTGTCCGTTGTGGCTTCTCCAAGCAGGACCAAGAGTTCCCTGGCTCTGCCCCAAGAGGGGCTCTGAAGCTCAAGCTTAGCCAGGTTGGGGGCTCTTAATCTCTGAAGGAAAAGTCCTTGCAAAGTGATGTCCCGAAGGCCCAGGCGGAGCCACTTCTGGGCTGGGAGCAGGGGGCCTGGGTCTGAGGGGGGCTCCGCACCAGCTCCATGTGTGACCTCGGGCACTGGGTTCCCCTCTCTGGACCTCAGTTTCCTCCTCTGAATGTAGGGTGAGACTCCAGTCCCCGTTCCCAGGACAGAGAAAGCCCATGGTTCCCTGTGCACAGGGGCGGGGCCAGGGCGGGGGGGGGGGGCGGGGAGGGCGTCATTGTCACAGGCTCCACATCAGGAAAAGGAATCAGCACTAATGGTCCCGGACTCCAGGGCTGCCCCACACCCTGCTTCTGAGGAAAGACAATAGGACAGGAGGGCAGGGGCAGGGGACGGACGCCAGCAGGGTGGAGGCCCTGTCAGAGGAGCTAAAGGATCCCCATAGGCAGCCTGGCTCTTGGTCGGGTGAAGCCAGCCATCCCAGGGCCAGAACCCTTGGCACAGAGGAGCTCGGGGACAGGAGATGAGGGGCTTCTTTGCCAGGGCCAGGGCGGAGCGGCCTTCTTGAAGGAGCAGGAAACAGATGGTCCGACCAGGATGGTCTCTCGGGCTTTCTGGGAGCAGGGAAGGGCCAGGAGGAAGGAGGAGGCCCTGCCTATGTGGGCACGATGCTGGTGGGGCTCCAGGCCAGGTCCCCCCATCACAGGAGGGGCTCGGGGCCATCTCCGACCCAGCCGGCCCCTGCGCGTCACGGGTGCCCTGGATAAGAAGAGTGAGGCCACAAGCAGGTGCAGAGGGGCCAGAGGCTCAGAGTGGACCGGCCGGGCCTCCTGCGATGTCCTGGCTCGGTGGAGATCATGGGCATGCGGCCTTCCGTCCACATCCACACAGGCCAGGGGAACTCTCGGTCTCCACCCCCAGCAGAGGCAACCAGAGGAAGTGGGAGAGGGACTCCGGGCTGGGGCTCAGCACAGCTGGAAGAAGGCTCCCAGTCCCTTCTCCCATCAGGACACTGCTGAGGGCAGTGTCCATCAGAACATGAACAGCTTGTCCCAAGGTATCAGAGGCTCCCAGCTCCCCACTCGCTAGCTCTGTGATGTTGAGCAAGTCACTCACCTTCTCTGGGCCTCAGTCGTCTTGTCTAGGAAGTGGGTGGGTAACAGTACCCACCTCACAAGTTCATGGGGTACAATGAGCAAGGACATCACTCTGCCCGGAACATAGAGAACAATAAACACCATTTCCTTTCCGTTCCAGAAGTCTGCAAGAATGCACTTGGGTAAGAGACACCATCAAGTCATGTATTGTAAAGGCCCTTTGGACACCAGAGTGACCCCAGAGTCCCACGCAGCCCCCAAGCTGGGCCTCTGTGAGATCCCCACACTCCAAAACGGCATGGCTGGGAAAGAGAAGGCCTGAGTCCAGGGCCTTTCCTCCCACACCGCCCAGGCCTCGGCCACCCTGCTCTCTGCCAGGACCTCCAAGCCTGAGGGGGGGCGTCCACTTCTCCAAAGGGATCTCCCTGGCCTGCCCCTGTGTGAGTCCCTGACCCCTGGCCACGAGGGCCCCTTCCCCAAGGTCTTGGAGGGAGCGGTTGGTGGGGCCACGGACACGGGGAGAACACCCATCTGTAATGACACATCAGGCAGGCTCCAGTCCCACCGACAGAGGTCACAGCCTCAGGCTCCCTCCACGGCCTCTGGACCCTACAAACTGGGCTTCAGGGGCGACCTGGCCTCCTGGAAGCCCACCCCTGCTGGCCTAGGGAGGGCAGCACCGTTGTGGCTGCCCAGAGCACCTCCCTCAGGCGCAGGGACATTGGGCAGGGGCGGGGGGCCCCACAGGACCTCTGCGTGGGCAGACCAGTGCCACGGACACTTCCTGCTCAGCTCTGTTCATGTCCCTGCTGTTGAGGCGCTCAGGGTAGGGACTCCTGACCCAGACGGACCCCTCGGGAGCCACCAAGAGGAAGGCAGGAGGGCACCTTGACAGGACATCTGCCCAGTGCTGTCCTGGCCCCTCCACTGGCCTCTGTGAGCTGTCCCCTTATCTGTGAAATAGGCATAAGGGCCATCCCTAGATGAGGGGGTGCCCACAGGCGCTTGTCACTCTGCCTGCAGCCCCAGGGCTTCTGCGAGCACCCTTTGAACTTGAGCTTCCTGGTCTGTAAAGTTGGGGAAAGGGACCCAGCCAAGACCTGGCTCCAGTCCACAGCAAACTGAGGACTAGGGTAGGACCTGCCTCCAGGAGAGGCAGCCCCAACCCTGGGCCCACGTTGTCCCGACCTGTGGCTACTGCCGAGGGTGGAGGACATGGAGGCCAGGCTGGTGACCCTCCCAGAGCCCCCTGCCCTGCAGGTGGGGTCACCCTGCTGGCTGGCAGCCTGGGCTTGGCCACCCACCTGCCCCCCAGATAAGCATCGTCAGAAACTGTAGGTCATGGAGGGGAAGCACTGAACAGGGGTAAGTCAGAGCATCTCGGGACCCGAGGGAGGTGTTGGGTAAGGACGGGCCCCCGCAGGCCAGCCTCTGAGGAATTTCTGGCCAAGCTGCCGTGGGTGGATCCAGCCGCCAAGCTCTGGACGTTAGCTCATGGCCCCTCCCTCCTTGGGTGCTTCTCCAGGTGAGCACAGCCCCCCCAGGTCCCCCATCGCCGCCCACGTTCCCCTGGGTGCACAGGTGCCAGGCCTGCCTTGAGAGCAGGGGACTGGAGTCTGTGTGACGTAAGAAGGCTACATCGTGTCCTGAAACCTGGGGCGGCTGTAACAACAGAAATACATCAGGAGGCACAAGTCCCGGATGGAGGGCTGGTTCCTCCTAGAGGCGCTAAGGGCGGGGCTGCTCCAGGCCACACCCCGAGCCCCCGAGCCCCCCGTGGTTCCTCGGCTGTGGACACGTCCCCCCACCTCTTCCTCCTCCATCACATAGCGTTCTCCCCGCATGCGTGTCCGTGTCCACATCCCCCTTTTATAAGGACACAGCTATGTCGAATTAGGACCCACCCCACTCCAGCATGACCTCGTCTTAACTAATTACATCTGCAATGACCTTATTTCCAAACAAGGTCCCCTTCTGAGGCACCATGGTTAGGACTGCAACACATGAAACTGGAGGGCTACAGCTGGATGGGGAGTGGCTTCTGGTTCCCAGGATCCTCAATCCTTAGGAGAACTGAGACAGGACAGAGGAGTGTCCGAGTCTGACTTTGCCAGAAAAGAGATCTTGTGGCAAAGCCCATGAGCTAAAGCTTTATTGTGGGCACAGCCCTAGGACAGCAAGTCCAAGGAGCAGGAAGAGAGGCAAGTGGCTAGGTGCTGAGTGAGAAGCAGCTTCCCCAGAAAACAGTGGATTATCAGCCCCATTGGACCCCTGGTCTCACCTGCAAAGAGGAATTCACCCATGGCCCCATATCTCCCAGGCCCACTGGCAAATGGCTCCCAGGGTGTTAGCCTCCATGGCCCTGCCGGTGAGAAGACCTGGGGAGGCGGGGGCTCTGGGTCACAGGAAGGGGTGCACAGGCAGGAAGGATGGGGCTGCCCTGACCCACTGACTGCACTCACCATGTTTGAACCTCCAGCCCCCACATGGACCCTCCAAGCCCCTCCCCGCACCCCCTTTGCACCACCTGCTGAGCTGAACAAAGGCCAGACTAAGGGCAGGGTGCCAGGTACCCCTAGGCAGCGGGAGGCCTCTCCTCCCTCCCATCCCACTCAGAATGACCCTGTGCCCCTCGTGGGGTGGGGGGTGCCATGGCTCCCACCTCTGGAGCTTCCTGAGGGATTTGCAAGTCATCTGAGGACAAGGTATGGAGATACCAGATAGACAGGGTCCGGGGACCACCTGTCAGGGCCCCCCAGGCCTGCCATGCTTTGCAGACCTGGAACATTCATGAACCTTGCCTCAGAACAGCCCAGAGGGGCAGGGACTCCAACAGGTGAGGACGCGAAGGCATGGCAAAGGGACCTACCAGGGTCCCACTTCAAGAGGGACACCAGGAGACATCCAGCCCCAATAGGATGGCAGAGGCTCATTGCCTCCAGCTTCGCCTCACGAAGCCCAGCAGCAAACCCAGGAGATAACAGAGACAACAAGGGGAGCGTTCCAAATGTGCACTGGGTGGGGGCGGTCAGGAGCCCCAGGACTGGAGGGGGCGGCTCAGGGAGGGTGCCTCACACGCCCCACCCATGGAACGTGAGGACCAAGGCCTGGCACCTCCTGATTCCCAACCAGAAGGAAGGGGACGTACCACAGCTCCTTAAGCCCAGTGCTCCCACCCTGGAAAGCCCGCCGACCCCTCAGACTAGACTCTCCCACCAAGAAATGCTAGGTGGCTCCAGGAAGGGGGTCCCCACATCACAAACTGGCCCAGCACCTCAGGGCCTCGGGAGCACCCACAGGGGATGCCCCAGCAGCACCAGATAAACCAAGTAAACCCAAAAAACACCACAACGGCTCTGAAAACTGAAATACCACTGAGGCCACCGCCCGAGCATGGGCCAGGACTGCACGAGTCCTGGACAGGGCGCTACAGGCTAAAATAAAATCCTCATTAAATGTCCAGGGTACCATGGAAAATCACATCCCACTGAGAAAGACAAGCAGCACCAGCACCAAGGCAGACAAGACACTAGAACTTTCTGGAGAGGATTTTAGTGTTGCCACCTTAGGAATGTTACAAAAAAGCAATTACTGGTCTACCTGCAGCAAACGAAAAAATAGAAAATCTCAGCAAAGGAGCAGAAATTACATAAAAGGACCAAACGGAAATTCTAGAGCTGAAAAGTGTGGTAAGAGAAACAAAGACTCAGTAGATGGGCCCAGAAGCAAAGAGGACATGAGGAGGACACAGTCAGTGGGTCTGGGGACGAATATGGAGGGACAGCCCACGTGAGCAAGAAAGAGAACATAGACTGAAGGAGACAGAACACATACTCCAGGACAAAGGTTTCCGGGAAGTGTGTGGGCTGAAAGAGGATTCGAACAAGTAATGATGGAAAGCTTCTCAAATCAGGTGAAAGATATGATAATGAAAGCACAACACAGGGACGCCTGGGTGGCTCAGTCGGTTAAGCATCTGCCTTCGGCTCAGGTCATGATCCCAGGGTCCTGGGATCGAGTCCCGCATCGGGCTCCCTGCTCCGCGGGGAGCCTGCTTCTCCCTCTGCCTCTGCCTCTCTCTCTCTCTATCTCTCATGAATAAATAAATAAAATCTTAAAAAAAAAAAAAAAAGAAAAAGAAAGCACAACACATCTGATTTGTGGTCTAGACAAAGCAGGTCTCAGAGGGAAAGTTACAGCACTAAATACACGCGAGACAGTCCTCAACACCATCATCTGAACCCTGAAACAGACGGTCCGCCAAGCAAGAGAAGAACACGAGGGAGGTCGGCGAACTGGGAGACAGGACAGCAACAGAGAGATCAGTGAGAAGAAAGCTGCTTCTTTGAAAACCAGTGTGATTTATAAACCTCTAGCAAGACTGACAAAGAGAGAGAGACAGAGAGCACCACCCCTCCCGGGAAAAGGCCAGGGCCCGCCACCAGCTCCTGCAGCCTCGAGAGCATAAGAGAAAACTGAGTAACACTTCATGAGTTCTGCACCCAAGGAGGGGCAATTCCCCCAAAAGCACGAACCATCGAAACCCAACCCAGAGGAAAGAGGTGAGTTGAACAGTCCCATAACCACCTGAGAAATTGAATCCATAGCTTAAAAGTTCCTAAAGCAGAAATCTCCCAGATCTGATAGTTTTATTGGAGAATTCTACCAAACATTTTAAAAAGAGCAACACCAATTTTACACAATTTTTTCCAGGACAGGGAAGAGGAGGGACTTCTCAACTTCCCTTATGAAGCTGATGTTATTCTGATACCAACACTAGACAAAGACAATGCAACCCCCCCAAAAAAAACCAAAACCACTATAAAGCGATGTCTCTCATGAACATAGATGCAAAAATCCTCCACAAAATATAAGCAAATCAAGCCCATCAATGCATAGAAGGAGTTATACACCATGACCAAGTGGGGTTCATTCCAAGTACGCTAGGTTGGGTCAGTACTTAGAAATCAGAGATTGTAATTCACCGTATCAATAAGCTGAACAGAAAGATGATGTAATCATATCAACTGATACAGAAAATGCATCTGACAGAAGCCAGCGCCATTCGTAATAAAAACCCTCGCAAATTAGGGATAGAGGGCCCTTCCTCAACTCAGTAAGCATACACTGTGGCTCCCAAGGTTGGAAATCAGGACAGATAGCCACAAATACCACTAATAAAATGCTTATTACATCCAAAAACAAACCAAGGAGGAGTCCTCATTCTTGAGGACCGAGAATGCTGCAGGTACCAGCTGGAGGCACTTACATCATCATTGTCCCGGGAGAGGGAAGCTTCCCAGTCCGTGATCCGATCGCATGCAGGGCCTCAAGTCCAGGCTCTGCCCTGCTCTGTGGCTTCCAGTCCTGAGCCCGGGAGCATGGGTCATTTTCCCCATTTCCCTGAACTTGATTCCAGCTCCCAATGGAACCAGAGGCAGAACCTGCCCTGGGCGCTCTTCTGGGCAGCACACAGTGCCCCGTGGCAGGGGCAGAGGGCAGAGCAGGCCTGAGGATCCAGGCAGGAGACCGTGCCCCCCATTCAAGCGAAGCCTTGGCTCAGGAGCAGAGGGATGGGCAGGGTTTCCCGGCAGGCAGGGCGTCTGGCCGCCTGTAGGAACCCAGAGGTCAGGGATGCCACATCAGAGGGCTGTGGTTCCGCTGTCCCAGACGTGGCCTGGCTGCCGACTTCTGAGCAGGCCAGGCACACTGATGTGCCCTCCCAGGGCTCACGCTGGAGTGTGATGCATTGTTTCTTGTGGTTTGCCCCAGCAGGTGGGGAGGGAAAGGGAATTTGTGCCCCCCTGGAAGTGCTAAAAAGCTCTCATACTAATGATAATTGAGCCCCCTTGTTCCCCCCGCCAGCCCCCCATAGGCCTGGAACACTGACTTCCTTCCTCACAGAGTCTTGGGTCCTGCTGGACCGTCCCTCCACCTCCAGTTAAGAGATGGGCCAGTTCAGGGCTGAGAGAAGCCCCAAGGGGCAGGAGGGGTGGGACTTCTTGGAGGAGGCCAACAGATCTACAGGACAAAGGGCCCCGAGACAGATGGGGAAGGAACCCCTCAGGGTGCAGGAGGCCTGGCCAGGGAAGGAAAGGTGAGGATGGAGGGGAACTTCAAGCACACAGGGAAGGTGGGTTCTTCTGGTAACTGTTGACGCTGAGCTGGGCAGCTCTGAATGGAGCTCTCCTGAGACCAGGTCATTAGGACCAGGAATCAGAAGGGCAGCAGGTGTTAGCTCAGAGATCAGCACAGAGTAGGTGCTTGGTCCCTGGAGGGTGGAGGGATTACTGCAGCCAGACTTTCCAGAGACCCTCCCCCGGAGCCCAAGATTCATCTTGTCCACCTCATCCTTGCAAGGAGACCCCAGCCTCCCTCCAGAGCAGTCCCCCTGCTCACAGTCCTCATCCTAGGTGAGACACAGACAGAGACCGGGGGAGGGTTAGGAGGGTGTTGGAAATTGAGACACTTATCACCGGGGCCTCCCTTCTCCCAAAGTCCTTTAGCTGCAGGATGGGGACTCTGAATCCAGGACACCCACAAAGGGACAGCTGTGCCTGCCCCACTTCCCCACCCAGGAAGGCTGGGGTCAGCTGCCAGGCTGGTATGAGACATGACCGAAAAGAAGTCACCCACCAGGGAGGGGGCCTCAGCCCCTCTGGCACTCCCCTATCCTGTGTTGCTTTCAAAAAGCAATCCCCACAGGGAGTGGGGCCTTGCTGCTGGATCCTGGGCCAGGAGCTGCTTTAATGGGAGCCAGAGCATCAGTGGTCCAGTGGCTTCTTCGAACCGCTGGTTCGGGGATGCTTATTACACAGCCATGGTGCTAGGGGGACACATCTGCTCTTCACACGGCAAGGCCTCCTGCTTGGGGCTGAGACCTGGGCTCACCTCTCTGAAGGGTTGGCTTCTGAGCTGGTGAGTCTCGGGCCTCCGTGAACACCTCGAGGTCCAGTCCGCCTCAGGGCCCTTGCGCTTGTCCTTCTCTGCCTGGAGGCTCATGCCCTGGCCACCTGCTGAAGGCGTTTCCCTCCTCCATGCCCAGCACAGCCTGTGGTGGCTCGGTGCGTCTGCCTGCCCTGTAGTTGGATGGCTGCTTCTCCCACTGGCTTTTAAGTTTCTTGGGAGGAGGGACCAAATCTTCTTGGCTGTCCTACAACCTTGGTGAAGCACTGGGCCTGATAAATAGAGTGCACCAGGCAAATATTTTCAGACGCGCACATGAATGAATGGGTGGTTTGTAGCAGAGGAATGACATCGTCTGATCTGCATTTTTGAGAGAACTGTCTGAGAAAGGCAAGCCTGTGGACATGGGTGACAGGGTTCGGGAAGATGGAGGGAGGGATGAACAGGTGCAGCTCAGGGGCTGCTGGGCTATGTGCGTGCCCTGCACAATGCAGGAAGGGTGGACCCGTGACGTCGCGCATTTGTCAAAACCCACAGAACTGGACAATACAGAGAACCCAAATGTAAACTGCAGATTTTAGTTCATAAGAATGTGGTAAGGTCAGCTCATCAACCAGAACCGTCAAGAATTCAGATGTTAATAATAAGGGGAAACCCATGTGTGTGGTGGGAACTCTGTACTTTCTGTTCAATTCTTCTATAAACCTAAAACCGCTCTAAAAAAAAAATTAAGTCTATTAACCTTAAAAAATCTCTGAGGAATGATGACGAAGCAATTCTGTGCCCAGCAGAAGGGTTAAAATAAAGACAGGCATCAGCAGAGGTTGGTGAGGCCATGAAGGAAGGGCAAGCCCAGTGTGCCATGCTGGGCATCTGCAGCCCGCGTGAGAACGCGCTAGGAGCCTGGTGCACTCACAGAAACGCACGTGTGCGTGTGTTCATCAAAAGACACGTACAGAGATGTGTTAGGCATTGCACCAAAACAACCCAGTCCGTAAACCGTACAAAGGGTGAATCCATGGTGAACACCAGAGCACAGCCTGCACAGAAGGGGTCATGAATGAACACAGCTGCTTACGGCACACGGATGAACTTCATAAACATCAGACTGAGTGACGGGAACCAGACGCAAGGAGAACACGCTGCCCAGTTCTATTTATATGAAGTGCGAAAACAGTCAAAACCACGGTGTGATGACAAAAGTCAGCAGAGAGGAGGGGGAGGAAGCCAGTCCGGAGAGGTGGCCCCTCCCTCCCCTCTGCCGCCCCCCCCATCTCCTGCTGGCCTTCTCCGCACCACCCCCCTCCAGCCCCCTTCTCTTTGGGATCATGGCAAAGGCCAATGGTTTCTCCAGGGAATTGGCCTCACTGGGCAAGGACTTTTTGAACTAGACTTCAGAGTGGAATTTTTTTCTCTCAAAATAGAGAGGAATTGGCTATCCAGCAGTTAAAGATAGAATCCTGTGGCAAGGCCAGGGTCTGGGTCCCTGTCCCAGCTCGGGGGGCTCCGGGGCCCTGCCCTCCGGTGGCAGCTGGCTCGAGTCAGGTGGCCAACAGCCCCCACCACCACAGTCTGGGGGCCTCAAGGAGCCGGTGGGAGAGCCAGGTGGGCTTCCTGGAGGAGAGGACCCCAAGAAGGCAAAGCACACTGGTGAGCAGAACACAGCTGGCAGCTCAGAGCCTGGAGCTCAGGAGGGCCGAAGGGCGGTGGTGGGCAGTCCGCTGGAGCCAGATCAGGTAAAGCCTTGAATGTCAGCTCAAGGAGGGGCATCTTATGTGTGGACAGTGAGGGGCCATTGAAAGACGTGGAGCAAGGGTGGTGCATGAGGGAGAGCCTGCCCAAGGCGCAGGTAGTCTGCTCAGAGTGGGGTCCAGCCTGGGCGTAGAGGGCTGGGGGCACTGGGGAATAGCCGCCCAGAGCAAGGCTCTCCACACCCCCACTCCTGAGAGAGCTGGTGTGATCTCTGCAGGCCAGCTCTGGTGCATCGTAGGGCCGCCTGCCCCTGGGGTAAGGGCCACACCCAGCCCAGCGCAGGGAGGCCCCAGCCACCCTGGGGCCTGGCTCCAGGTGCCAGAGAAGCAGCAGGCCATGGGGGCAGCTCAGGGCCGGCTGTAAGACCAAGGACAGGCTTCCAGCTGCCATCCCAAGTAAGGGCAGGCTCTTTCTCAGGAAGCCCAGGCGTGCAGTCATTGCTGTGGAATGTGTGTGTGTGTGTGTGTGTGTGTGTGTGTGTGTGTGTGTGTGTGTGTGTGAGAGATAGCACATCCCCACCAGGGGCCCAGGTGGAGGACGAGACACCTGTGGGCTGTGTGGCCCACCCTGAGCTCGGCGCCCTGATGGGCTGTGCCCGCAGGGCCTTCGGGTGCCACCCCCAGGGCTGCACCTGGCAGGGGCCCAGGCTTCCCTGCCTGTGCTGGCAGCCCTGCCAGGGCTCTGACTCACCTCTCAGGGCCACCGCTCTCCCAGTACCAGGTGGGGAGGTGGCCGTGCACCTGCAGGGGCCCTGAGCCTCCAGGAAGGATGCACTGGAGTGACGACAGGTCCCCGCCTTGCCACCTGTGTGCCTCCGGGCACTGGCCCCCCTCCCCACAGCATGTTCTACACCCGGACCCCTTGGCTTGGCATCTGCGAACCCCTAGCACTCCACCTGCTATCTGAGGGCGAGGAGGTGATGAGGTAGACCACGTGGGCAGGAAGGCAGGGGTGATTGGTCTCCACTATGCGACCAGGGCTTATAAACCAAGACCCTCATGGGACAGAGGGGCTGCCATTGGGACAGCCTTTCCAAGCCCGCGGTGCTCACACACACAGCTGCTGGGCCCGCATAGCCGCCCCTCCTGTGTGTTACTTCAGGTCACAGAGCACCCCATCCATGTGGTGGGGAGGAAATCAAGCCTCAGAGGGGATGAGCCTCTGCTCAGGGCCACACATTGGCAAGAAGAGGATGAAGCACTCCACCTGGACCCTGGCCCCCAAATCCATGGCTTTACAGTCACTGCTGTGTGCAGGGGCGGGGTAAAGGCACAGGATGCCCCAGGGTAGTTTGGGGGCACATGTACCCAAGGGAAGCTGGGAGGGAGAAACTGAGGCTCAGGCAAGGGTCCTGAGGGTGCTGTGTGCTGGGCAGTGCTGGGGCCACAAGGGGAAGGTCCCTGTGCTGCCTGATTGGGCGCTGGTCCCAGGCTCAGCTCCCATGTCCCCATCAGGGGGGGACTCTGCTGGCCACCGTGGTCAGCCAGGCCCCCCTGCCCATCACAGAGCGTCTTCCCAGATGCCCCGGGCAGACCTGTGCAGGTCGGCACCTGACAGCCAGCACTCCAGGGGAGAAGCCTTGGCTTGTAGGTTGGCCAACCTCCGTGATGTGAATACTCCCAACGTGGCTGTTTTCGTGCTCCTAGTGATGTCACCGAATTGGGGAGGAGGGCCACGTTCACCCTGCAGGTGCACTACACAGAAGTACCTCCAGCAGAGACGGGGTTTGCAAGCCACAGCCAAGACCGAATCCCGACTTACACCTATTTTGTCAAATAAAGTAATCCCGGAACACAGCCATGCCACTCACTGACGTGTAAAAATCACTCATTAATGCTGTAAATAAATGTAAAATAATTAAGAAGTGATGTGTTTTAAGTATTTATTAGCTCTTTTAAAAACAACTCTGTGGAGTAACAATTATCATACAATAATTGTTTAAAGTATCTTTATTTAAAGTATATTTAAAGTATACTTTATTTTAGTATATTTAAAGTATAAAATTGGTAAGTGTCATATGTTGTGTAAATATATTATTTGTAAATATACATGTCTGTGAAACCATCACCACAATAGAATAATGAATATATCCATCACCTCCCTGTTACATCAGTCTGTACTTCCTAGAGTTGTATACAAATAGAATCATATCCTTTGAAATCCTTCTGACTTCTTTCGCTCAACAAAATTACTTCGAGATTCGTCCCTGTGGTGGCGTGTGGCACTCCATTTACATTGCTGAGTACTACCCATGAAATGAACATATTAGAACATTTTCTATCTTCACCAATGGATAGATACTTGGGTTACCTGGGCTATCACAAATAAATTGTGAACACTTGTGAACACGTCTTTGTAGGGACACGTGTCGACCTTTCTCCTGGGTGAAGAGCTGAGTCACACGGCAGGTGTAAGTTTAAGTTTTTTAAAAACTGGCAAACCATCTTCCAAAGTACTTTTTTCTTAATATTCCCATCAGTAGTATCTAAGAGATGCGATTTCTCCACATCTTCGCCAGCACTCACTATGATCAGTCTTTTTAATTTTAGCCAGTCTGTCTCATTATTTCCCAAATGGCCAGTGACGTTGAGCATCTTTCCATGTGCTTATTTGCCACCTGTATATCTTATTTTTATGTACCTTCTTTTCTTATTCTTGGGTTGTTTGTATTTTTATTATCAAGTTTTGAGAAGTTTTATATATTCTGGATACACGTGATTTGCCAAGATTTTATTCTGGGCTGTAACTTGCTTCTTGTCCCCTACAGCATCTTTTGGAAAACAGAAGGGTTTTACTTTTGATAAAGTCAATTTATCAACTTTTTCTTGTCGTAAATGATGATTTTGGCGTCATATCTAAGCAATCTTTGCCCAACCCAAGGTCACAAAGCCATCCGCCCCTGTCCCCATCATACTTTTGGTCACCACCCCAGGACCCAGGACCCAGCTGGCATCTACCTGGGGCTCCCCAAATGATGGGGGCAAGCCCCCACTGCCAAGAGAATGAGGTAGATCTGAGGGACAGGAGACACCAAACGTCCAAGATGGAGCAGGAGCTCGGACACGTGCTTGCACTTCCTCTTGTCTTCACGCTCTTCTAGCATCCAGCCCGAACGCCCCCACCTCCCCATGCAGAGGGCCGCACCCCTTTTAGGCTGTGCCTGCCCCACTCAGAGCCTCTGTTTCCCTGTCTGTGCCTGTCCCTCCACGAAGCCAGACCTCAGAACTCGTCCAGGCCCCAGGGCCCCCCTTGCTCAGGGTCTGGGGAGTGCCAGGACCCAAGATGGGGCAAGACCAGGTGTCTGAGTTTCTGGAACCCAGCAGGGGAAGGGGAGAGGGGTGGACGACCAGCTGGTGTTTTGAAAGGATGCGGGTCTGCAGCTCCTGGGGGAGGGGAGGAGGACGGGGCAGGCCCACAGCCAAGCCGCCCCTCGCCCTGGAACCCCTCTGGCTCCGAGCCTCCCTCTCCTGCTCTCCCTGCCACCTCCAGACCACCCTGTTACTCACCCAACAGCTGCAGGGGGGGGAGGGGCTTTCGAGCCCTGGCCCTGGGCCTTACCCTTCTCCCCCAGGAAGAACCTCACTGACGCCTCAGTCCGCCCCTCTCTGGAAAGGCCAAGACGTCCCCCCAAACAGGTCTTCAGAGAGAGCGGGCAGCAAAGGCCTGCTTTGAATATCAACGTTCTCCGAAGATCAAGAAAGAGAAAAGAAAGAAAGGTATTTTGGAAACATCTAATGTGCCAACTAATTAAGTGTCTGATTATTAACGAGCTCCCTCCCAGAAGAAGGGGAAGAACAGCCAGGATCCTCAGCCACCCTCAAGAAAATCAGAACGGGTTTCTTACACCAAAAGCACAGACAACAAAAACAAACTAGACAAATGGGACTACATCAAAATTCTAAACTCCTGCAAGTCAAGGGAAACAATCATCGGAGGGAAAAGGTAACAGAATGGGAGAAGACACTTGCAAATCACTTCCCTGAGAAGGGGTTAATATGCAGAATACATGAAGAACCACAACTCAACAGCAACAAACACCAAGAGCCTGATTTTAAAGTAGATGAAGGACTTGAACAGACATTTCTCCAAGCATGTGAAAAGAGGCTCAGCACCACTGATCATTAGAGAAATTAAAATCAAAACCACAATGAGGTTGGGATGGCTATGATCAAAAAAAATGGAAATAACACGTGTTGGCAGGAACGCGGGGAAAGTGGGAGCCTGCGCACTGTTGGCCGGGGTGCAATGTGGGGCAGTCACTGTCGAAAACAGTATGACTTTCTGCAAAAATGGAAAATAGAACTCCCTCTCCTCTGGCCCAGTGATCCCACTTCTGGGTATATACCCAAAGGAAGTGAAAGCAGAGTCTCACAGAGATATTTCCACACTCATGTTCAAAGCAGCACTATGCACGATAACCGAGAGGTGGAAGCAGCCCAAGTGTCCATCGACGGTGAGTGGAAAAGCAAAATGTGGGGTATGGATACAATGCAGCGTCACTCAGCCTCAGAGAGGAAGGAAGGACCCCTGCCCCATGGGGACGAGCCCCGAGGACACAAGCCAGACACGGAAGGACACGCACGGGGACCCCACTCCCACGAGGACCCGGAGTCATCAGACTCACAGACACAGAGGATAGACGGCGGGGCTGGGGCTGGGGGCGCGGGTGGGGTTCCGTGCGTCGTGGGGACAGGGTCTCCATGTGCGGGATGGAACGTTCTGGAGACCTGTTGCACAACAGTGTGCATATAGATAACACTCTACACACTTAAAAATGATTAAGATGGTACATTTATGACATGTGAGGGTTTTTTCCACAATTAAATTTTAAAAAAGAAAAGTAAAATAAAAGAGCATTTCTTCTTCCTCATCCTGAAACTGGAACCTCCTGTAATGGGTCCCAACGATCACAAGAATAAGGGTACGTGTTTGTGGTACTCACAGCCACAGCCAGAGAATGAGGTCCCTCCCTCATGCCGCATCTTAGCCCTGCTGCACAGAGTCTCAGGAAAGTTGGCAAACACCCATCCCCCATCCATCCATCCGTCCACCCACCCACCACACAGGCACCCATCCAACAAATATTCATCAAGTGATTATTCTGTGCCACATGCTGTTCCAGGGGCCGGGAGCATAGAGAAGAGGAGGCAGACAAGTCCCTGCCTCACTGGAGTTCCCAGTGGGAGGAAATAGATAGGTGGATAGTAGAGAGATATAGATGGAGAAATGATGGATAGATAGATGATGCCAGATAGATGGATAGATAGACAGATGACAAATGATAGAGATAGATATAGATAGATAGATAGATAGATAGATAGATAGATAGATAAACAGATGATGATAGATATAGATAGATAGATAGGCAGATGATAGATAGATGATGGATAGATAGACAGTTGATAGATACATAGATAGATGATGGATAGATAGATAGATGATACAGACAGACTGATGATAGATGATAGACTGACAGACATGATAGACGGACAGATAGACATGATAGACAGGTAGATAGATGATAGACAGATGATAGACAGACGGATGATAGACAGACAGACAGACATGATAGACAGGTAGATAGATGACAGACAGGCAGACAGATGATAGACAGACAGACAGATAGATGATAGGCAGACAGATGATAGACAGATGTGCTAAATTGCACAAACTAGAGCAGACAGCCTACTAAGATCACAGGAACCAGTGGCAAATGTTTTTCAAAGTGCAATAAGGTGAGGGGGTGGTGGGTTGGCCCCTCCAGAGAGGGGGGTCCCAGCTTTGCCCAGAAGAAGGGGCTCCAGAGGGGGGCTGAGGGAAAGGCTGACTGAGGAAGGGGGGGCTGGGTCAGAGCAGGGTGGCGGCCGGCGGAGAGGGAGGCGGGGCTGGTCCCGGGCCTAGCGGGGCTGAGGGGCAGCATGCGGACCATGGGAAGCACACTTGGGGATGAGGATGAGGGAGCGGAGCAGCCCCCTTCCCTGGGACTCATGTACCTCACCATGTGACCACAGGACTTCCTGCCCAGGTCCCCTCCTGGCCCCGCAGCAGTCTGTCCGCCCGTCCACTCAGGTCGGAGGGCCCCCAGAGACTAATCCATTTGCCCACACTAATCCAGGCTCAAAGGGGGCCCAGCACTTGGGGGTGGTCCTGGCATAGCAGAGACAGGAGCACTCACCTGCAGGAGGGGCCCCCAGCCCCCCAGCTAATCCCCCCACCAGGCTGATCAGGTTTCCCACAGCTCAGGCCCTGCTTTCCCAGGGCCGAGCACCCCACCAAGTGCTTTCAGGATTGTCCTGACAAGCTGAGTGTGAAGGAAAGGAGAAGCCTCCTGTCACCAAGCGTCCCCAGTGGGCAATTATCTAGGATTAGCACAGCTAGCTTCTCACAAGTGCCCTGACCCTCAAAACCCACCTCAGCCAGGAGAGGCGGGAAGGGTCTGCCCGGCCCCAGCTGCCCCAGGCCCTGCGGCTAGGGGACCCGACCCCTGGGGTCCCGCCACCCCCACCCCCCCATGGATGGATGAAGGAGCCAATGTGTGCCGCAGACGCTGTTTTTGAAACGCCTGGCGATGTGCTCTCTGGCATCAGATAAAGCAGCAGAGGGAGTGTCTTCATCTCCTGGGGCCTGGGTTCGCACTCAACTGACCCTGGTTTGGGATTTTCAAGGTGCTTGTCTGGAGGGGGAGCAGTGTTGTCCCAGGAGGGTCAGGGGCTGGCTTGGGGAGGCCGGGGGGGGCGTCCCCTCCCTCAGCCTCTGAGCCCCACCTCTGCTCCCCAGCAGTGAGGCAGGGCCCAGCTCTGCCCACCTTCCCTGCATTTACTGGAGCTGTTTGGTCTTCTGAATTCAGAATTCTTGAGGCCTGATGTTCTGGTGTGCATGAGCAGAAACACACCTAGAATTCACTGTGAACCAGTCCTGCGCTCCCTGTAAAAGCTGCCTTGGCCATTGGGCGTGTGTATTCCTGCACGACCCTGCAGGAGCCTTGGGGGTGGGCGGGGCAGGGGTGCGGGACAGTGCCTACTCGTGCCTGCAGCCCTCCGCGGGGCCCCAGAGAGACAGACAGAAGCCTGAGGACCAACCTATTCAGAGACCAGGGCCCCCTCCACCGCTCCGGGCACTGAGAGCCCAGGGAGTGGTCAGGCCAGGAAGGACACCAGGACAAGCCAAGGGGGGGGCGGGGGGGATCATGTGATCACCTGGGCCTGGTGTGTGTGTGTGTGCGCACCAGCATGTGTGCGTGTGTATATATGTATTTTTTGAGAGAGAGAGAAAGCGCTCAAGGAGTGGGGACAGAGGAGAGAAAGAATCTCAAGCAGACTTTGCACTGAGCGTGGAGCCCGACATGGGGCTCTCGCGACCCTGAGCTCATGACCTGAGCCAAAACCAAGAGTTGGACACTGAACCGACTGAGCCTCCCAGGCGTCCCTGTATATGTGTTTCTGTGTGTGCACGCACACACGTGTGCATATGTATGTGTGCATGCGTGCACATGTGTGTATGTGTGTGCACGCACGTGTGCATGTGTGTGTTGTGTGTGCATACACATGTAAGTGTGCATGGGTGCACGTGTGTGTGCGTGTGTATGTATGTGTGCAAGTGCGTGCACACACGTGTGCATATGTACGTGTGCATGCGTGCACATGTGTGTATGTGTGTGCACACACGTGTGCATGTGTGTGTTGTGTGTGCATACACATGTAAGTGTGCATGGGTGCACATGTGTATATGTGTGCGTGTGTATGTATGTGTGCATGTGCGTGCACACACGTGTGCATATGTATGTGTGCATGCGTGCACATGTGTGTGCACGCACGTGTGCATGTGTGTGTTGTGTGTACATACACATGTAAGTGTGCATGGGTGCACATGTGTATATGTGTGCGCGTGTGTGTATGTGTGCATGTGCGTGCACACACGTGTGCATATGTATGTGTGCATGTGTGTATGTGTGCACATGGGTGCACTGTGCATGTGTGTTGTGTGTGCATACACGTGTATTTGTGTGTATAGTGCACACGTGTATGTGTGTTGTGTGTTTGTGTATACATGTATATTTGTGTGTGTGTGTGTATGTTTGTGTGTATGTGTGTGGCTAGTGGCCAGGGTGGGGGGGCTCGTGTCTGCTCTCGAAGTTGACACCGGGGCAGCCCCTGCCCCCTCTCTGCCTGCAGACCTGCCACAAGCAGTGTGAAGGGAAACAGGTCCGAAAGCCCAAATCTCAGCCAGGACTCAGCCGGGACTGCACAGCCTCCCACTGCGAGCCCACCAGGACCAGAGCCTCCTTGTGACAGTCAGCCTCTCCGAGCCCGGATGACAGAGGGGCACGGTTTGGGCTTGGCCAGGCCAAGAGTGGGTAGCTGGGTGGGCTGAGGTAACGCCGTGGGGCGTAAACGAGTGGAGGACGAGGGTGGTGGCTGCAGACCTCCCTGGAGATTCTGCATGGACATTTGGGGGAAGGAGGAAGGAGAGCACGTGTCTGTTACTGATCAATAAAAAGAGCCACGTTTTCCAAGTCACGCCTCTCTCCCGATTTGGCGTCTGACTAGGAGAACGCACTGTCCTTAGGGCAGCAGGGGGACGCCGGGGCAGTGGGCAGACGTCCCTCCCACCAGCAAGACCCACCAGGCTGAGGGCAGAGCAGGAGGGAGCAGAGGGGAGTGGACATTGGGTTGTCCCTTTCTATTTCTGAGTGGGATTCCATGGTGTGGACAGGCCATAACTGGGTTGCCACTCGCCCATCAGAGCATGGCTGGGGTGCTTCCAGTTTGCGGTTGCTGTTCAGAGAGCCGCTGTGGGAATGTGCAGGGGCGAATGCGCAGGAACTCAGGGCAGGTGTGTGTTCGACTCTGAGAAGCTGCCTGCCGCTGTGTCCCCTGGTGCGTTCCCGCTAGCCACGTGAGAGACCCAGACATTGGCACGTGATACGGTCGGTACTTTTAACTCTTAGGCCTTCTGATGGTTGTTCTCAGAATCCCATTGTGGTTGTAATTTGCATTTCCTCACGGCTAATGATCCTGAGCATCACTTGTGCTTGTTTGCCTGCCTCCCACCCTGTGAGGCGTCTGTTCGAGTCCTCTGCCCATTTCCAACTGGTTGTTTTATGATGGTTGAGTTTTGAGCACTCTTTATATATGCTAGACACAGGTTCTTTATCAGACACCTGTTCGCAAACATTTCCTTCCAGTCTGCAGCTTGTCATTCGTTCCCTTGACAAAGGCTTTCACAAAGCCAGAGTTTTTCATTTTGATGAAGTCAGTTTTTTTTTCTTTTATGGACTCCGCTTTGGGTGTTGTTCCTAAGATTATTATTTGCCAGAGAGATGGGATTCCTGCCTGTAGCTGTGGCCCCAGGAGCTCATGGCTGTGGGATCCCGATGTGCAGGGGGAAGGAGAGAGAGGCACCCGGGGGGGGGGGGAAGGGGTTGGGGGCACTGGGTGACAAGAGGCTGGCCCAGGGTAGCTGGTCCAGAGGGATGGAGGGGAGGGCAGATTCGGACAGAGCAGGGGCGGTGTCTGGGCACTGGGGATCTCGGGGCCCACACAGGACAGGTCTGTGCAGGGGGCAGGCACACAGAGCCCGCCAGTGCAGGAGACTGCTGGGCAGTAGGCCTCCAACGAGGCTGCAGCCGCCCCACAAGGAAAGGGTGGTATGTCCGTCCGCAGATGAGGACTCTCAAAGCACGGCCACCACCACTCAGGCAGCCCCAGGGGCACAACAGAGCTGCACCCCTTCTGTGGCTGTGGAGAGCAGGTCGGGGCCAGGGGCCAACCTGCACCAGGGATAGAGAAGCGAGCAGCAGCGGAGGAAACAGCCCTGAAGGGAGAGTCCACACAGGCTCCTAGAAGGGGAAATTTCGAGCACGGCCTGGGCCCCAGGGCCCTTCAGCCCAGCAGACCCCACTGGGTGCCTGGGGCTCTGTTCCAGAGACTGACAGCTAGCCTGGCTCTGTGCCCCAGCTGCAAACGCCCAGCCAGCAGGTGATGAGGTCAGGAGGGGGGAGCCTCGTGATGGGATCAGTGCCCTTGGAGAAGACCCCAGAGCTTGCGCCCTCTCTGCTCTTGGCTGGCAAGGACACACCAAGCTCTGCTGTCCACTGGAAGTGGGGCCTCACGAGACACCGGACCTGCCCGCACCCAAGGTCTCCGACCTCCAGCCTCCAGAACCAGGAGAAAGTCTGCAGACTGTGGTGTCCTGTTACAGCCGCCAGGACTCAGACGGAAACCACCGGAAACCACCGGGAGAAGCCTCCTTCCTGTCCTGCCCGCCCCCAACACCGGGTCCCTCCCCTTCACTCCTGCATGAGCTCTAGGCAGCACAGCTGGGGGCGGTTCAGGAACACCTGGGCGTATGTTTAGGATAATTGAGTGGGTGCCACTCCACCTTTCCTTTGGGCTAAGGGTGCCTGGGGTTATTTTTGCTCACATTTGTTGACTGTGGGATGGAGCGTTCTCACTGATGGGCTCTGTCCAAATCCCTGTGGTGCCAGGAAGAGCCAGGCCTGAGGGGAGCCAAGGGAAATGACAGGGCACAGAGCCCCCCACGGCAGAGCCGCCCCAGCCTGGTCAGTCCCCCTGGGAGGGCCCAGGCAGGGGCCCACATATGCGACCCCAGCCCTGCTCAGAATCCAGGAGCAGTGGAGGCCCAGACTTGGGGACCAGGCTGGGAGGCCCCCACTGCCTGTCAGCCCTGCCTGAGCCCAGGCCAGGGAGAGAGGACAGTGCCGAGGCCTGTCCTGCTGGATGCCCACTTCAGGGTCTCCTCAGAGCAGGGTCCCCAGATGACATCTCTCCCCCTGACGCCGTGCTCCCTCCCCATCTCCCCAGGTGCAGGTGCTGGGGAGCAGAGGTTGGGTGTGGGGGCGAGAGAGACACACACACAGGAGAGGCTCCTGGCCCCCACAACATCTCTGCACCTCTATCACCTGCTTTCCACAGAACCGCCACCAGAATGCAAGACAGACATTCCCTGGAAGTGAGTGTGAGGTCTGGCCCTCGGAGAAGCAGGTGCCAGAAGGGACACTCGGGGGAGGGGGCCAGCAGTCGGGGAGGATAGAGAGCTGGCTGCGGGGGCCCAGAGGGGCCCCCAGCCCGCAGCCACACGGGGGAGACCCTGGGCCCACCCACATCAGGGTGCCTTGGGAAGCCCACCCAGACCCACCCGGGGTTGGGCCCCTTCCTGGCCTGGAGGAGGGAATGGTACCCGGCCAGCTGCAGCTCTGGTTCAGCTGAGGCTGGCCTTGGGGTGCTCAGGAGCCCCACACTCTCTTCCTTCTCTTGGGCATGTACGGGTGTCCCATGAGGGCTGCGCCCCCCGTCAACGCCAGCCAGCACTGGGTTAGCACCGACGGCATGCCAGGAGCTGAGCCCGCGGATGTGGCACCTGAAAAGACGTGCCTGCGTGCGGCGGTGTCTGGGGCGCGGGGCCCCATTCGTCGCCTCTGGGCAGGGCCACCCCACCCCACGCGCCAGGGTCGTGAGGGGCTGCCGCCCCATTCTCTACGGGACTCGAGCCCAGAGAGTCTCAGGGGAGCACAGCTCCCAGGACACAGGTCCCAGCATGGGGTCCGAGGCTCACGCTCCCCAGACCTCAGTTTCCCCATCCGTGAAGTGGAGGCGCGAGTCACGGCTGCATCACGGGCTCGAGAAGAGGACAGACGGACGGGAGGCCACTGTCATGCTACTGTCGAGTCCCACGGTGCTGGTCACCACCGTTGTTGGCCCGTATTCGACATGAGTCACGCTCAGTGGCCCGCTCCAGTGACGCGGGAGCCGCCTGCGACCCGCCACCCTCCAAGGGGCCTGGTGAGAAACCTTCCTCCTGGCGAGAAAGAAGCTGACCAAATACTTTCCCTGGCAAAGGCGATCCCAAACCATTTCAACACTTTGTGACGTGCGGTGCCAGCCAGCAGCCTTGTGTAGTTGGACCGCACGGGGGCCGGGAAGCTCTGGGTCCAGACACTGGGGGAGAATGAACGGAAATTCTAGAGCCTGGGGACCCTGCGCGGATAAGGACTCCCGTTTCCTGGGCACCTGCTCTGTGCACGGAGCACTCGCTCTGTGCTGTGCTACCTGGAGGCAGGGTCTGGCGCCACTTCCCAGATGAGAAAACCAAGGCACAGAGAGGTGGCCACTTGCCCTGGATCACACAGCCAGGGCTGTGTCGGGAAGCCCGACTGCGGTGCACGGATGGGGACTCCATGACAGGACGAAGACTATGAGCCATTGCAGTGGGGGGGGGGGGGGGGGTAGGGAAGCGCTGTGAAGGGGTTTGGGCGGTCCCAGGAAATCACCAGCCAGTGGCTGGCATCTGCAGAGTGGGACCTTACCTGGGGACAGGGTCTTGACAGAGGTCATCAAGTTTCAATGACATCATTGGGACCTAACCCAGGGTGACTGGTATCCTTATAAAAAAGGGGAAATTTGGACACGGACATGTATGCAGGGGGAAGGCCACGTCGGGCCAGGAGTGCTGCGGCCACAAGCAAAGGTTAGCACATCCTCCCCGAGCGCCTCAGCGGGAGCGCAGCCCTGGGACACCCGGTCCTGACCTCCGGCTGTCGCTCTTTGAGCTCCCCCGGCAAACAGGCCTGCTGTCTTGAAGCGCAGGGGCGGGTGGACACCTGGAGCTCATGTGGAAGCCAGAGCAGGCCCTCAGACAGGAGCTGCTGAGGAAGCACAGGGAGGGCCTTGTCCCTGCAAAGCTCCCCGCCAGGGAGGCAAGCCTGGTGCCTGATGGTGGGCACCAACAAACCCTCCGAGAGTCACGGCCGCCGGGGCCCCCCCCCCGCCTTCTGCACCCCATGAGCCTGGTGCCTGATGGTGGGCACCAATAAATCCTCCGAGAGCCACGGCCGCCGGGCCCCCCCACCTTCTGCACCCCACGCCACGAGCCTGGTGCCTGATGCTGGGCACCAACAAACCCTCCGAGAGCCACGGCCACCGGGCCCCCCACCTTCTGCACCCCACGCCAGCTCCCCATTGGGCTGACTCCATGCTGGGGCCACATGGAGAAGGGGTGCAGTCCCCGCTCAGCCAAGTGGACACCCTTAGCCCCTGCTCCTGGCACGGCAGGAGGCTGCTGTGTGCTGGCGACCTTGCCCTCAGATAAAAAGCCCCCCTCAGTCGACATCAAGCGACCCGCGGTAATTCCCGGATACGCGACAGTCGGCTCTGAGGAGCCCCTGCGAGCCAGCTGCAGCATTCCTGCTCGAGAGGACACGGCCTGAGGAGGCCGTGCGCCCCACTCTTCTGCTCAGCCCGGCAGCCCCCTGCCCAGCCCCCCGGGGCCCACCCGACAACTGCTCCACTGTGGTGCCTCGTCCACGGCGCAGTGGAAACCAAGGCTCTCCACTAACCCAGGTCCCCACGTAAAATTCCAGCGGCCATTTGGTATGTGTTTCAACCGGAGAGATGGGCGCCATGCAGACGTTCCAAATGTTGGGTCAGTCGCTTAGTCCACAAACCCCTCTGGATGGACTCCCGAGCTGGGTGCTGAGGAGGCAGAGGTGGGCCCAGCAGGGGTCCCTAAGCCCACGGTCGGGATGCGGCATCCCTGCCCCTCAAGGAGAGCACGTCATCTCCAGGGACTCAGCCTGCTTCCTTCCTCCCAGTTACTTTATTTTAAGCCCAAACATTAAGGACATTTGTAAAGATGTAAAACAATGCTATTCTTCTTACTATTTTTTTGAGAATACAGTCATTTTTCTAGAAAATGTTACTTATGTTAACATGTCATGGGTTTAGTGTTGTTCATGATAATTTCACTGAATCAGATTTTCCTCCCCATCTCAGAGATGAGCAAATAGCAACTCCTCACCCTGACCCTGGTGTGACCTTCGTATGACCTTGCTGTGACCTTGGCTGTCGGTCCAGTCTTGATCCTTGACCCAGGCCCAAATGTCCTCTCTGCCCCCTCAGCCACTCTTGCTCTTGGCGGGGAAGGTCTTGCTGGCACCTCCTGCCCCAGCCTCACTCCGAGGAGGCTGGGGGTCAGTCCAGCCAAGGTGGCTAGGAGGGCAGGATGTGTTGCTCGAATCCCATCCCAGTTGGCCAGAGGCAACTCCAGTTTGTCCAGGGAATCCTTGGCTCTGTCCCCTCTCTGTAGCTCGGGTCCAGGCCTGGAGGGGTAGCCAGCAGCGAGAGGCAGAAGCTGGCTGCCAGGCACGTGGTCCAGGAGGGGCCGGGAGCTGCCTGAAGCAGGGGCTCCAGAAGCTTCAGGCCCAGGGCTCCCCATTCCCCTCTGCAAGTGCCCCCGGGAGAGCCCCTGACATCACCATCCCCTACACGAGCCTGGGTCGTCTGAGCCCCGGGACCAAAGGTGCATCCTTGCCCAGGAAGGGTGACCCTCCAAGGCCGCCCCCAGCTCCTTCCCACCAGTCATGCAGGGCGGCTCCTGCCGCTTCCGTCTGACTGCTCACTGTCAAAGGCCAGAGGCCAAAGCTAGAGGGACTCCTGCCTCCACAAGCCTGTGGACCATCGCGGGGCCTCCCTCCTGGGGGCCGGGGCGTCCTCCCTGATAAGGCCAGCAGTGCCAGCTTGGGTCAATACCCAAGTTGTGTTCCATCACGCTCCATGACAGAAATTAAAAGTGATTGAAAACCCCATGACACATGAGCGGGAAGGGCCGCGTGCGAGTCTCGCAAGGTCTGGCCGTCCTGCTATGGCTCGGCATGGGATCCCTGGAGAGTCCCACACCCGTGACGGGCTGGGAGGGGAGGGGTACCGCCATCATTGCCGCCTTACCTCCCAGACGCCCCCAGGGGTCCCTGGTCCATGCTTTGAGAACCGCATCCTTCTCTCCTGCCACATGGCCGGGCCTCCCCCTCACCTCAGCTCTGCCTTGCTCACAGCTGGCCTCAACCTCTCCCTGGAGCTTCATATTTCACAATAGTGCTGCTTTCATTCTTTCTGCTAATGGCACATTCCTTCCATATTTTCTTCTCCAAGCTCCTACAGGAGAGAATCCATTTGGCCCGCCTCTTTCTTTTTGAGCCAGGAGCCTCCACTCCCAGTCCCGTGCCCACCATGTGGGGTCATACTGCAGGGAGAGCCCCCCGCGCCCTCCCGCGCCCCTACGAGCTCAGGCCGAGCTCCACCCTGTGAGCCAGGAAGGGTCAGTGCAGTCTGGGGGTCCAGCTTTCCTGCTTCTCCTAGGGGAAAGGAGGGTGCTCCTCTGGACCCTCACTGAGGCCTTACGGGCGAGGCCACCTCTCCCCCCAGACCAGCCCCTTCTTTGCCCAGCGAGGAAAGGGCAGGCTCGGGGGTAACACGGAGGGGGCAGGGCAGAAGATGCCCTCCACCAGAGAGGACAGGGCAGCAGAAAGGTTGGAGCAGTAGAGCTGCGGGCTGCCAGGAAGCCCGAGCCGCCGGAGGAGGAGCCCACGAGGGAATTGCTCAGGCCCGGCCCCAGACTCCAGGCTGTCACCTCTCTGAGCCTCCACACGCCCTCTGCCTACCTGTCCTGGGGACTCTCTCTCCGTGATGGACGCGCTCGGTGTCCGCGCTGCCCAGGACGGGGCCACTGGCCACACTGGGGATGGAGTGTTTAATGTCACTTGACTGTCATTAATGGGGGCTTGAAGGGCTCCTGGCGGCTCATGGCACCCCTCTGGAAAAGCTATCGTGGCCGCTGCACAAGGGGACAGAGCCAGGCCCCGAGTGCTACAGGTAGCATCCGCTCCTCTTCACACAGGGCAGGCCGGGCTTTGGTCCAGGGGCTCTGACGGAGGGCCGCAGGGCCGGGTGGGCTCAGGATGGCAGCCGGCCAATCCCAGGGCCCGGGGGGCACTCTCTTCTCTGCCTGGGACCCCCCCACCCTGGCCAGGCCGCCCGGGAGCCTGGGTCCTGGAGCCCCAAACATGCCCTCCTGCAAAGGAGCCCATGTCCACGGCATCTGGAGAGGGGACCTCCGTGGGGAAACCGAGGCTCTGAGCGTCCACAACCATAGAGGTGTGTGGGGGCGGAGGGAGCACCAACTTCCAATTATTCCAGAATAAAACTGCCTCCTGCCAACAAGTCTGATGTAAACTCTCTGCCCAGCCAAACCCCACGGGCTCCTGGAAATCCACCCGCCTGTCTTCCCTCCGCAGATGGGGCCCTGCGGTCCTCCACGGGGTCCTGGGAGAAAGAGCCTGCACCCAGGGTGTGTGGCTCCACCCGCGGAGGCCCTGCAGGGCCCAGCCTGAGCAGCCCCAGGCGCCCCACCTCCCTCCAGCACAGCCTCGGGGCTCCACGTTCCAGGAGGACAGACCCACGAGCACCAGGCAGGGGCAGTGGGAGGCAGACATGCCGTCCAAGCCCCAGGGCCAGGCACGTGGGCCAGAGGCACTGAGGCCCCGGGTGGCCTCTCCACCCCTCCTGGTGGGCTCTGGGCTGGAGCCAGGAGGAAGCGGAGGGAGGGGTGAGGGCAGACGGGTCATCGTGAGAGCACGCTTTTCTAGAATGCAGTTTTGCTCCAAGCACTCAACCCCTGGGCGAGCAGAACCCATCCACTCACGTCTGGAGACCACACACCGAACGCTACTACTTGACATGGTGGGAGGCAAGGTCCTTCCTCACAGTGACCCAAGCTGAGGGTGGGCGGATGCACGCCCTCCACAGCAGGAACTGTCCCCTGTGGCCGTCTCGGGGTGGGGAACTGGCTGGGGGGGCAAGTGCAGGGCCTCACAAAGGGCGCGACATCCCAAGGGCACACAGGAGGGCCTGCCTGGATCCCTGCCCAGGATGGGGAAACAGGCCCACCTGGGCAGCGCACCTGGGGCCACAAGCAAGCCGGGCTCCTCTGGGCTGGGACCAGCCCTTCGCCTCCTCCCTCCGCTGCCCATGACTCAGTGTCCCCAGCGGAGGTGGCTCCCTGCTTTCTTCCCGGCCCTGACTTGGTCCAAAGCCCCTTTCAGCACACGCCCAGCCCTCAGCCAACAAGGACACATTCAGCCGCCGGGGAGGGCAGGACCAGGGGAGCTGAGGAGAACATTTTTTAAAAGTGTAAGTCATGCTTCCCTCAAAGGGCAAGGAGAGGCCATTCCCAAGAAACGGGGCCCACCAATACACGGTAAGACATGGCCCACCTCGTTCACAACCAAGGATGCCCAAATCAAAACTCACCAGATGGCAGAGCACGTCTGACCTCCCTGATGCCCAGCACCCTCCATCCCCATGGGGAGGGACCTGCTACAAAGCAGGGTGAGTGACAGCAGAGCAGAGGCCTCTTGAAAATACCCCAGAGGCCTTAGTGAACAGCAGGCCCTTCAGCAGCCATCCCTCAGCCCACGGGGCTCAGGGATCAGGAGCCCCAGGAGCATAGGTCAGGCCCAGGCAGGAGCGCAGCCTTCTGTGGAGGGTGGAGAGTGAGGATGGCCGGAATGGAAGACTGGCCCCTGTTCCGGGCCTGGGAATGAGGCAGTGTTCGGAATGTGCTCCCACCCCAGCCACCGCGAGAGCCTCCGGCTCCTCCCCCGGTGCCCACAGCACCCTGGGGCCATCCTCCTCCCCCCGCCCCACCAGGCATCCTGTCCTGCCTCCATCACATCCACAGGCTGGCTGGGCACTGGCGGCCCAGCGCCCTGGGGCAGGGGTCCAGGAGACCATGGGCTCTCAGCACATTCGGGCCTGTTCAGCATTTATTAGGAAACCCTTTACCCACTAACCAGACTCCATAATCAACACTGGGAGCACTTTCTCTACACCTCCCCACCCACTCCGAGGCCGTCAGTCCCTCACGTTTGACTGGACGCAAGTAAGGAAGCTGCAGACATCGCAGGATGTCCCTCACCAGAGTTCCGCATCCATCTTAGGTAAGATTTGCCCCCAGTGCAATGCACAAATCTTAAAGCCCCCAGAAGGTGAGTTGTGACCGATGCCCAGTGCAGCCCCAGCCCCCTCAGGATGCTTGTCCCCGCCCTGGACTCGCACCATCCCACGCGGCAGCTACGAGGCACATGCAACCACCTCAAAATTGAAGTTAATTAAAATTAAGTAAAATGTAACAGCTGCTCATTTGCACCAGCCACATCTCAAGAGCTCAGGGCCAGTGGCTCAGACCCAGGGCCTACATCAGCACAGAAACTTCCGTCGGACCATGTCTGCTTCTTAAAACTCGGTCTCCTTCACCCGTCCTGTCCAACGCCCTCCTGAGAAGCTCTTGAGGGAAACCCCTGCTGGGCGGGGTTTGCGGGGTCACAGACCCCAGACTCCCTGTGCCCCCACGAGGGGCGCGGATGTTGCTCAGACACGTCCCACAAGCCAGGGTCACTTACCTGCTGGCAGCGTGGGCGCCAGGCCGGGGCGCTAACCCCCAGCCAGCCGTGCATGGGACGGCGCTGGGCGGTGTGCGGGCCACCGGCCCACATCATTATGCATTTTTCATGCAAGGCAAATGGTTCTTTGAGCCTTCGTCTTCCGATATGGGGCAATCCTGATACAGCAGCCATGGGCCTTTGAAGTATTTCAACCCAATATTAATAAATCATGGGGCACAGACTGTGAGCAGACCGTTAACCACTGGAAGGCCGAGCTCGAGACTGGCATTCTGCAGAAATGAGGCTGCAGCCAGGCCGGGAGAGGAAGAGGGCCCGGCTTCTGTCCTCAGGCACAGGGGGCCCTGTGCTGCTCCCTCGTGCCCATGCCTCAGCCAAGTTGCCTGCCTTCTCTCAGCCAGAGGGAGTCTCCCATCAGTCTCGGGGCCAAATCCAAAGCCGCAAAATGGCGCACAAAGCCCTGCACGGTCTGGGCCTGCTGGCTGACAGCACCCCAGCCTCGGCCCGGGTGCCCAGACCCGCCTCAGCTGGACCCAGGGCAATTTCCACTAAAACCTCTTTCCCTGGTCTCCACCCTATTCACAGGGCCCAGAGCAAGACTGTAGACGGGGCCTGTGTGCTCCATGTCTGGACGCTGAGAGCTCATGTCAAGCTGATAAACTGTTAAATAAATAAAATCGGTTCTGTCCCCCCACTGCAATGACCCGCCGTAGTGGCCTGCACAGCAGATTCAAGCCTAGAATTCTCAGCCTCCTCGGGATCCCTGACAAACTGTGGCCCAGCTCCCTCCCTTGTCGAGAGTGCCCTCCTGGGCTTGCAGGAGCCCCGTGTGAGGTCCCAGGGTGGGGCCTCCCGGCCTCGTCCACACACTCAGGACCCAGGAAAGCTGCACTAGGGGTGGGCCGTGAGCTAAAGGGCCCGGAATTGTGTGAGCTGGCTATAAATACAGCCATTACTAAATACTACATTACATGAACTGACAAATAAATATGTCACATTAAAAACAAAAGTAACAAATCCGCAAAGACCACCGTTTTCGTTATTTCCCTGGGCTGTGCTGGAGGCTGCCTACAAGCTTCACATCTGTAGGGTGGATTTGACACAACGGTGCACCCCGGCCCATCTGCTCCAGCGTGGGCTACGGTGACCTCACACTGGCAGCTTGAAATCAGCCCCGTGGAAGGGAGTATTTACCCCACAGAAACTGGCAGACTCTCCATTGGGGTTTTCCCCCCAAAGAGCCAGGAGTCTGTTACCAGCACCCCACGGAACCATCCACGCCTCAGGCACTGTCTGCAGACAGACTGCGTCAGACCACACCCGTTTGGAGGCTGCCATTCCAAACAGAGATGCTGATCATCAAAGGTAAACTGAGGCAGGCCAAAGCGAAAGCGGTTAGGCAGGTTCCCTGGAGCAGGAGCAGAGCAAGGAGACTGCCGGATGGGCTGTGGCCCCTTGTGCTCAGGTTCAGTGCAGGACTCCAGAGCACTGGGCGTCAGAGCCTCCAGTCTGATGTCCTGGCTGAGTGACTTCCTGTCTGTTCTTCAGGCTGAAGACGCAGGGAAACCAGGCCCCAAGAGTCACTCAGCTCAGGAGGAGGAAAGCACGCAGAGTGCTGGACTTTTTGAAAGCTCCAATCAATGGTCCAGGCTCCTCGACCTGTGCCCCTGGGTCCACTCACCTCTAGCAGGAAGGCCATGGTCAGCAAACACCACCTACCCAAGAAGGAGATGGGCCCAGCCAGCACCAGCGGGTGTAGGGGCCGGGCAGCCACGGGGACCTTCCTCCACCTCGAACGGGTCGGCGTTCTGCCCAGAGGCCAGCCCTGCACAGCTGGGGGCATGGGGGCCGCCAACAAAAGGACCAGCAGGCGGGGCAGCCTTGGCCCCCTCCCCACGGCTTCCAGACACAGTCTCTGGCCCGCGTTGGAGTTCTGTGTGGCCTCCAAGGGTGGCCGGCGCCCGCGCCCTCAGACTGGCAGCCTCACAGGTCCCGTGGTCCTCAGAAAGAAAGGCCGGGGCAGAGGACAGGGATGAGCTGCAGAACTAAAAGGACACAGGCCGCAGTGGGCGGCAGACGGGCAGGCGGAGGAGGGGAATGGGAGCCAGCAGCTGGGTGGCTGGAGACAGGGAGTCAGGACACGGGGATCTGGGGGCCAAGGACAATGGTCCATGGGCTCGAGAGCCAGGGACCAAGGGCTGAGGCCAGGCAGACTGGAGGTCTGGGGGACATGGAGTTGAGACCAAGAGTGGGCAGTCATGCGGGTGGTGAGCGGGCCACAGGTGTGCCACAGGGCCGTGTGGTCAGGAAGCTCGGGGCTGGGGGCTGCAAGGTCTGGAGAGCCGCAGCCCGAGGGACTGGGGGCAGTGGGGCCCGGGGGAGAGCAGCCACCCACAGGCTGTGTGTGCAGGGTCAGGTGGCCCAGCCTCAGAGTGCAAGAGGCCACCAGCCTAGGCCCTCAGGGCCCTGAAAAGCTACAAACAGCTAATAGGGACCTGAGGTTTCTGGCTGTGCAATCTTGGGCAAGTCACTGCACCCCTCTGAGCCTGTTTGGTTCAATAACACCTACTCATAAGGTTGCTGAGGGTGCAGGGAAAGTGTGCAACCTGTGTGCACAGGCCTGGCCTAGTCAGGTCCCCTTCCTTGCCCTGCTCTCTGTGGGGTCCCGTGGTTCAGCCCAGCCCGGCTTGGGTATAGGCTGGTGTCCTTGCCTTCATGGGAGCAATGGCTTGGCAGCCTCTAATCTTCTGACTCTATGAACCCCCTGCAGAAGATCACACAGGCACCCCAGACCACTGGCCCCTGGCCCCTGCCCCCGACCCTGCTGTTTCATACCCAGCCCAGCAGTGAGGGTGAGGGTGAGGGTGAGGAAGGAAGGGAAGGGAAGGGCACTGCAGGGGAGGCGGGATGTGGGCCCTGCCTGGATCCAGCTTGCTGGGAGGAACCTGGGGCTCTCACCTCAGTGAAACACCAGGCTCTCCTTACTCCTCTGGGTCACTCATCCTGGCCCTCAAATCATCTACTCACGCAGCAGGTGCACAAACACCACCACCCGGGTCAGCCACAGGCCAGCAGGCTTAGGTTTGCAGGTGGCAGGTTTGGTGCCCTCTGGGTGGGGCTCGGGCCCTGGCATCCGGGTGGGACAGGAAGGAGCCAAGGGGGGCTGGCCCTTCTGTGAGCCAGGGTGTCCAGGACATGTCACCCCAAGTCTTAGAATCTTGGGGATTATGGGAAAATTGGCATCCCATTTCCCAGATGGGCCAACTGAGGCTCAGAGAGACTCACTTGGAGCCCAACATGGAGCATCCTGAGCACGCAGTGGGCCCACGCCAAATGCACCTTCTCCAGCAGCCCGGGAGCTGGCCCGGCCTGGCCTGCGGGCCTCCCTGGGGACTTGTGGCACCTGAAGGGCCTGGGACGGAGGAGGGGCAGCCCAGGCCTGGGCCGGAGGAACCGCCTAGGGGAGCTCAGCCCTCACTACGGCCTGAAGCACTGGGCCCCCTATTCTGGGAGTCCGGTCCCACCGGACCTGGAGCTCTGACTCCCTGCCGAGTCTCGGGTTGTTGGGCCACATAGTTTCCAGATTTCAGCTGCTGCCCACACAGGCCAGCACAGGTCGGACGGAACAGCCAGACCACACTGGGCTATGGGAGGCCCCCAGATGCCCCGGGACTGCCCAGGCCCGCCCTCTCCTTCCGGCCCAGGCGCGGGGGACAGAGAGTGTCCGAGACGCAACACACAAATGCCACAAACCTTCTCAGAGCCTCTGGGCCAGGCCGGGTCTGCCGTGTGGGGGAGAGACAGACGGACAGGCGGACAGACAGACGGTGGAGTCACCCAGGCGCCAGTGTGAGACCCGCTCTGTCCGGCTCCATCTGTTAGACAGGGCCGGGTGAGGCTCGCTTGGCCAGTGCCCTCACGACGCCCAGGGTCCGCTCCAGGCTTGCAGCTGGGGACCCCCTCTCCCCAGTCCCACGTGGAAGCCCTCCAGTAAGCTAGAGCAGGAGAGATGGGGTGCTGCCGCCAGAGACCACCACTCGAGGCACCATTCCTTAGAAGCCCCACTTCCCAATATCTGCCGCTCCCTTGTCTTTCCATTTAAACAGATGTCCAAATCTCTGCCCCCAAACGCGTGCTCTCTCTCACTAGGTGAATGAGGGACCAGAGTTCTGAATGGAGGTCAGCGTGGAGGCGGAGGGGCCAGGCTCTGGGGCCCGGGGCCACTGGCCAGGGGTGTCACCCCAGCAAGCTGCTCTCCCGGAGGGACAGCAGCACCCACTTCTTGGGAGGGTAAGAATTAAATTCAACGAGTCTTGTAAAATGCTTCGCCCAGGGGCCTGACTCGGTAAAGGTCAGCTGTCGCTGTATCTTGTGATGATGACCACCATCCGACCCCATGCCCTGCCCGGTCCCTCCAGCGCTGGGTTGGAAGCACCCCGGCCAGAGAGGGGAGCGGCATCTGGTGCCAATAAGAAATCGGACGCTGCTTGCTGCACCAGGATTGAAGAGGTACGCGGCGGCGGCAGCTGCTTCTCTGGGCTGGGCCGTGGACCCCGCAGAGACTGGCTCCCACCTTCCGGAAGAAAGCCTGGAGCAGGGATGTGCTGAAGGGGGAGAGTGTCACCCGCCAAGGAAGGAAAAACAAGCTGCAGACAGAAACCCAGCAGAGCGGGAGCCGGGCCGGTAGGCTCACAAAGGCTCTCAGGCCTGATGGATTGATTTCAGGCTCGGCTCCTGATCTCCGCTGACATGTTATTTACGTAACCTACAGGTTTCTATTCACATAGTAATTTTCGCCTCCCTCCCTGTCAAACAGAAGACAAGTTTTCACCTAAAAGTCGTAGCTGATGAGCAACCAAAATAGCAGGAGAGGTTGTCTAAATGAAAGTAATTTCACAAAGGGGGCTTGACTGACAGGTGAGGACAATAAAAGTCGGGATAATGTCAGGGCTATCAAAGCAGACCCAGGCGGGCCGGCGAGAACGGGCATGTCCCCAGGAAAGGCCCCGCTCACTCCTCACTTATCTGTCTCTCAGGGTCCAAAAGCACGAACCAACAGGCACATTGCTCATTGGCCCAGGGCATTTCTCTGTAAACACTTTCTAAATCCTGACCGAAGTCTGATTACAGTTGGGCCGAGATGGAAAACGAGGGGAAGGGACCACATTATTCAGCAGTTAGAACCCCCTTCCTCTCTGAACATCGCATCTCCTTGTGTTACTCCTGTCCTCTCCCCAGGGGTCCTGACAAATACCCTAACTCACACCCTGTAATTCCTAAGCCAGATGCCCCTCCGTGGTGTCGGCATGCGTCCGTAGAAAGCACGCTTCCGGGGGTCAGCAGCTCTGTGGCTCTCTCACTGCGCTGCCCTCAGACAAGAGCCGAGCTCCCCTGATACGCGGCTTCCCAGCCTGTCAGAGTAGGGACTGAACCTACCTGCAGGGTCCCGTGGGAGTCCAGTGGGAGAGCTCAGCAGCACGTGCATGAGCAACCGTGAGGGAGTGCCTGGCACCGCACTGTGCATGCAGGGCACCCCGCAGCTCAGAGGCGGCCCGCACGGCCCCCCAGGCCCAGCCCCTCCGCTCTGGCCTTCAACACACACGGGGGCCCTGCTCCTCTGAGCTCATTCCTGAGTCTGGGATCTCAAGGGGAAACCGGGAAGGGGTGGCTCGCTGGGTGGCCCAGCTCTAAATCTTGAACAATGACATGGCTCAGTTTCCCCTCCTACAAGATGGACTGAGCTACCTCCCGGAGCCGTGGGAGGCTAATGAGTCAGTGTTTGTAATACGCTTTGCGGATCAGATGAAAGGGGCTGCAGGAGGGGGGGCTGCCCGTTGGAGGTGATTATCGTGGGTAGGCATGCGCACTCACCCCTGCTCCCTGCGCCCCACACGCAGATCTCAGCACCGGGTCCCAGAACTGGGGCCAGAGGGCCCCGGGCGGTGGGGGCCTCCCAGTGGGGCTGCAGGTCCCGTCCCGAGTGTGGCCAGGAGGCCCCGCACACACACCGCTATGCAGTGCCCGCCGCCCCTGCAGCCAGCAGGTTGGTTGTAGGGAAGGAGCAGGAGGTATGGGCCCCATCCCCATGGCTTCCCTGTGTGGGGTGACGTAACCCACCTCATTCAAAAACCGCAGTGGGGGATGGGCACTCTGCACAGATCCCTGGCCAGGACACCCTCTGTTCCGGAAGCGTGCCTGAGAGCAGATAAGGGAAGCACCCTCCCCACCCAACATGTGCCCTGTGGATGCAGCAGGAGGAGAGGCCTAGGGAGCCCCACGAGCGTCCCCGAGGGCGTCGGAGAGCAGAGCCCCTGCCCCGCGGCCAGCCGCCCCAGGCCTACACCCCAGCTCAGCTCCGCAGGCCCTCTCCCCTTGCGGGCAGGGACTCCCTGGAGGAGGTGAGGGTGAGGATCGGACCCAGGCACGGTGTCCCGGACTTGGTGCCGAGGAGGTGAAATGCCATCGCACCCCACGTTGGAAGGACGACAGTCTGGATTATTGGGCTAAAGTACAGGATTGAAATTAAATTTCACCGGTTCTTTTTACGCCTTCTAATGCAGACACAGGTAAATTTAGAATGACATGTGGGGTCCCCCCTTCCATCACTAATGGACGCTCCGGCCTCGAAAACCCACCCTGGGCCAGTGTAAAGACTTGGCCCTGCCCCTGGGGTTCTGTAGGGAAGGCAGGAATGAATGAATGAATGAATGAATGAGTCCCCTTGGAGAGAACCAAGTTCAGAGAGCAGGTGACCTATGGGGCAGGTCACAAGTACCCGAGAGATAAAGGCAGCCCCTCCTTATTTGGGATGGTGAAACTGAAACAGCAGGGTGGGCATAGACAGGGCACGAAAGCAGCCCGTTTCCCAGAGAGCCGCGCCCACCCCGGGCTGCAGACAGGGAAGCTGCCTGGGCCCTCAGCACGCTCTGGCAGACCCTGTCTTCCAGCAGGACCCCCAACGAGGTCTGAGGCATGGGGTCACTTGCAGAAATACCGCGGCGATTCCAGAATCTGCAGAGAACCCACCTGCCTGAATGTGGTCCGGAGCTCCCTTCTCCAGGCCCCAGGACAGTGTCCGGCTTCCCGTGAGGCCTGAGGGACACCGGCTCCCCACCCCCAGCAGTAACCTGGAGCCCCGGGCCCATCCATCACCGTCAGGCTCCGAGACCGGCCTGGCTGCAGGCGCTCCTGACACACACAAGGAGCAAAGGGAGGGGGTCGCCTGGGACCAGTGCTGGCTAGGGCACCGTGGGTCAGACCGAAGGTGCCTTGCCAAGCGCACACTGACCTGCTCTGGCTGGAAGCCCAGCCTCCTCAGGGTCACACAGCCAGACCGATCTGAGAACGGGGTTCCCCTCTCTGTGCGGCCCCAGCTGGATGGGCCCTCCTCTGGGCTTTCACAACAACTTCCAGCTGGCTGCCCATCTCCTGAGCACCCGCTGAGGACCAGAACTCCTCAGGGACCACAGGGCGGTCCCTGCTTCCAGCCCGCTGCAGTCCCCTGTGAGCGGCGCCTCCAGGTTGGCCCCAGGGATGCAGGAGGCCCCTGCCCCAGGGAGTCCTGGAGGGAGACGAGCAGTCCCTCAGCCCTAGGGCCCAGCACACGCCTGGCCGTGTCCACAGAGGGCCTCCAGGATAAGGAAGGGGTCCCCCTCCCAGGTGGGTGGGGACCTTCCACCTCCCCAGCGTTTGCCCCAGGGCCGAGCTCTGGCCTCGAGAGCCCAGGCGGCTGCACCCCCACCGGCTCCACACAGAGAGCATCGTCCTCGAGCTCCGCTGGACCGGCGGGGTCAGAGACAGCCTTCCACCTTCCCGCATCCCGGGTGCCCTCAGAGCCATTTGCGGGGGTGAAGTTCAGGAAAACCCATGGGTCATACACATAAACTCAGACCCTAAAGATCTAGTCCTACGAGGACCCCGACAGTGGTCTGACCAGACTGCTCCCTCCGTAGACGGAGAAACCAATGCAGGACTAGATCCCAGGACCCTGGATCATGACCTGGACCGAAGGCAGATGCTTTACCCACCGAGCCACCCAGGGGTCCCTAAAGCTATTTTAAAACGGAAAAAATGTGGTTTGGGAATAATAAGATAGTCATATGAAAAAAAGATTAAGTTGGATCCATCCCTCACCCTTTACACCAGAGGCAAACACCAATGGATCAGATGGAAACATAAAACAAAACACAATGAGGGAGATGTTCAGGGTGGCTCAGCTCTGCCTCAATGTGGTGGTAGTTCCACAAATCTACACACTTGACAACACGCCTCAGAACCACACACACACACTGGTCCAGGGCCATTTTCCGCATTTTGATATTGTGCTGTTGTTGCAGAAAATTCACCCATTAGGGGAAACCGGGGGACCCTCTGTGCCATCTCTGCCACTCCCTTTGGATCCACAATTACTTCAAAACAGAGCATTTGAGATCAATTGATCAACAATCCATAGAGGCCTAGCAGAAAACATGGATGGGTTTTTCTATAATTTCTATGTTTAAAACGTAGTTGCTTATTTATTTATTTATTTATTTTAAGATTTTATTTATTTATTTGAGAGAGAGAGAATGAGAGAGAGAGCACATGAGAGGGGGGAGGGTCGGAGGGAGAAGCAGGCTCCCCGCCGAGCAGGGAGCCCGATGCGGGACTCGATCCAGGGACTCCAGGGTCATGACCTGAGCCGAAGGCAGTCGCTTAACCAACTGAGCCACCCAGGCGCCCCGTAGGTGCTTTTTTAAAAAAGTAGAAACTAACCAGATAGGTGACAATCAGGGAAAATACTGTCAAACCACGATCAACCAACATGAAGTTTGGTGCGTAAGGAGCGCGTACAGAGAGCAGGCAAACACCAGGAAGGCGGCCTGCAGAAGGGTATGAGCACCGCGGCTCCGGCAGCCACGCGAAAACGTGCAAAACACAGCAGGTAGAAGAACGTAAAACCAACGCAACGCAAATGCTAACGGACGATGAATTGGGGGGATATTCCAACCAATTAGAAAACTAGGGTTCGGGCAACCCAGCCAAGTGACTCCACTGTGGATTTTATAAAATCTAAGCACAGATTAAGTATTTCCAGTGAAAATGTAGTACACAGATTGAGATGAACTGCAAATATAAAATAGGCACCAGATTTTGAAGGCTTTGCATAAAAAAGCAATGAAAGTAGCTCATTACCAGTTTTTTATTGATTGTGTGTTGAAACGATATTTTGTTGACGCAGACTCAATCACCCTGCTATGGGTCCAGGCCTGATCAGCCTGAGGAGAGACTCACCCTCCAAGCTTGGGGAAAGGAGCCCCTCGCTCGTGCTCTCCTGCTGAATGTGGACACGGAGGACAGCCCGGGAACGAAGCCCACCCCCTGGAGGGTGGCAGAGCAGAGGGAGGGCCATGGGTCTCAGAGAAGGTGCAGGGCTGCCGACCACCCTGGGCCTGCCCCATCTCTGGCTCCTTTCTCCTTAACCACAGCGTTGCTTAGTTTGTGTTGGGCGGGGTGGGTTCGGTTCCTGCAGCACCCCTAATGCCCCACAGCTCTCTGTCTCTGCCTCTCTCTGCCTCTACCTCTGCCTCTGCCTCGGTCTCCATCTCTCTGTCCCCCTCCCCTCTCTCCCCTCACCCCTGTTTTGGGAAGAAAGCTAGGGGATCCTCAGTGCCCTCTCAGTCCCCCCGCCCCCGGCCCAGCTGCCCCCACAAGAGCTGAAGGAGAGCCCAGCCGGCCCCTCAGAGCTGGCGCTTTGTTCTGCCCCTGGAGGAGGGTGTGGGGGTCTGGGGGCCGCGTCACCGGCAGGACAGGGCTCCTCTGAGCCTCCTCCTCCGGGACCAGTTAGGAGCTCGGGTTATGCAGGCTCCGGCTGGGATGGAACTCCTCCACTGTGGGGGCCCCGCTCCAGCCCTCCCCTCTGGGCTTGGCCGGGCTGCCCTGGAAATGACAAAGGCCAGTTAGTCACTTCCCTGGAGTTGTCACATCCAGCTGCCCCATCCTAAATAAACAAACCAGCCCTGCGCCCAGCATGTCCGATGTTCCCGGATGCACACGGTACCCCACATGGCCACATGGTCTTTCTGGGGGGCTCTGGGCCTGCCCACGGGTGGGGGCAGTGGAGCGGGGCCCCCAGCAGGTGTCCAGGGTCACAGCCTTTGCTCTCACCCAGCCCCCCAGCAGAGCCCCTATAATTTGGGGTGACATCACCCCCATCTCGGCCGTGTTTGATGAAAATTCCTCGTTGGCGGGAGGAGGGTGACATTTGTGGCAGTCCCAAAATAGCCCCCAAAGCTGCCGGCCACCCCAGGGATGCCCGGAAACCACGCCCAGCTGAGGACAGAGGTCACCGGGCTCCCAGGCCTTTGATGTTCAAGGGGCCTTGAAGAAACTTCCAGAAAGGACGCAGGGCCACAGCTCCACCAGGGCCTGGTCCACGGGAGCCACGGAGATTTCTCCACTGAGGGAATGAGTGAATGATTGAGCAAACCAAGCTGAAAGGATGGAACATGGAAGGAGGGAAGGAGTCTCCCGGGGCCTCTGGAGGGGCGCCCTGCAAATGCTGACGTCCGAGGCGTGGCCTCCAGAACCGTGGGAAGTGAATCCCACTGTCCTCAGCTGGTGTCTGGTCCTCGGCTGGGCCACAATGGCACCACCGGGAGAGTGTCACGCTGGGTGTGGGGCGCCCATCGCCCAGGCCCCTGCACCCCAGCGAGGAAAGGACTGGCATCGCCCCATTTGAGAGATGGGAGCCGGCTACAGACTTGGAGGACCCGCCCAAGGTCACACAAGGTCACACGCTGCCGTCTCTGCAGTGGTCACATGGCCCTGGGCGTTAGGCCTTGGGAGCCGCATCTGCCAGGGGGACTGTCCTGGACTCTGTGCCCTCACGGTGACGTGAGGGTTCCAAGAAATCAGCTGTGGACACGGCACCTGGCGTGCACAGACGTGGGCACCGCGAGCTCACGGTGGATCGTCTGCGGGGATCACCCGCGGGCGGCTGCCGGAGCAGTGGGAGGGCCTTGAGCCTGCAGGCCTCCGCCTGGCCCCTGCAGCCCCCCACCCCCGTGTTCCTGCCCCAGATGTGGATGAGCCCCTGGCTGGGGCGGCCCCACCCTGGGGCCCGGAAGGAGCACACCTGGCGGACCCAGAGGGAGGAGGACAGCCAGGTGGGGAGGACCGGGCCCTCTGCCCTCCAGGGGCCTGCAGCCAGGGCCCATTTCCTTCCCAAGTGGGCTTTTCCTGTGGCCACAGGACACTTGGGGGAGGGCAGAGGACCCGGCGGGCGGGGGCCGGATCCCTGTTTCCAGGGAGGCTGTATTTGGGACCTGAGGTCTCAGTGGGAGGTGGTCTGTGTGTCTCCCGTCTTGGTGACACCTGACACGTGCTGCAGGACCGACTTGGGCCTCCCTGTGGGTGTGAAGATGCTAGAGGAAATGCCCTGGGGGCCCAGGGTGTGCTCCTGCCCCTCCCTCCAGAGAAGGGGGCCTTGGGACCCAGGAGGCACGTCCCCATCCCACCCAGCAGGAGGCAGAGGGGGTGCCGAGCGTCAGGGCCCGCCTCAGCCTGGGGTGGGTGCTGGGATGGGCACCGTGCCCAGGCCGTGGCCGCCTGGGACACGTCCCCGTCCCCCCGGCTGCACGGAGTCCACAGCCAGCACACTGCCCGTGTCCTTCTCATCCGGCGCCCGCCAGAGTTGCGGAGGAGGGCCGCGGAGGTGCTCAGACCAGTGCATCGCACATACAGGCACGTGCGCGAAACACCAAAGCCTGGAAGGAACCCACGTTGGTTCCACAAGCCTGTATGCTGTGTGTTCTGTCCACAGACATCTGTTTACGGAGTGCGAGCCCTCGAAATGCGGCCGGCGAGCCCCCACCTCCCAGATGAAGACACCGAGTGCGGAGGTGTGAGCAACGTCCCGAGGCCACACCGGGCCCTTAACCCCATGTCCACCCCAAGTGTTTATGTGACATTCTCCTGTGCCGGCAGCACTGTTTTCATTGTGGGTCATGGGAGGCGAGGTTCACGTGGGGTCCCATTTCCGCATGGCGGGCGCATCTGCAAGGCTGCAGCTGCTGTCTCCCAGACCACACGGGTGCTGGATGCCCACCCCGTACCCCCAGAGGCCCTTGCAGGAAGGAAGACGGGGTGCCACGTCCTCAGACCAGCGAAGCCCCACCTCTCCCCGAGCCCCGGGGTTGGGCTTGCTCTCCGGCAGCCCTGACACACGCTGGGGCCGTGGGTGTGCTGAACCTCGGGAAGGGGAGCAGGCGGGGGAGGGTGGCGTTGGCTCTCCCGCAGACCCGGGTCTGAATCCCTAACCACGGAGCCACACTCAGAGGAGCGTGTTGGGCTCTGGGCAGTGGGGGACAGGTATGACGTCAGTCCCCTCTCAGTTTCCCCGTCCCTCAGTTGGGTTCCCGCTAGAGAATGCCAAGACTCGTGGCATTCCTGGCCCCAGGCTCCCACCCCGGCCAGCACGGTGGATGGACAGACCCACAGCAGGGCTGGATTCCTGGTGCGGGGGTGGGGGGGCTGAGGTCTAAGGGGCCTGTTCTGTGGGCTCCCTGCCCCTACACCCACAGGACGGCTGGCGGGACACTTCCTGGCAGCCTGCCCACTCCTCGGCATGCCTGCGGGTGACTTCTGGAGCCTGGCCAGATGCCGTCACACGTCCCGGGGGCCCCTTGGCATTCTTGGCTTTTGTTTCCGATGACGTGGAGTCCGCCGGAAGAGGGGAGTCATGGCGGGAAGGGGGCTCAGTGTGATTCAAGACCCTAAGCAGGACATCAGCTCCCTCAACAGTGGCAGGGAAAGGGGGCTGACTGTGAGGAGGGGGCCACGCAGCCCCACACATGGAGCAGAGGCTGGGGGCTGGGGCCCAGGTGCAGGGAGAACAGGACAATTCAGGCCTTGGGGCCCTCGGGGGCCAGGGGATCGGGCTGGGCCGGTCGGACCCCCGCATGGGCCTCCCCCGGCTGTGGCCATCAGCAGGGCCCCCCTGGGTTAAGGGCAGCAACAACTGTGCCCTATTTATATCCTCGCTTCACTGTCCACAGGCTGTGGCCGGCAGAGCCCATCCACGAATTCCACTGTGATCGGTTTACATTTAAAATAAACGTTTCCCTAACTCAAGCCTGATCTCCGGCAGTGATTTCGGGAAGCAGTGAGTCCAGGTCCAGACTCCAAGGGAGGCCTCGCCGCTGGGCACTCAGGGACAGCAGTGACGCAGCAAGTGAGAGTGGTCCCCCGACCCTGCTGTGACCCAGCGACTCTGTGTGCCCTGGAGCCTCACCTGCTGGGTGACCCCCAGGGGCCCCACCCCCATGCAGCCCCCACATGGCCTCCCTTCTCCCCCCTGGAGCCCCGGCTCCCACACTCTTCCCATGGGGCTCCTCCTCAAGCTCTGCCCACCTGCAGAAGGCCCGGAGCCGTCCCAAGGCAGGCGATGGGAGGGGCGCGCATGGGGCACCCAATAGACGCCAGTGCGGTTAAATTTAACTTCATGCTCTTCCCAAAGACACCCCTGACCTCCTCACCCTGAATGCAAAGGGACGCTCAGAGTTCATTTGGAGAACACAAAATGCAGCCCCCGAACCTGTGACGGCCACAGTCAGCGCTTGGCTGTCCCTCAGGACTCAGTCCTGTCTGTCCCGGGCCCAGCAGGTCCCCTGGAAGGTGGACGAGAGGGAAGGGACGGGGAAGAGGCCAGGGTCCCCTGAGGCGTGCTGGCAGCCACCTGCCCCTTGGAGCAAAGACCAGCGAGGGGACCTCAAACAGCCCTGGCCAGGCTCCCAGTGAGGCCATCGAAGGCCCCAGACCCTATCAGCAAAGCCTCACTGCCTCCCTCCGTCCACCCAGTCTCCTGGAAAGTCTTCCCTAAGCCAGTTGACGGCCCTGGATGAGGGGTAGGGGTCACCAGCTCCTGTGTTGGGAGGCTTGCACACAGGCCAGAGCCTGATAAGCCAAGGGCCCTTGTCCAGAGTGTGAGGAGCGTGCAAGCTGACGCCCCCCGAGGGGCTGCTCCGGCTCCAGCCCCGGGGACCAAGGCCTGACACAGACATCAGGGATGCTGGGTGGTCAGGGAAAGGTGAGGGTGATGGGGACTCCCCTGCATCCCAGCCCGGCCACCCGCACCCCTGCCCTGGAGACCCCACTCGTTTCCAGGCCTCACCGTTACGAGGATACACCAAACTCCCAGCCACTTGAGGGTAGCCCCACCCCAGGGGAGAGGGTGAGGCAAGGCCATGGTGGGCTGGCAGGGGAGGCGGGAGCGAGGCCTGGTCAGCCGAGGAGGGCGCCGGGCTGGGCACCCTTCATTTACAGGACGAATCAAAGGAGTGGTCATGACCTCCCCGCTGGGGCAAGGGACTCCGGCCTCAAAACCCACAACCCTTGGGCCCCGCTCGGGGCCCCCTCTTCTCTGCAGCCAAGAGCACCATGGGGGTGGGTTACCGTGTGCCTCCTGGGCGGCAGGCCCTGTGCCGAGAGCTCTTCCTCACCCTCTGAGGCGGGCATGCCGTGAGGCCCGGCTGACAGAGGAGGAAACCGAGGCTGGGGGCTGAAGCAGAGCCTGCGGGTCGGGGGGCCGGGTTTCAGCCGCAGGCTCGCCGACTTCCGAGGCGGGGTGTTGGGTCACATGTCCACAGAGGAGGCTACTGTCAGAACGGCGACAATGCTGGGTGAAGGCAAAAACGTGCTCTGACCCCAAGGCCGTCCACGGGCAGCTGAAGGCACAAGCACTTCCTCTCCAAGCCCAGCAAACACGGGGTGCCGGCTGTGTGTTCCAGCCAGGGCTGGAGTGAGGGGCAGCCCCCAGATCTGCAGGAGAGCCGGGGAGGGGCTGCAGCCTGAGCTGGGTTTTCATGCTGCATAGGAGTTTTCCCGGGGAGGAGAGAGTGTGCAGGACATGCCATCTGTGAGTGTGCGCCGAATGCCAAGCGCACCGAGGCCTTGTACGCGGGCAGGGGCAGCCGAGGGGGAGCCCCACGCGTCCCACTGCCCTGGCGGCAGCTCCTAGCTCCTCCACCACCCTGGGGCGCCTCCCGTGTATTTCAACCACCCCCCAGACTGGGAACCGGAGGTGGTGCAGGGCAGGCACCCACTCAGCGGGGGCCAGGGCTCCCGAAGCCAAGACAGCAGGCACTTCCTGACTCTGGGCTCAGATCCCGAGGGGAGGCTGGGAGGGGCCCCGAGGGTGGCATTCCAGCTGGCATTCCAACTCCTACTGCACAATTTGTCCATTTCCTGCCCTGGCTACAAATTTCAACCATTTCCCTCATGGGCCACCTCCGGCCTCTGCCCGCTGCCTGGCCCTGCCCTGACCCTGGCAGGGGACAGGAAGGTCCTTGTCCTGCCAGCTCAAAGTTTGCACCCGCCATGCCTTCAGCCAGCATCCTGCTGAGAGGCCCCTGGATGCAAGCAGGGGTGCCGGGCCAGAGTGTCGGGGAGACTAGGGTCTAAAACCCGCTGTTCATCCCCCATCAGGTACCTGGCCATGGGGCCATGTGGGGCTGGTGCTGGAGTCCCTCAAAGGCTGGAGACATGGGCCAGAGATGGGACATGGGCACTCGCCACATGCGGAGGGTGGGCTTGTTAACCTTGAAAGCATGGTTCCTCCAGTCAGGGCGGGTGGACTCCAGGTAGGGCCCCAGGACCGAGCCCAGGCCTGCAGCATCAGCCATTCCAGGTCCAACACTCAGATGCCCAGCACCTTGCCTCCCATCAGGCTGACCTGAACAGATCCCAGGAGATCTGACAGGGGTGCGCCCAGAACCTTGGCAGAGCAGACCATTGTCTCTCTTCAGGCACCCTCCCTAAGCTCAGAGAATGTCCTACCCGTGAGAGCAGGATCCCCAAGATGAGGTGAAGGCGTCCAGCTAGAACACATTCCTGGGATCTGGCCCCTGCCCATCGGGACCCCGAGCGGGCCTCCCCAAGAAGCTGGTGAGGGAAGCCTGGTCCCAGTGGCGGTGGTGGCCCCGATGCCCTCTCCCAAGGGTCAGTGGCCTGTGACACCCCAAGGTTTTTTAGGGTTTGTTCAAGTCCTGTGCACAGACTCTGGGGATTACCCTTACCAAGTATCCTTGGCCCTGAACTAGTTGGAGTGGGGCCTGCTGCCTGTAGCTAAGAATTTAACCCGGGCTGATGCTGAACAGGAAGCTAGGCCCCCGAGGAAGAGGTCCCACAGTGCTGGGGACCACGGGCACTCAGTGGATGGTGGCAGCTCCCTGGTGCCAACCCAGCCTGCAGCCCCCTCCTGCTCACCTCCCAGTTCCCAGCCCCAGCCTGGGCCTGCCAGGATGGACCTCTTCCTGACGCCCAAATGAAGAAACGGGCACCCAGGTGAACCCTTAGGGGTGGGGATGGAAGACCCCTGGCTCCCGAGCCCTGTGGGAGCACAGCAGGCCCTGGGAGCTCCCTGGCGGGCTGCAGAGGATGGCACCCTTGAGAAACCCTGACCAGGCTCCCTTCCCCTTATTCGGGCCCCGGACCTGGGCCAGACTTCCAACTCCCTGTTCCATCCCCAGACCATGCATGCTCCCCGGTGCTTGAGGAAAGGATTTCAGCAGATGCCTCCCATCTGTGGACCCAGCCTGGGCCAGCACGGCAGGGTCCCCAGCATGCCCTGGGGTCAGCCTCAAGCCAGAGTTTGCGTGGCAAGCCCAGACGAGCGGGCCCTACCTGCAAATCAGGGATGCCGTTGCTCTCCATGAGTCAGAGTGATTTGAAACCATGGACCACCAACCAGTTACCTTGTCCCGAGGTTTGACTTTGCCCAAACAGCACCGTCCTGACCACGTGAGGAAGAAGCCCAGAGAGGGAGAGGAGGGCAGAAGGTCACCCAGCTTGCTGCGCCCCCCCATGCCAGTGACGGGCGATCTGTGCGGTGAGGGGGGCTTCAGGAAGGGCAGAGAGTGCCCTGTGGACGCAGCTCCTGGGGGCGGCCCCTGCTGAGGGGAAGCCAGGAGAACACGGGGTGCAATGTGGGGCCAAGCACACACAAAGGGTGTGTTCATCCAGGCCGCGTGGGGCTGGGCGCCCTCCAGCACAAGCTGTGAACCCGACAGATTTTCCATGCTGGGGCCCAGGTTCCCCGCCAGCCTGCTGTTAACAAAAAGTCACAAGGCTCAGCCAGAGCAGCTCGGAGAGACAGGACAGCCCTCCAACACATTCTAGCTTAGGGATTTAATGGCGGAGCACGCGTGCACTATTTATGTAATAAATCCATCCATTTGGGGGTTTTAATATGTCATAGGAGGCTCCTCCCCAACCCCACCCACCCCACCCCCAAACACAGAATCCTGAGAAAATCTTATTTCACAGGTTCCCATAAAGCCAGGTGCAAAGCAGCCGTGGCATGCGTGGGGCCCAGCTCCTAAGGAACATTGCTGCTGGCAGCCGGAGGGGGGGCATGGAAGTGGGGCTTTCGTAGGTGTGGCCACCCTCCGGCAGGCAGGTGGCTCTCTGGGAAAACCACAGGGCTGGCTCCTCGGCCTCCCTATGGCCGGGACCCCGCTATGGGGAAGGGTGTCAGCCCCTCCCCATAGGGCAGAGGCTGCATCCCAACCAGAGAAGGTCCTAATCCAACTTGCTGAACAGTGACCACACACATACAGAGATTTTGACATTAAGGCAGATGCTTTGGGCACAGTCTTAAAAACCCACTTCTGGGCTAAATACTCAAATAAGGTTCATGGACTAAATTTCAACCCCAACATTAGAGCAAACCCTGCTAATGTGATGCACCCGCTCAACCCAGACAGCCTTCACCCCAATCCACCCCAGGAAGGGAACCAAGGCCTCCTAGGACTTGGTTTGGGGTCGCCGGGGAGCGGGGGGCAAAGGGGTACAAGGAATCATCCTCTTCCAAAACAGCTCCCACCTCAGAGCTGAGCTGAGCACTGGGGCCAGGGCTCCCAGCCTCTTCCAGGGTCCGGGGATTCTGGAAGGCAGCCTGTCCAGAGTGACAGCCCAGGCCCCAGCTGATGGGGGTCGCCCCACGGAGTCCACGCGCCTCCTCTCCCCTGCTGGCTGCTGTTGGTTTGCTTTGGGGCAGGAAAGTGGGATGCATGTAGGGTGGCAGGCTGGTCACACACAGGGCCCCCCAGGCTTCATGCCCATCCCAGGAACAGATGAAGGCATGGGAGCCTGGGGGCATTGAGGGGCTTGCCAAGGCCCCCCAGCCAGAAGGGGAGAGACAGTGCTCAGAGCCGAGCCCCCCAGAGCCCACTGCCCACCCAGGGAGCCAACTGGACCCTGCCTGCCCTACTCTGCTCCTGCAGAGCCGTGGGCCGGGGAGGGCATGGATTTTAGCAGATCCATCCCGTGGCCCAGTGGTCCCTGCCCACACGTGTGCCCCAGGAGGCCAGGCCAGGTGGGCCAGCTCTTCCTAGAGCCCTGAGCCTGCTGACCAGCCACCCCAGAACCAGTGGTGCCAGAGTCAAGCACACAGCAGGACCGGAAGGCCGAGGCCGCAGACGGCTCTCGGGCATCTGCCTCCTCCCAGGGCAGCCAGGGCCGTCAGTCGGTAGCAAGCACGACTCGCCTCTAATAAAACAAATCATCTGAGGCTGGGGAAGCCACAAGAGGAAACAGCTGTGTGCTCTTGGCTGCGAACACGTGTTTCTACGCCCATCTCCCTGCTCCCTACTCTGCTCCTGCGGAGTTCCGGATGCTTGGCCTGTTTCTGACAGCAGAGCGCTCTGACTGTCGGGAGCAGAGTCACAGGGGCCTCGCGCGCATCACCTGGCCACGCGTACGCAGAAACCAGATCAGCAGGCCACACTGAGTGCCCACTGTGTACCAAGGACCGTGAGCCGCGGACCCTGACACGACCGTAGCCCCACAAAGGCCGTCCCAGCCACAGACACCAATGTCTCTGTCCACAAAGACTTACGCTGGGATGTTCATGTGGGTTCTATTCGTAATTGTCCCCAAAATGAGACACATGCAAATATGCACCAGGAGGTGAAAAGGTAGACAATGCGGGGTGTACAGTGGGACCCTCATGAGAAGGATAGACGAACCTGCTGATAAATTCAACAACACGGGTGAGTCTCCGAAGCATTACGGTGAGTGAAGGCCCAGAGGTGCACACAGCGTCCGTGTCCATCACTGTGAACGCTGGAGTAGGGGGCATCGGTCTGTGCTCAGAGCCAGAAGACCCAGCTCCCTAGATGGGAGGGATTGGTTACAGGGCCACAAGGAAGCCTCCTGGGCACCAGGAAATGCCCCATACTCTGACCCAGGTGTGCACGCGTGTAAGAAGTCACGAAGCTGGGCATACAGATCTATGCATCTCAACAGAGCCCTGTAGAAAGACAGGTGAGTGCTGGAGGATCCCACAGCCTGACCCTCCTACAGCTGTGCTTTACACCCTAAAGGTGGGAGGCGGAGGTGGGGCCCTCAGAGAAGAAATGGTCCCCCCCATCACCACCGATGGAAGCAGAGAGGTTGCTAGATGGCTGTCTCTTCAGCCCAGGTGGACACAGGTGTCTACTTTGACCCCAGGACTAGAGCACTGTGGTGGGTGTTACAAATGGAGACACACTGAGTTCTGAGCCCCATCGTTCCAGCCTTGTGATGTCCCAGGAAAAGGGTATCAGGCCCACCAAGCCAGGCAGGTTCCCTCAGGACTCACTGACACTGGGGCAAATGGAAAAGTCCAGAGCATCCCCAAGGACCTTATCCCATCACCACACACTTCCACGTACCAGCACCACGGCTGCCAACATCATCTCCACTGCCTCCACCATGACCTTCATCATCACCTCCACCATCACCCCATTACCTCTATCATCACCACTATCATCACTTCCACCATCATCTCCCCCATCACCTCCACCATCACCTCCACATCACCTCCACCATCACCTCCACATCACCTCCACCATCACCTCCATCATCACCCCATTACCTCTATCATCACCACTATCACCTCCACCATCACCTCCCCCATCACCTCCATCATCACTCCATCACTGCTATCATCACCTCCACCATCACTTCCGTCATCACCTCCACCATCACCTCCATCATTACCTCCACCTCACCTCCACCATCACCTCCACCATCACCTCTGTCATCACCTCCACATCACCTCCACCATCACCTCCACCATTACCTCCACCATCACCTCCATCATCACCATCATCACCACCATCATCACCACCATCATCACCTCCACCATCACCTCCATCATCACCTCCACCATCACCTCCATCATCACCATCATCACCACCATCATCACCTCCACATAACCTCCATCATCACCTCCACCATCACCTCTGTCATCACCTCCACCATCACCTCCGTCATCACCTCCACCATCACCTCCGTCATCACCACCATCATCACCTCCACCATCACCTCCGTCATCACCTCCGTCATCACCTCCACCATCAACTCCATCATTACCTCCCCCATCACCTCCATCATCACCACCATCATCACCACCATCATCACCTCCACCATCACCTCCGTCATCACCTCCACCATCACCTCCGTCATCACCTCCACCATCACCTCCACCATCACCTCCACCATTACCTCCACCATCACCTCCATCATCACCACCATCATCACCTCCACCATCACCTCCATCATCACCTCCACCATCACCTCCACCATCACCTCCATCATCACCACCATCATCACCTCCACATCACCTCTATCATCACCTCCACCATCACCTCCGTCATCACCTCCACCATCACCTCCATCATCACCTCCACCATCACCTCCACCATCACCTCCATCATCACCTCCGTCATCACTCCACCATCAACTCCATCATTACCTCCCCCATCACCTCCATCATCACCACCATCACCACCATCATCATCACCTCCACCATCACCTCCGTCATCACCTCCACCATCACCTCCATCACCTCCATCATCACCTCCATCATCACCTCCACCATCACCTCCATCATCACCACCATCATCACCACCATCATCACCACCATCATCACCTCCACCATCACCTCCATCATCACCTCCATCACCTCCATCATCACCTCCATCATCACCTCTGTCATCACCTCCACCATCAACTCCATCATTACCTCCCCCATCACCTCTGTCATCACTTCCACATCACCTCCACCATCACTTCCACCATCACCTCCACCATCACCTCCATCATCACCTAGTACAAAGTACTGTGGACCAGGTCTGTCCCCTCACAGTTCTGGATGCCATAAGTCTGAGATGCAGGTGTTGGCCCACTGGTCCCTTCTGGTGCTGTGAGGGGAAAACTGCTCAGTGTCCCTCTCCAGCCTCTAGTGGCTGCCAGCAATCCTTGATGCCCCTGGCTTACAGACGGAGATGCTGATCCCCACTGCCACTGCCACGTGGCCTCCTCCCTGCGGGTATGTCCATGCTCCGCTCTTCTGTGAGGACACCACGCTGCTCCAGCGTGACCGCAACTTAACCATCACACCTGTAGAGTCCCTGCTTCCAAGTAAGACCACCTGCACAAGTTCTGTGCGGACATGAATTCTGGGGGGACACTATTTGACCCAGCACGTCCCCACCCCACCAGCCTGCAGCTCCCTTGTGCCCCCATCACCGTCTGTGCTGCATCACGGAGTAATTTGTCGACTATCTCCACCTCCAGGGCATAAGCTCCTGCCTCAGACACCTGGTCTCATCACCAGGCTCACCCAGAGCCTGGCCCACAGTGTGCGCTCGACAAACACCTGCTGAATGAATGAATGAGCAACACAAGGGCCACGGTGGGTCTGATTCTAGATCTCCAGAAGGCCTAGGCCACGTTGTGCGCCCTAAAGCAGAACATTCTGGGTCGGGGAGATGATGGGGAGAACATCCGCCTGGCTCCAAAGGCTGGATCTGCTGGGTGAGCGGGTCAGGCATTCACCGACCCGAGCCCTCACTCCCTCCTCGGTACGATGAGCCAGGGGAGGCTTGCCTCTCAGGCTGACCTAGGGATGGGTAAGTGGATAGCCAGGGTCTGATGGGCAATCACCCCAGTCTCCAAGATGGCCTTGGGCAAGGATGGGTCTCGAAGAAAGGGCTGTCTTCACCCAAAAGCCCTTGAGTGTCGCACCATGCTTGTGGGGTTACCATGCCAAACGGTCCTGGGTAATCCGTTCCATGGAGCCACGTGTCCAGCATGGTGGCTGGCAAGCGCGGGACCTCACTGCTCCCGCCTGCCCCCCAGAGTCCCTGGGGGCTGGGATGGGAGGGAGCCAGGGAAGGCGGAAGCTTCTGGAAAGCAGCCACGCTGGAGTGGTGCTGGGCCTCCTCACACGGCCCACCTAGGCCAGGCATGTACTCCTCCCTCTGAGAGGAGGAAGGACAGAGGGCTGGTGGCAACTCTGTCCGGGCAGCTCCCCAGGGGCTCCTGGGCAGGCTTGAGTTTCTAAGGAGCATTAACTACGTCTTGCAAATTAAGATAGTAACTTGGAGGGCTGAGGCCATTAAAAATAGCTCGACTTACTCAGCCCCTCCTCAGAGTTCTGTGGGAAAGAGTCCGTCAGCTGGACAGCTGACCCCACGGGCCTCCCACTAACTCGGAGCTAGCCCAGCTCATGGAGAAAGTATGGGAGGAACTCTGGCAGCGTGTGCCCTACAGCTGGTGAGTGGCCATGGGGGCACCCCCAGTATTGTCCCTTGGTGACAAGGAGCGGACGTCACTCGAGGAGCACGCTGCTGTGGCATCTGCCCCATGGGACTGGCTCAGTACTGGTCACAGGTCCTCTGGCCCCTCTCCCTCTCACTTCCTCTCCTAAAACTGCCTATTTCCCAGCCTGCTCTGCACAAGAAGCAATCCTTTGGCCCCTTAACGTTCACGTTAAGAAGGGACGTGTTAATATACAAGTCCTTGCATGTGCATACACAAGGACGTAAACAACTTAGGAGGCCTTTGGCTCGAATACAGAAGAGCTAACTTGAAATGGCTTTCGAGTGTATCATGCCATGTGACAGGAAGTTCGGGTTGCAGCACTCAGTGATTATGTGACATCACAGGATGTGGGACGCCTCCTCTTCTCTGTCTTGCCACCCTCACTCAGCCTCAGCCCTCAGAATTGGTCCTCATGGTTGCAATAGGACTGCCATAGCTCCAGGCACCACATCCTTATCCACTAACCTCTAAAGGCACCCTTGCCTTGTGCATCTTTTTAAGAACCAGGAGGATATTCTCAGAAACCCCCAACAGTCCTCTCTAAAGTCCCATCACCAAAAGGACTGCAGGAAGTTTGTCTCTTCATCTTTATGCTAACAGGAACATGTATTCCTTTGGTAACATGAAGAAAGAAAGTTTAATATATTTTTTACAGAAGCCCTCTTGTCAGTGGTGTGCAGGACTCCAAAACCATGGGCTCGGTCCTTTCTGGGCAATCCCAGCTTTGCTGGGAAGGTCCAGGATACGATGGGTCCTGGGAAGCCAGGGCCGAATACGAGACCCCAGCAAACCTCCGGATCCCAAATATAGGAATAGTTATCTCTCCTTGGTGCTCCCCACCAGGCCGGCACTCCGGCACAGAGGGCTTGAGGTGGGTAAGGCCTTTTCCACTAACTAGCTGTGTGATCCTTCTAAGACACAAGAACGGTCATCTTGCCCAAGGCTTCCTTTGCCAGCTTACAGGTTCTGCCCAGCCTGGCTGCTCTAGCAAACCCCAAACCTCAACAGCCTGGCATAAGAAGAGTTTCTGTCTCACTTGCATGAAGCCCGCCCCGTGATCATTCAGGGACCCAGGCTCCAGTGAGCACAGCTCTGCCCTTGTCCAGTGAAAGGGACAGGGAGCACGGCGGGCATCTTCCTTCCCCGGCTGCCCGATGTCCTTCACGGGGACTCAGGTCCCGGTAACACACCGTGACTCCACACCACCCAGCAACAAACCACCGCGTAGGGTGGTTCTGTTTCCTGATGGACGCCCGTGATGTGGAAACACGGTTTCACAGCTCAGCCTCCAAGGCCTCCGAGGGCAGCAGGAAATATTTCAAGCCTCGTGCGGTGCGTAACTCCAACGCCGCGTGGGTTTGTGAGAAGGACAGCCGTGGCTCTGTGTCCGTGGCACCTGCTCTGCTCTGGCCGGCTGGGGTCACCGCTGCGTCCGCCTGACGAGCTGGCAGGGCAGGGGCCACGATGCCCCCCAGTCCGGCCTGGCCTGAGCGCTGACCCTCCCCGTGGCTGGACAAACCCTCCCGTGTCCTCAGGCAGTTTGCACGACTGGGCAGACTGAAACACCGTTGTTGTTGTTGTTGTCACATTAAAACACAAAATTAAGGGCGCCTGGGTGGCTCAGTTGGTTAGCCTTCGGCTCAGGTCATGATCCTGGAGTCCCGGGATCGAGTCCCGCATCGGGCTCCCTGCTCGGCAGGGAGTCTGCTTCTCCCTCTCCCACTCCCCATTTGTGTTCCCTCTCTCGCTGTGTCTTTCTCTGTCAAATAAATAAATAAAATCTTTAAAGAAAAAAAAAACACACAAAATTAATTCAGCCACTTCTAACCTCGAAACATCTGAGGAGCAGAGCTCATAGAGAGATGAATTATTCATATATTTGGAACCCATTCTCCAAACATGTGCATAAATAAATTGTGTTTTCCTCCTAAAATGGGGCTGTTTCACCTAAGGGGCTTTCCCGGCAGACCCCACACCCCGGCCCACGGTCCCCACTGCGGGTCACAACACCCCACGCAGATGAGGACCAGTGGAGGATTGTTGGGTCTGGACCTGTAGCAGGCCCACAGATGGAAGCCCACAGGAAACTGTCACTGGGATTGCATCAGGGCCAGAGATGGGTGGGCACTGGGGACAGGGTCCAGGAGGGCGGCTCGGGTGCAGCACCCCCAGCTGTTGGCCTGCTCTGTGGACTCCTCACCCCCCCACCCACCCTGGACCCCACTTTTCTCATCCACAAAGTAAGCATACTGAACCAGACAATGGCCAAAGGGCTCCTGAGGGCTCAGCACCAACATTCTGTAGCTCTAAACCAGAACATTCCTAGTGATCTTCCTTAAATGTACCAGCATCAGGGCCTGGGGAAGGACCAGGTCCTCCCAGAGCTCTTATAAGGGAGGGAGCGTGGGGCGGGACATAGTCCTGTCCGTGGGCTTATTTTCATCCCTCCATGGTTTTCGCTTGCATCTCCTTAGTAGCTAATGGTGTTGGACATCTTTCTCCTGTTTGCCCATTGCCAGCCGTGTATCTTCTTCAGTGGGGAATTAAATATTTGTGCAACTATTGTGTGTCTGTCCCTGGCTCTGAAAACCACAAAGACCCAAGACACCATCCTTTCCTGAAGGTCACTGTCTAGTGGGCGAGGCCTAAGTGTGACACTATTTGGAAAGTGAGCATAGAACTGTGGCCCAGCCCGGGCTGGGGGGCTTCCCTCCTCACCCACCTGAGGAGACCTGGCTTGGGCTTCCACCCTTCCAGGTACTGGAGAGACCCCCGAGGTCCTCATCTGTTAACCGAGGACAGTAAGGGCTCTGCCCCGTGCCCAGGTGCCAAGGGCTCTGCCTCAAGGCACCAGGGGCACGACCAGAGCTCAGCACACAGCCACTAATCCTCACTACCGCCACGGTCCCCACCACTGCTGGGTGGAGAGTCAGGGACAGCTCCCTGGAAGTGGGCCCAGAGCCAAGCCCCAAGAATGGGCGGACAGGAGCCAGGCCCAGAGGGGGGCTTGAGAAGATGCCCTGCGCAAGCAGCCCCAGCACAGAGCATCGGCACCAGGCACCATGTTCCAAAGACCTCTGGATGTTTTGTTTTCCAGAAAGCCAGCACTGGGCCCCACCAGCTCCGGGGAGAGGGCAGGTTGTCCAGGGTCCCAAGTATGGCCTGGCTGGCCCCTCATCCACCCTCCCCTGGCCACCTGATCTTCCCTCCTAGAAATCCATGGCCCCGTCTCAGCGTGGCCTTGAAGGGCTAGGGCTCAGCCCAGGGATGCCATGGGGAGGCGTCCCCCTAGAAGCCTCTGCCCCCTGGCTCTCCAGGGGCCTTTAATTGCCACAGTGTGCAGCACCTTCAGATTCACAGACGGAAGGGCTGCCCAGGGTTGGGGGCCAGCGGGAGGCCTGCTTATAGCTCCCGGTCAGGTAAAGGTGGGGCTGAGGTCCAAGGCCCAGAGGAGCAAGTGGGGAAGCCCCTGGGATGTGGGTCTCTGTGCTTCCAACATGCCCAGCCCTGGACATGGGTGGGCACCAGAGGAGGAAAGAAATCCCCTCCCTCTAGACCTGGGGAAGAACTTTTTGGGGTGCTATGAAGCAGAGAGTCAGAAAGAAGAGCCAGGGGGAGACACCAGACTGCCTGAAGGGCTGCCCAAGGTGGGATTGGATGGGCCTGGCCCCCAGGAACACAGGCCCGCAAGTGGGGAGGGTGGCAGTGGGGGTCAACGGCCTGCCCTGTGGCCCTGGCAGGAGCTGAGCTCCACTGGGGCCTGGGGCGCACCTGACCCTCTGGAGGGTCCCTTCCTCCCACGTCTGCCTAGGGTGACAAGACACAGAGCTTCCCAGAGAAGCCCCACACTGAGTGGCCTGGCTGCGTGGCCCCTCCTCACCCCAAACCAAGTTGCTCTCCACTCGGACCTTGGGCCAAGCCCCAGGCACCGCTGAGCAAGGGCAGGAGGGCAGAGGAGGCACCAGGGGCCCGGCCCCACCCAAGGTCACTGCTTCAGCGGCGAGGAGGCCCAGAGAGCCAGCTGGAGGGCAGGAAGGAGTGAGCCCAGCATGGGACCTCAGGACGGGAGGCAGCCATGGCTTCTTGCAGAAGCCAGCTCAGGCCTCAGTTTCCCATGAACCCCAGTGGAATGGGCAGGGCCAGAAAGCACGCTGGGGCAGGTCCTAGGAGCTGCAGGAGCGGGGCCAAGCCACTCACACCCTGGACCAGGAGGAGCGCCCCTGACAGAGGCTGGCCTCCAGTGCAAGCAGGAAGGCCGAGGGAGGCTGGGTGCAGCGGGAAGCCAGCACCTGATCCCACTAATTAACGGCTTCAAACTGCCCCGAAGAGCAGCCCAAGCCCAGGAGCGTCTGGCCTCCAGACAGTGGCGTCTCCTCTGAAGAAGGGCTTTGTCTAACTTTTTTTTAATGTTTGGAAACCGAAGGCTAACCTCGCCTAATCTCTCCATCTTGTCCTCACGGGCAGCCCCTCGGCAGAGCTCAGTAACAGGTGGTCTGGGGCAGGAGGGCAGAGGAGGGGCAGAGGGAGGATGGGCAGCCCCCTCCTCCCCCCATCGCACCTCCCCCTCCCCCTTGCCCCCGCAAGCCCAGACTCTGTTAGAGGCAGAGGCTTCCCAGAGTTGCCAGAGGGCTGCTCTTAGCTGGTCTTGTGGGGGACACTCTTCCCCCCACTGCTTCACCCAGGGCCCCTGCTAGTTCTGGGGTCTCCACTCACACTGGAAGTCTTCCCTGATCCTACCAGACGAGGGCGGGTGCCCTCAGCAGGCACCCCCAAGCCCCAGAGAGGCTGAAGACCCTAGGGAGTTAAAACCCAGACTCTCCAGTTCAAATTCTGACTCCTCCACTTATGAGATTTGGAGCAAGTGCCTTTCTGAACCTGCACTTCACTTTCTCCTCCTGTAAAACTGAGCTTGCTCATGGCTCCTATCCCATGGGGTGGTTGTGAGAATCAAACACCCAGCACAGCATCGGGATCCAAGCTGCTCTAGCCACGGCTGCCATTTTCCTTCAAGCCCTCACTTCCCTCTGCAATTTCTGTTCATTGTGTGATTAATGCCTGACTTTCCTCCTTAAGGGTCAGCTCCATGAAATAAAGATTCAACGGTACCAAGCACAGTGACAGGCTCCCGGTAGGCACTCAAGAAATGTTTGTTGGATACATGAATGATGGATAGATGGATAGATGGATGGATGGGTGGGTGGATGGATGGATGGATGGATGGGAGGATAGATGGATGGATGGGTAGATGGATGGATGGTGGATGGGTGGTGGATGGACATATGGATGGGTGGGTGGATAGACATGGATAAATAAGTGGATGCTTGGATGGATGGATGGATGGATGGATGGATGGATGGATGGATGGATGGATAGATGGATGAATGGGGGTAGATGGGGATGGATGGATGGGTGGATGGAGAGATGGATGGATGGGTGGATGAGTAGATAGATGGGTGGATGGATGGATGGGGTGGATGGATAGATGGATGGGAGGATAGATGGTTGGGTAGATGGATGGATGGATGCTTGGATGGATGGATGGATGGATGGATGGATGGATGGATGGATGGTTGGGGGATGGATGGGGGTGGATGGATAGATGGGTGAGAGGGTAGGTGGATGGATGAATCAATGGAAGAGACACGTGAGGCAGTTACACTCTGATGTCCAACTGCAGTGCCCACAAGAGGTACCCAGCTAGGTCCTGAAAAGAGAAGCTGTCTCTCCACCAGAACTGACCGATGCTTGCCTCCCACTGTGGAATGCGGGCTGCCCTGCAGCACAGCACAGAGAAGGGTTTGCAGCCTTGGGTTCCTAAGGGCCAGGACAAGTGGAGCTCTTGTACGCCCTGTGCCCATCTCCCAGGCGAGGAAGAGAAGATACAGGTGTTACTGGGCAGGTGCTGGGAGGGTCAGGGTCCGCATGGGGAGAGCCCTGCAGTGCCTGGGGAGGGCTGTTTGCCAGGGCCCCCGCTGCTGCCCTGAGTTGGGTCATGTTTGTGGGACGCAGGGTAAGCGCTGGCTGCTCTTTAAAAGCCAGAACAGAGATCACTGTGGGGCGTCCTCCCCCAACCCACAACGTGGTGGGCTTTGCGCCCCCCCAGGCCCCTCCCTCCTACCCCCTCCCTAGGATGCCCTTCACGCTGGAGTTACTCTTGCTGTTTTTTGTGAAAAATCCATTTATTGTCTTCATTGCTCAGAGAGCTACCATCTCCAGGCTGCGGCTTCCGAAGGCGTTGCCATGGAGATGAATTTTCTGTCATAAATAAAAGTATTCTGGGGTCAGGAGATCTCAAGCATAACTAGGACAGATTTTGAGGGGGAAAATGCCAGAATTTTTTAAGCACACGAGATGATGATTCGGGCTGCTTTTTTCCGGAGGGTGTTTTTCGGGCTGTTTTGAATTTGGCACGGGAGCCCAGCCCGCCTCCGAAAGTGGGGTCTGTCCCTCCACTGTCCCCAGTCAGGCCTCCCTCTTCCTCCTGGTCATGGGCTGGAACCTGCAGGACCTGACGGGAAATCCAGTGCGTGTGCTCAGGGCATGGTCTGGAGGACCCGACGATCGGAGGGCTCCCGGGGGGTGTCCCCCAGGCCCCGGGAAGAGCCTACAGTGTTGCTGTGTGTCCTCAGTCACACTCTCCCTCTCTGGCCCTAGAGCTCCGGGTGGCTCACCCTAGGATTCTTGGCATATTCCTCAGCCTCCCGGAGTCTGCTCAGGTGTTTCCCTGGGAGCTTGGGGCCGGAGAAGGTGTGAGAGGGTGTGCCTTCTAAGGGCACCCCCCCAACACACGCACAGAAGCTCACTTCCCACCAGCCCCATGGAAGTTAGCTTTCGGGATTTCCTGTGTTCAGGGTCACCGAAGGTCGGTGTTTAAGGAGGTGGGGGAGGCGGGAGCAGAGCCGGGGAGGAAGGTATGCAGGGCTGAGGGGCCTCTAGCCGCCACCCAGGCAGACAGACAGTGCAGGCCTGCAGCCAAAGGCTGTTTGCCAACCCCCCCACACCCGGCATTAGGTAAACAGAGTCCTCTGCCCACGGCCCCAGCCCCATGCCTTGCTCAGAGCCCCCCCCCCATAATCCAGGAGCTGGGGCTGCTGCCTGAGGCTCTGTCTGGGAGGGGGCAGCTCCAGTCCCCAGGGTCTTCCCAAGGTAGCTCTAACCCCAAGAAAGGTGGCTTCCAAACAGATGAAGGAGGAGGAAGGGAAAGGGGAGGGGATGAGAAGGAGTGAGGGAGGAGGGAGGGGGGAGGAGGTAGATGGAAAGGGGAGGAGGGGGAGGAGGGGGAAGAGGAGGAGGGAGGGACAGGGAGGAGATGGGGGAGGGAGGACAGGGAGGAGATAGGAGGGGGAGGGAGGAGGGGGGAAGGAGGGAGGAGATGGAAGTAGGGACAGGGAGGAGGAGGGGGAGGAGGGGAGGAGGAGGGAGGAGGAGGGGAGGAGGGGAGGAGGAGGAAGGGGGAGGGAGGGAGAGGAAGGAGACAGGAGGGGGAGGGAGGAGGGAGAGGGAAGGAGGAGGGAGAGGGAGGGAGAAGGAGGAGGGAGGAGGGGAGGGAGGGAGGAGGGGAGGGAGGGAGGAGGGGAGGGAGGGAGGAGGGAGATGGGAAGTCCTGAAAAAACTCTCCTTAACCTGCAAGTATTCTGCAAAACACAGCCCCTGATAATCCCCAGGACAACCCTCTCAGGACCCAGGGGCTGAGGCCCAGAGAGAGGAGGCCTTTCCCAGGGTTAGGCAGCCAGGCCTGTGCACTGTCCCTGGGCGGCTTCCCCAGACCTCCTTTCCGCCTGGGGCTCTGCCTCCTCATGAAGGTGACACTTTATTTATTCAAACACAGAAGGCTTTTGAGGCTGTGTGCCATCACAGTCGAGGTCGGCCAGGACTGCTCCCTGCCTCTCAAGGCCAAGCGGGAGGCCATTCTAATGGCCATGCCCCCTCGATGCCACTCTCACTTGGCATCTCACCAGTGCTAGCCACATGGCCCTGGCACTCGCTTTCTGTGCAGGAGGGCTCTGTCTCCACGTGTTTGTGCAGGCCACACTGCACACTGGGGTACTGCACACGGTCAGGTCAGGGCACAGATGCCCACTACGGGGGGCTGGGGCAGGATGTGACAAGGGCCTTTAACTGTGCTTCCATTTCTAGAAACACTGCATGCTGAGGAACTCAGCCAGATCCCACAGGGAACAGGAGACGGGGCGGGGTGGGGGGCACCTCCATGGCCCCAGAGGGACATCATCAGGTGGTGGCTAGAGCCAGGTGTGCTCCTAGGGAGCCAGAAGAAATCATGGTTTTGAAGAATATTTAATAACTGGGAAGGTACTCTTCATGAGTGGAAAGAAACACGGAAGTACAAGGAGTACTCAAGCAGAACTGGAAATGAGAACACACACACCAAAACTCGTGGTGTGCATCTAAAGCCATGCTTGGAGGGAAATCCGTAACTGTAAACTCCTATTTTGTAACAAAAGAAAGATCTCAAATCAGTAACTTACTCTTCTGTTTAAGAAACTGGAACAGGAACAGCAAACTCAACCCAAAGCAAGCAGAGGGATGAAATAACAAAGATCAGAGGGAAACAACATAGAGATGAGAAACAATAGGGAATATTAACAAAGCCAAAAGTCGAATCTCTGAAAAGAGCAACAAAACTGTCGAAACTTTAGCTTTACTCACACAGAGAGAGAACTCAAATTACTAAAATCAGGAATGAAAAAAGGAAACATTACTACTAACTTTACAGAAATAAAAAGAATTATAAGGGAATACTCTCAACAATTGTACGCCAAGAAATTAGATCACCTGGATGAAATGGATAGATTCCCAGAAAACTACAAGCTATGGAAACTGACTCAAAAAGAAAGGACTCCAAGAAAAATGAAGATCCATAATGAGCAGAGAGAATGAATTCATTAAAAAAAAAAAGAAGAAGAAAGAAAGAAAAAGAAAAACTTCCTACAGAGACAAGGCCAGGCTTCTTGGGTGAATTCTATCAAAAATTTAAAAAAAGAATTAACACCATGGCTTCACAAACTCTTCCAAAAACAGAAAAGGAAGGAATTCATTCTCATGGAATCATGTTTATATGTTGATACCAAAACCAAGTTATCACAAGAAAAGAAGACCATGGACCACTATCCTTCACATACAGACATAAAAATCTTCCAGGAAATATTAGCAGACCAAATCCACCAACATACACAAAAAAGTGATTATACCCCATGACCAGCTGGGATTCATCCAAGGAATGCAAGGTTGGTTTAACAAACAAGAACCATATAATATATACACTATATTAAAGGAATAAGGAAAAATAACATGATCACCTCAATTGCAGAAAAAACATTTGACCACAACCCAACACTGTTTTGTGATTTAAAAAACAAACAAACAAAAAAACACTCAGCAAAGTAGAAACAGAAGGGAACTTGCTCACTGGATAAAGGGCGCTGACACAGCAAGCACCATATTTCATAGTGAAAGACTTAAAACTTACTCCCCAAGACCAGGAGGAAGACAACACTGTGTGCTCTCCCCCCCCTACTCAATGCTGTACTGGACGTTCCAGCCAGGGCAATTAAACACACACACACACACACACGCGTGCACGCGAAAAAACACACCAGATTAAGAAGGAAGAAGTAAGCTACTCCTATCTGAAGATGACATGGTCTTGTACGTAGAAAATCCTAAGGAATCCAAACACACACACACACACACACACACACACACAGCAGAACTGATAAACGAGTCAGGAAGGTTGCAGAATACAGGATCGATACATAAAACCAATTGTATGCCCTAGCAATAAACAATCTGAAAATTAAATTAAGAAAACAATTCCATTTACAATAGCATTGAAAAGACTAAAATACCTGGAAATAAATTTCACCAAAGAATTGTGAGATTTGCATGTTAAAAATTACAAAAATATCGCTGAAAGAAATTGAAGACGCAATATTACAGTGGCAACCTCCCCAAACTGATCCTTAGATTCAAGCCCCATCAAACTGCCTGCTGCATTTTCTGCAGAAATTGACAAGCTGATCCTGAGATTCAAATGGAAAGACAGTGGACCCATAATAGCCAAAACAGTGTTGACCAAGAATAAGGTTGGCGGACTCACACTTCCCGATGTCAGCCTTACTACAACCTCCAGTAATGTTGACGGTGTGGTGCTGCCACAAGGAGGGACGAATCCTTGGCACATATCGAGAGTCCAAAAATAAGCCCTTACACTCATGGTCAACTGATTTCCAAGAAGGGTGTCAAGTCAATTCAATGGGAGGAAAATAGTCTTTCAACAAATGGACAACTGGACATCCATGTGCAAAACAATAAAGTAGACCCCTGCCTCACACCATATGCAAGAATTAATTCAGAATGGGTCAAAGACCTAAATGCAGGGACGCCTGGGTGGCTCAGTCGGTTAAGCGTCTGCCTTCGGCTCAGGCCATGATCCCAGGGTCCTGGGATCGAGTCCCGCATCGGGCTCCCTGCTCTGCGGGGAGCCTGCTTCTCCCTCTGCCTCTGCCTCTCTCTCTCTCTGTTTCTCGTGAATAAATAAATAAAATCTTAAAAGAAAAAAAAAAAAAGACCTAAATGTAAGAGCTAAAACTATAAACTCTTAGAAAACATGGTTATAAATCTTTACCACTGCATCTCCTAAAATCAACCTATGCACACAAATTTTGGGCAACTCTGGTGTACTATGGTCTCAGGCCACAGGTGAGGCGACTGAGGCCCAGAGAAGGGGCAGCCCTGTGTGCAGTCCCTGACCCCCTCTAGGAAACCCCCTGGTGTGCGCCCTCTCTGAGACAAGGATGAAGGAAGGGAGGGAGGGGAGGAGGGAGGAAGGGAGGAAGGGAGGGAGGGAGGGAGGGAGGGGAGGAGGGAGGAAGGGAGGAAGGGAGGAAGGGAGGGAGGGAGGGAGGAAGGGAGGGAGGAAGGGAGGGAGGAAGGGATGGAGGAAGGGAGGGAGGGAGGAAGGGAGGGAGGGAGGGAGGAAGGGAGGGAGGGAGGGGAGGAGGGAGGAAGGGAGGAAGGAAGGAAGGGAGGAAGGGAGGAAGGAAGGGAGGGAGGGAGGGAGGAAGGAAGGGAGGGAGGAATGGAGGGAGGGAGGGGAGGAGGGAGGAAGGGAGGAAGGGAGGAAGGGAGGAAGGAAGGGAGGGAGGGAGGGAGGAAGGGAGGAAGGAAGGGAGGGAGGGAGGGAGGAAGGAAGGGAGGGAGGGAGGGAGGAAGGAAGAGCTTCTGGAAACCTGGGGACACAGCCACAGCCTCTGGTTGTCTAGAATTTGGGGCTTGCTGGCCCTGGAGGACGTCTGAGCGGGTGCTGTGCTGGGGGAAGAGGCAGGGGGTGCTGGCACTGCCAGGCTGTGCTGGAGGACAGGGTGGAGGGCCCTGGACCAGCACGGGGTGGGAAAGTGGCCCCGGGGCCGGGCAGAGCTCACAGCAGGCACTGCGGGGCTGAGCCAGGGACCCAGGGTCTTGGCACCATGCAAGAAAGAGCCTCCTGTTCCAGGTGGCAGCGGCCTCTCTGGGAGCACAGGTCCAGCAAGTCTGCAGAGGCCTCTTTCTCGCCAAAAATGCAGCTGTAGGGAAAGGCTCACGGTCTCTGTCTGGGGACCCAAGGAGACCTGGGGCCTCTGACCGCGGGCACCAGGGGATGGGATGGGGACAGCTGCCTGCTCTCCGAGGCCAGTGGGGCGGAGCAGGGACCGGGAAGGACCCCAGGGGCAGCTGGACAAAAAGGCCAGGGTCCCAGCGCCTGTCCCCAGTCAGCCCAAAGGAGGACCCCCTCAGGCACCTGGAGAAGGTGCTGTTGCCCCCTGGCATGCCCCCCCACCCCGGGCTGACAGAGGACGATGCTCACCCAGGCCCATGCTCAGCCCTAGACACCAGCAGGCATCTCAGGAGCAGCAGGAAAAGTCAGAATGGGGCGCCCCACCCAGGCCCTCCAATGGGCACCCTCTGCAAAGGGCACAGCCAGCCCAGAGCCCAGAGTGGTGACAAGCACAGGGCTGAGCCACGGGCAGGGGTTTGGGGAAACTGTCCAAGGCTGGCTGCGCTCGGTCGTGCGCTCCGGGTGCCTTGTCCTTGACAGTTAGGATGACGTGTAGTCTGGGAGGTACTCCTACGAGCCTAGAGTCCCCCAGGTAAGGTGATGGGGACTCATGGCCCATGTTCTGTGGCCAAAGGCTGGGGCCGACCCCCCTGGGGAGGGATGTAGCCCCCGGTGGAGCGGTCTGCTGGCAGCTTACCCCCCCAACCCCGCCCAAACCTGAAGCCTGCAGTGGGACCCCACCTGGGGACTGTCTAGGAGAAACTCAGAGGGGAAAGAAGTATTTATGCCTGTCTGTCTGTCTTCCCTGCACATCGGAACCACAGAGGGCCTTCTGGGCAGTATAGCCCCTGGTGGAGCCCCACTGGGAGCCAGAGGGCTGCGGGGGCGGGGCGGGGGGGTTGCTTCATCCCCCAGGGTGCGCCAGGCAGGGGCCTCAGGCTGCCGTCCCAGTAGGGACTGGTGTCTGGTGCATGGCGGGGCAGTCTTCCCAGGAACGCTGCCCACTGATCGGCAGGCCAGGGGCCAGATAGCGAATACTCCACATTTTTTGGCGGCTCAAGGGCCTGGTTGGAAACAGTCACCGTTTTATTCTGTAGAAACCACACGCTTTGCGTCCCAGTGCCCTGCAGGGAGTGGGGGTGGAGTCCAGCTGCCCCCGCCCAGGGGCTGGGCACCAGGGGGTGACAGGCCAGGTCCTGCTCACCGCTGTCACCTCCGAGGCCAGGCTGGGTGCCGGCCCCCGCCCCAGGGTGAATCCAGGGCCTCCTGCTTTGGTGCAGCCAGGACAATGGGAGACGAAGGACCCCAGGGGCCCCCAGGCCTCCCTTCATGAACCCAGAAAAGACCCAGACCCCCAGCCCTGCCTCTGAGAGTCCCCAGCTGGTGAGAAGACAGACCGGGACCCAGGCAGTCGCTTCAGCTGAAGGTGTGAACAGGGTGAGATGGTCCGGTCTGGGAGGAGTGGGCAGAGAAGCTTCCAGGCCCTCTCACCTGGAGGCCACCTGGCCCACTCTGCACCTCCTCCGCACGCTCTGTGCTCGCAGCGTGGTGAAGAAGGACAGGTGTGTGAGTTCATACACTCTGCCGTCCCTGTTCGAGAAGCCGCTCGCGTGGGTGGACGGGTGGGTTTGATAGACCGTTTTGGGGTCTGCGCACCTCCTAGTCATGCTCCCCTGGCCTGGACAGCAGCTCCTGCTTTGTGTTGCAAGGACTGGGGGGGGACTCCATCCCGAGGGCCTGCTCGGGGCCAAGCCCTCTGCATACACCAGCAATGGTTTCCCAGAGCGAGGAGGGACCTACCAAGGTCACACGGTGAGGACACCCAGAGTCACATGGCAAGGTCATCCAAGGTCATATGAGATACCCAAGGTCACACTACCGGGTGGTCCAGGGCACAGAAGAGCCCAATAGAGCCACATTCTCACACCCCACCCTCGGCTGCCCCCAACAAGTGGACACAAAGGGTCCAAGATGGGCTTCTTTATAAGGAGCCCTCCTTGGCCAGGATGGGCTCAGGGCTCGCGCTCTCCTTCAGTTCATGGGCCCCAGGGATGCCTGCCCATGGAGCCCCAGCCCCAGAAACACTGGCTCCTCCCGGCCCACCCACTCAGGCCCATGCAGGCGTTCCCCGCCCCCCCAGCAGAGGCAGCCCGACAGCACCCTCGGGCCCCCTGCCTGCCTCCTCCGGTACCAGGAGGGACCCTGGAGAACCGAGCACTCACACGTGCCACAACCGTGCACAACCGCAGTGGACAAACGCTTCCACATTCGCCTCGGTAACAGCTCTGAAAGGCATTTTGCAAGGCCCCTCAGGGTCCCACGGGACGGAGCCCAGAGGCAGGAGCGGGTGGTGCCCGGGGCTCCCTGCTCCCTGCCTCATCCTTGGATCTCCTCTCCAAGGAACTATCTGTCCAGCAGCCCTTCTCAGGCTCTGCCCTGGGGAATCCGGGCTGAAGGCGAGACCCAGCACACAATTTCCCAGCCCCACAGCCCTGAGGTCACATGGCCGGCCACCTACCATCATCTGGGAGTGCAACTGGCCCCAAAGCCTGGCCAAGGCCCAGGGGTCCCATCAAGGCTCCCAGCCACTCAGCCACCAGGTACTGCCTGCCCCTGTTCCACCTGAATTGTTAATTGAAGTAAAAAAAAATCACTTTATGTCACTGCCAAAAATGAACTATCACAGCATCGAGGCACCGAGGCTAACTGAATTTTTAATGCAACGCTCAGTTAACGCAGACCCATCCCAGCCACATGGGGAAACGCCGAGTCTGTCTGTGCCTCTATAAAATGGGCCACACGGCAGGCAGGATGCAGACCCACATGCATCACCCTGCTGCCTTCCTCCCCAGAGGGCTTTGCAGGCAGGGCCTGGGGTGCCCACCACAGCCTTGCCAGACCCTGGGCCCCGGAGCCCAGGATGGGGGTCATTTGGGAACCACCTGAGATGCAGCTGGTGGGGGCTAGACGGGGACAACAGCAGGCTTCCCAGGGGAGCTGCGGCCAGGAGCCCAAGCGGACGTGAGCGGGGAGGGGGCCAGACTCCAGTCCCACCTCCAGCTGCTGCCTCGGGGGACGCCCGAGCGTCAGAGCCTCTGTCTCCATCCGCACTAGGAGGTCACAGGCCCTGGGACAGACAGCACCGTTAACTGCAGTCCCCGCAACCCCGACACCCGCCAGGGGCCTGGCCCCGGGACCAGGCGTCTCAGCTCCACTCCAGGTGAAGCAAAGCAGGTGGAGGAGAGCCTTGCACCCTGGAGCTTCAGCTTGGCTGGGAGCACCTGGCATGAAAGGTGGGCCAGCCTGTGTTGTGACAGCAGCAGTGACCGGGAGGAGACAGAGCTCGGCGCTGCTGGGGGGGCGGGGGGGCGGGCGAAATGGTGGAAGGGGGTTACAGAACAAGGAGGTCCGGGGATGAGG